>NC_080744.1:95753702-96084612 GCF_020826845.1 Diceros bicornis minor
AGATTTCATTACATGCTTTCTCGTGTTTCTTTTTTATTTTCGTGTTGACATATGAAATATGTTCTGTTTACCTTTGGCTATTTGAAAGCCAATCACCATATTGTTAATCCTAGTAGTAATTCTCTTAAAACATTTTATAAATTTTGTGTCCTGTACTTAATCAAAGTTGGTATCTTTTGACTCCCTTTCAAGGAAAAAAGAAATATTATGCCCTTCTGAGCTTCCCTCTTCTTTCTCTTCCTTTTTCCATTCTTCTAAAATCTAAAATATAATCAGACAATGGGTATATTAGTTATATATTTCCACGTAACAAATTATCCTAAAATTTAGTGGCTTAAAACAACAAACATTTATTTCTCATAGGACACGGCTTAGCTGGGTCCTCTGGCTCAGGGTCTCTAATAAGACTGCAGTCAAGGTGTTGACTGGGGCTACAATCCTCTCAAAGCTTAACTGGGGGAGAATTTGCTTCCAAGCTCACTCATGCAGCTGTTGGCAGGCATTAGATCCTGGCTGGCTGTTTGCCAGCATTATCAGTTTCCTGCCACATGGATCTATCCATAGGGCAGCTCACAACATGGCAGTACTTCCCTCAGAGCAAGCAAGGGAGGAAAGCAAGAGAGAACAAGAGCTGGTGAGCAAGATGGAAGCCAGAATCTTTTTGTAAACCAGTCTCAGAAGTGACATCCATCACTTCTGCTGTGCTTTGTTAGAAGAGTGTTACTAGATCCCCTCACGTTGCAGGGTGGGAGACTTTACAAAGACCTGGACGCTGGGAGGGGGGCTCTATGGGAGCCCTCTTAGAAGCTGCCTACTACAATATAAAACTTCCTCCTTTTATTCTTTCAAAATGTTTTTTCATTTGGTTCCAATATCTGTAAGTTATTTAGACATCAATAACACTCTTTCCCTGTTACTTGTAAAAACCTAATGTAGATTTTTATGCTTATCTCCATGATTTAATTTCAATAACAATCACTATTTCTTTTCAATCATAACTTCCCAGTTAATAGTTCTTTCACTAATTCTGACCACCTTGATTTGAATACTCTTGGAGAATCTCTGCATAAACCGCACTGAGCTTATTAATGTTTTCGAGTCTCTGCAAATCTTAGAATGTCTTTCTATTTCCCTTATGTATGAACAACTCGTGGCTGGGAATGAAATCCTTGTGTGTCACATCTACATCTTAGTGGACTGTAGACATTTCTCCTTTCCATTTTAACATTGACAGAGATATATAAAGCAAACTGATTTTAACCCCTTTGAATATGACCTTTTCCCCCCTCTCAACTGATTATCAGATTATATGTATATTTTTTCCCTTGAGGTTTAAGAATACACCAGGATATGTGTTAATATTGTTTCCTTTTTATTGATCTTGTCTAAGATAAGGTAAGTCCTCTTGATTTCCATTGTCAGGTTTCCCCTGCAAATTCTGGGAACTTTGATAATCAATTCTTAACCAGCTATTCCTTCTTTATCAGGAATGCTTTACTCACAGTTTGGCTGTCAGGTCAGTGTCTTCTTCTTCATATCTATTGTCTTCTTTTGCTTCATCTGAAATATTTTATATTGATTTATTCTGCATTTGCTGTATCATTCTTTTTTTTTTTTTTAAACTTTATTTATTTATTTTTCCCCCCAAAGCCCCAGTAGATAGTTGTATGTCATAGTTGCTCATCCTTCTAGTTGCTGTATGTGGGACGCGGCCTCAGCATGGCCGGAGAAGCGGTGCGTCGGTGCGCGCCCGGGATCCAAACCCGGGCAGCCAGTAGCAGAGCACGTGCACTTAACCGCTAAGCCACGGGGCCGGCCCATGCTGTATCATTCTTGACATTATCATCTATTTCAATGAATAAATTCTCTGTAGTTTTCATTCTGCTTTTATTGCTTTTAACGAAGACCCAATTTTAGCTATTATGAGTATAATTTTCTTCAGTTCTCTTTTTATGCTGACCTGTTCATTGATATGATAAATTCCTTTATCTTATTGGAAATATGAAGCAGCTTTATCTTTAAGTTAACCTACTCGAGGAGGAAGATTTTCCTTTGGGGTCTTTAGTGCTGCAGAATTTTTTCATAGGTCCCATGTTCCTTTTTCATTTGAGTTTGAGTTTTTCTAAAAGTCTTTACTGTGTTTGTCTGGAAGACTTGAGGGACTGGATTGCTTAAAAAACCCACATCCCATGATTCATTCAAACATGGAGAGCTCTCCCTGGGACTAGTGCCAAAGGTTCTGTCAAAAGGCTGCCAACAACTCCCTTAGGAAGTTCCTGGATCTGAAAATGAAGGATAGACCAGGAATAGCTGCAGGTTAGCTAACCAGATCTTTCTTGGAATAAGACTGGAGTATAAATCAATCAATAGATGAAGGTCACTCATCCCTTCTCTGCTGAGTGGCTGAACGAAGAGAATCTAGAGCAGACCAAGTTCTTTCTTATTAATGCTGTGAATTATTTCTTTGTTTTGGCTCATGTTTCAACATTTCCTCTTTATCTTATGCATCTTCAGGTAACTTCTGGCCAAAATTTACAGTCAACAGTTAATCTACCAATATATTTTTCCCTATTTTGGGCTTTCTGATTGCACACTATTCCATCCCTTTGGGTTCACTTTTCTTCTTGCTGAAGTAAGTCCTTTGGTAGTGTTTTCAGTGAGCATCTGTGAATGGCAAATGCCCTTAGACCTTATAAATCTGAAACGGCCTTTATTTTGCTCTTAATCGTGAATGATAGTTTAGCTGTGTGAAGAATTCTGAACTGATGTGTTTTTCTTTCAGCACACAGATGATGTTATTCCATTGGAAGTCTTCTGGCTTCTGATATTGTTGGTCAGTGGTCCACTGTTAATCTAACATTATTCTCTTGTGGGTAATCTGTCTTGCCTCTTACATAGCTTTAATTTTTTTCTTTTTATCCTTGATTTTCTACAGTTTCATAGTGATATGTCTAGGGATTATTTATTTTCAATTATCCTTCTCATTTGGTGTGTTCTTTCAATGTGAGGAAAAATTCTCAGCCAACATTTCTTGAACAATTGTTCTCATTTTCTCTATCCTCTTACTCCGGACTACTATTAGACATGTGCTGGAACCTCTCTGTTCATCGCCTGGGTTTCTGAACTGCTCTTCATTATTTATCTTTATCTTTCTGTGCTTGATTCTGGGTAAATTCCTGGTACTATCTCTCAATTTGCTACTTTTATTTTTGTGTCCAATATAGAGGAATATTTTTTACATTTTACATTAATGAATATATTTTTAAGTTCTAAGATTTATTATAAGTTCTTTTTCGTATTCCCCTCATCTTGTTTCCTGTCTGCCTACTTTATTCATAACTTTTTATTCTTTTATGGATGTTATTCATTCATTTATTCCTTTGAAGACCCTAAAATAGTAATTTTAAAGTCATTTTCAGGCAGCTCTATTATTGTCATTTCATCTGGAATGAATTCATCTACTCATGGTTGATTTAAAACTTAATGCAAGAGTGGGGACTAGATCTAGGATCACTATATAAGACTGAGATTAAGGTGGGACTCCCTTATCCATTAAAGAAGCCTGAAAAAAAATAAGTTAAGATTGCCAACTGGACCTACAGCTCTTAAAAAAGCCACTATCTATAGAGGTGGGAAAAGCTCCACCTTGTATCCAGGACCTGAGAAAAGCCATCTCATTGCTCAGTGTTTGGATCTGTGCTGTTCTGCAGTGATCCTGGCTTCAGTTCCCCATCTCATGGGGTACTTTTGAACCCATCAACTCTGCTTACCACTTGTAAGCTTGTATTCCTGATAAATTTATAGTCCATGGAAGTGCTTATTCTCTTTTTGAGCATGGCTATACCTTTTCAGTGTTCTGTTTTTACATTTTATCTGTGACTGTCATGTGGTTAGAGTTGGAGAGGGGCTCAAAGTGTGAACTTAACTCAATTTTGACTAAGTCTTGCTTCCAAATGTATGATTTATATTGGAAGTTTAGTATCAAATTCATGTCTTCGGTATCTCTACATCTCAATATAGTATTCTGATTTACAAGAAGAATTTTAAAGTTCACTTACAATAAGCAAGTATTATATATAATTCTTTAATTTTGAATTTTTATTTTATTATGTATATTGGCAATTAGCATAATCGTATTATACATTATCCTCCCAATCACAGTTTCTATCTAAACTTAAATGCCTTATGAATCTTTGAACTGTGGATATATGTCAAGGGATGTGGCCAATATATTAAACAACTACCAGTGTAAGTTATTTCCAGCTCACAGTTCTTCTTGTTTATACAGATTTGGTTGGTTCTCTTAGGCAGAGATATTTATTGATGACTTTGCTCCTGGCCCAGTGCAGTACTAGGACCTGTGGGCGATCAAGTGCACTAGACATAGGTCAGCAGAGACCATTTCTGCACCCATGGAAGCTCTGGACCTCAGTGCACATTTATGTTATGCTATCTGTGTCCACCAAACATCTGTGTCATAGCCAGAACAAAGTGATAACGTCGGGGGGGAGGATGATATCCCTGCCGATGACTAGGGAAAAGATTTGAGGTGATGGTTACTCATATCCTTTCCTTTCCATCCTGTAGTCACCAAGGTATAATTGCAACCTCTCCTCTTTGCTTCCTTGGCCCCAGGTTGTGTGTGCGCACGCGCGTGCGTGTGTTGTGTGTATCTACACGTATGCGTCCTCCCTCACTCTTATGTTTCTGTAGCTACAAGGTATAAACTTTTCAGACAGCTGTCTTAGACCCCTATTGTCTGCTCTAAAGGGAGGACTCCTGTCCAGGGTTTAACATAAGGTGCTGGGAGCACAGAACTGAAGGGCATTGGGAGAGAAAGGGCTCTAGGGCTCATATTGGGAGCCAAATCCAGACTCCAGTGGCCAATGAAGCTGAGTAACAGAGGACTGCATTCTGGTTTTGTGAAAGCCTCTAGGGTCATGCAGCCAAGAAGACTGGTCCTACTCAGCCAGCCTATGCATGTTCTGAGACAGATAATGCCACAGAATGAAGAATCCTGGGAAAATGTGGCCGGGAGAAATAGCCCTGTATCACTCCTCGTTCACTCCTTTTGGCAGTTTAACGTGGGAAGAGTTAGATATATAAAGTCATCAATACCCACCATAACACTTGTACTACGTGCAAGATAGAGAAGGAATTTGTTTCATGTTCCTAAATTCTGGGGACATGATATAAATTTTGTTTCCTATTTTGCTAATTTTATTATATTGGAGCTCTGACAAGTGACTCTTCCTCTCAATACTAACCCCTATTACAAGAATGTACTCTAATATTTTTATTCTGTTCTGTTCCATTCTATTCTATTACAGTCCATTTTATTTAAAAAAAAGTCTGCAAATGTTCATCAATGGATGAAATGAATGGATTGAAACAAAATGTGGTATATATGTGTACCACGGAATGTTATTTCACTTTATAAAGAATGAAATCCTGTTATATGCTACTACACAGATGAACCTCGAGGACATTATTCTAAGCGAAATAGTCAGCCACAAAAAGACAAATACTGTATGATTCCACTTATATGAGGTACCTAAGAGTGGTCAAATTCCTGGATACAGAAAGTAGAACAGTGGTTGCCAGGGCCTCGGGGGAGAGAAAAATGGGGAGTTTCAGAGTTTCAGTTTTGCAAGATAAAAGAGTTCTGGAGATGGATGGTGGTGATGGTTGTACAAAAATGTGAACATACTTAACACTACTGAACTGTATACTTAGAAATGGTTGAGATGGTCAATTTTATGTGTTTTTTGTTGTTTTTTTACCACACACGCACAACACAATGAGGTAATTATGACAAAGCAAGTAGGCTTCTATGGGAATACATAGCAGGCAGACCTTGACTAATCTGGGGTCAGTCAGATTAGTCTGGAGTCTAGGAGGACTCCCCAGAGGAAGTGGCATTTAAGCTAAGACTTAAGGGATGAATGAAGTTAACCATGGAAGAATGTGCAAGGTAGGGGCTGAAGAGGGGTCTAGACTATGAATAGGTTAAGCAGCCACCTCCCAGCCCTTATCAAATCATGTGTGGTTACTACAGCCAACTGGCTTCCTGCTTTCAGTCTCTTTCCACCCACACACTGATGCCAGATTAATTTTTCTAGAACACCACCTGGATCATGTCACCCTCCCACCTTCCTGATTAATTCTTCCAGAACTTTTTTCTTTTTGCCTCCTGAATAACCCCTCTGCCTGGCACTCAAGGCCCTTCACCTGGCCCCACCCTGGCTCTCCAGCCTGACTCTTCCGTTACTCCCCTGTGTGAACTCTTGCACCAGCCATATCCCTCTGTTATTGTTCCCTGAATGCAGCTTATTGGTTCCCGCCTTAGAACCTTTGCTTATTTCAATGTCTCCTCCCTTTTCTCCTCCATGTCCTGTTTGTTCCTTCAAGCACTGCCTCAACTCTGTTTGCTCCTCAGAGATCGTTCCTTTTCTGGATTCTGTAACGTTATTTGGCGTTGGCATTCTTGTCCTTTAACTCCACACCTCCCCTCCCCACCTCCACCCACATCACCCGGGAATGGAGTCTTCCTCATGTCTGAGTCCCTGGTGCCCAGTGCCACGTCCAAGGGGCTAACAACACTTGGTGCACAACAGCATCTACTAATAATTAGTCCTTAGGGTCAGCAGCTTATCACCAGCCAGTGGGTGCTGGCAGATCCGAGGCTGATGTCCAGCAGGAAAGCAGCCTGTTTACCTTCAGCCCCGAGCAGGGAGCCCACCTCTAGCACCGTTCCATCTACTCCTGACATTCTTGAGCTGAACCGCTCCTGACCAGGCCCTCCAGATGCTTAACAGGATTATCTGCCCAACAGCACAGCCCTCCCAGGCGAGTGACTTCATCTAGGGGCATGCAGGGACAGTAACAAGCACAAAGACACATTTTCCTGAAGGCCAGAGGACACATTTCTGGGCTGGGGGTGGTGGTGGAGAGGTCAGAGGAATCAGGTGGAGGCCCCGCACTCACTAGAAGCAAAGCGAGTGGCTTAACTCAGGAGAAAAGCCACTTTCACAAACGGCAGTTTTGCACAGCAGCTCACTGCCTAACTATTCAATTGGCAAATGCGGCCATGTCGTGGGCTGGAGAGGAGAAGTGGGGGCGGAGGGTGAGGAGGTGCGGGGGTTGGGAAATCCACCTGGATGCCATCAGTCTTGCCAGAGTAAACAGAGCTGACAGGAGTGCTTGCCGGCAGCCTGGTACAGGTTAGGGGGGGTCACAGAAGGGGCCTGGTGACCCGCCTGCCTTAAGGTAGAGACGCTCTGGAATCTGTCACAAAGGACAGAGCTGAAAGCTCATTCCTCCCCGAATGAACTCGTTTCCTGGCATTCCGCACAATTGGGAGTGCATACACTTTTAAAATGTTTTAAATGTAAATCTGAGCTGGGATCAAATACACACATTTAAAACAAAACAAACAAAAAAGACCCCCTCCCCTCAAAGTAGGCCCAATATTGTAGATGTCACTAGCAATAAAAAATAATTTTTCAAAAGCTCTATCTCAGTTTTCTTGAAGGTTGAGGGTTTAGAAAGAATAGCCGGATTTATAAGGAGAATCTACCACGTAATTATCTAGAACTTGCCAACACAGCAGCAGAATCTAACTGGAACAGAAATCCTTTATTAAAATCCTACACTATGAGAGACGGAACTCTCTCTTTATAAGAACAAAAACCCCCAAACACTCTTCTTCTGAGAGTGCAGGTGTGAAAGCGATAGCAGCGGCATATCTAGCATGCGTCACAGTACTCTCCCACAAGCCGTGCAGAGTGGGAGAGGAACTGTGAATAAGAGTTTGAGTAACTAATAAGGAACTTCTGAATCGGAAGCACTGGTAAGACTATCATTTATTCCTCTCTTCAGCAGGCACTGTGGGCCTATTATGTGCCTTGAGTGTGCCAGAGAGGACGGGGGTCACCCAAACAGTGAAAGTCACAGCCACGGCCCTCCAGCTCAAAAGACACACAAATAGTTTCCTGTAAGGCTGAAGAAAAACAGTCACCGCCTAAACCTGCCTGTGCCCTCCAAGATGTCCCGCTGATTTGTTTTGTGACCTTGGGCAAGTCACTTCATCAGCCCAAGTCTTGTTTCTGCACCTATAAAACAAAGATAGTAAAACCTTGCTGCCTTTGGGGTATTCCTGGCACTAATGATAGCTCGTAAAGTGCTTTGAGATCCTTAGGATGAAAGTCTCTTCAGAACAGTAAAGCCTGATTATTATGCTTCGAACATGACATTCCCATGAAAACCATGGTCAGGCTCTTACCCCACCTCTCAGTGAAGATTTAATAGCAGAGAGTTGTAATAAGTTCTTAAAGGATGGAGACCTCCATTACTGATACAAAATATGCTGCAGCGAACTAGTATATTAAGGGCTATTATCATGAATAATTAAGGCCGGGCTCTACTTACAGATTAATGAACCAAGTATGTGTTGTGATGTAGTGGATTTTCATTGTGGCTTCCCCCAACCGGCTGATGTCACGAAATTTATTTATTCTCAGTGGATCCTCCAGTCTGCATAGATAGCAGGTTTACTTCACAAATAGGTTGGCAAAGTGAACTTCTGAGGGATACTTATATACCTACTATAGGAAATAAACCCAATTAGAGGTCTCTTCTTAGTACAGACGAAGAAGGTTCATTAATGATAATGAGGGGCTGAGCTACACTAGGCCCCTAAGTTTAATTAATCTTGTACAGACCTTTCACCTTGAAAATATTGAAGAATATCAAAGTCATGTACATTGCTTCAGGCTAAAACACATGCACGTGGAAAGGGGAATGCAGGCTCGTGCACAGACGTTTTGGCTGATCTTGGACAATGCTACTTCTGAGGATGCATTCGCTTTGGAAGGTGGAACCATAATTAGATCAAATAAAAGCCTTTCGATAGCTCACTAAGTTTGAATATTAAAAATCCATAATTTCTGAATTCAACAGTATTAAAAAAGATGTCAGGAGTAAGAGACCAAGTTTGTCTTCTTAGACAAACTAAGAAGAATTACAGACACTAATGTGTTTGTATTAAGTAGTGGAATGACTTAAGTTATAACTGGTCCAAGACAATTTTAAGCAAATATCCAATGTATTAGTGTTTACATCATGTGCTCCTTTTCTGTGATTTCTGTCTTTTCCTGTGATTTTTAAAATAACGCTGCCATTGGAAGTAGCCAGTATAAGGTAATTAGCACCACCAGTGTGTCCGTAACTGTATATAGTGAGAGAAAAAGAGATTACTTTCTGCTGGAGATAAGGGTCACTTTCAGATTTATGGAATGTTATTTGAAAAGGGAAAGGTGCTGGGTAACAGAAGAGGGATGTTGTTACCACAGTGAGCTCTATCTTTGCAGCTGGGAAACTCATCTGCAACTCACCTTGATGGGCCAAATACTGAAAAAATAATTAAGGCCATTCAGAACCATTAGGTTTATAGATAAGCAGAATAAACTAACTTTCAAGAGAATCTGCAGTTCTTTTCCTGACTCAAAGCCAGGTTTTCCAAACATGCTGTGCAGTGGTGCACCTCCATGCCTTTCCTCAGCAGTTACCTCCACCCACCCACTCCCATCTCTGCCTGGGAAACCCCTCCTTATCCTTCAAGATGCAGGTCTGAATCTCTTGTTCTGCGGGCCTTCCTTGGTGTTTCCAGGTAGAGATACATGCTTCCCTCCTGATGCTTTTACAACACTCAGTTTACACCCTCTTCTACTGTACAACATATTCTATTGCAAGCATTTCAGTGTCTATTTCTACCTCGAGGCTTGAGCCTTGAAACACTGGGACCACATCTCAATCACCTTTGTTGTGGATCTAGCAACAGGGGTGATATGACAAAGTGCCTGGTGCCTAGTACAAGTCCATTGACTCTAAATTCAAGTGTTTACCAACAGTGTGGCACAGGCACTGACCAGTCAGAGCAGACGCTGGCTGTAAACAATTGTGAGGGCCGTTCTGGAGTATAGTCCTCCACAGACTGCGTAACAGACGCCAGATGTTTATTGAAATAAATTCTACTGTAGCCTGAGTTACAAAGTGGGGCTTTTACGGCCCAAGAGCCAGGTATCACCATTTTCCCACCAGTAAAATGGCAGAGTAATACCTCCTTCATGATGTTGTTATAAATCTAAGATGAGGAATCAAGTGAGAAGGTGCCTTGTGTGCCTATTACAAGTTGATGGATTCTGAAGGTGCCTGTGGCTAACTGACCAACTATTAAAAACTCTAGAAAAATGGCCCTAACTCATCATTTCAAAAGGGATCATTATCTCCCAAGTCATCAGGGATCCTTTGGGGAGTTTGGCCTGGAGCCACTTCAGAGAAGGTCAAATGTGAGGGTCTGGTGGGGTGATGCTTCTACTGACAAGGTGGCCCAGCCTTAGGTAAAGGGAACTGGTCAATTTGGAGGTCAGCAGTGCCCATGGAAAATGCCCTGGGGTCAGAGCTCTCCAGCCAGTTTGCTTCCTCAAGGGCAGTGGTTCTCAAATTTTGCTACACATTAGAATCACCTGGGGAGCTTTTAAAATTGCTGCCCAGGTTGCACCTCAGGTGAATTAAATCAGACTCTGTGGGTGGGACCCAGACATGGGTATTTTCTAAAGCTCCATTGGATTATTCAAATGGGCAACCAAGTTTGGGAACCAGAGTCTAGGGCATAGGAGTTACAGACCTAGATGCCTGCAGAGGCCTGGCGGGTCATGTGGACAAGCCAGTGTAAGACAATTGGGAGTAGTGAGGACTGTGGTAAACTGGAAAGCAAGTGTCCTATTTACAGATTTTCAACTTTTAAAAAATGAATACACTGTTCAAGCCAAAGGAAACACGTCTGTGAGCTGGATTTGGCCCATGGGGCATTGGTTTGCAGACTCTGCCTGGGCTAATATTGCCTGAGAGGCCACGGCAGGTTCTCAGGATAGGTCAAAGCCAGGCCTCAGGAAGTGCTGCTGAAGCTATCAGCTGCATGCTTCCCAAGGATTTCCCCTACATTCCATTCTCTTTTCCCCAAGCGGCATCTCCTCAGATGCTCTTGTTCATTAGCTTTTATTTATTTTACATGCTTTTACATTTCAGGTGCCTAGAAAATATATTTTAAAATGCCGCCGCAGCACATGCCTATGAAGGTTGAGTTTCATTTTGGCAGAAGGTTTTTCACAGTGTTTACTGCTGACAAGCCTCTTGTTGAAGCTATTGTACAAGCTCTTCTGTTTAAAGGGAAGGAAGTAGATCAGGTCAGCTGCTTGTTCTTTCAGTAAAACGGTCGGATGTTCTTCAGAACAGATCTCCTTTTCAAGACCATCCTTGTAGTGCGGGGCGTTTCTTTCCTGGTAGAGGTTGGATTGGATTTCACTGCAGGAGCGACTGACATTTTTAAGGCCCAGGTACAACCTCACTGTGTTCCTTTAACGTTCTTCGGGGTTCAGAAGTCATTGACTAAACTGGGTGTGGCCTGGACAAGGCTGAACGAGTCCTGTCACATTTTCCTCCCAGCTCATCCCCACCCGTTATTAGTAAGTAATTCCCTACTGTGCTGAGGCCTCGAGAAGGACAAGTCCTTATCACAGGGTCTGCTTTGGGTGGGATGGCCTGGGCACAGCAGTTCTCATCAGATTTTGGGACATCCTCCCCCTGTGTCCCTGGGGGAGGATGTCCCAAACTCTATTTCCTCTTGCATTCCTTCTGCAGGTCTGTGTAGTCACTATAGAGTGAATTAACAGCATCAGCTTCCCATCTGTAATGTCTGAATTTCTTTCCAGAATCTTCCCCGTTTTGTACTGAATTGCTATTCCTTTATCAACATTGCAATATTTAATATCTTTCATAAATGAAATTACTCAGATTGATCACAGTAAAGAAAAATAAACAACACCTTATCATAATGATAATTACATAAGAATAAACAAGCATATGTGGAATAAATGAATGAATGAATGATGCCTCACCCTAGACCATATTTATCATGGACTTATAGCAGACAAGTTTCATGGGGAAAGATGAAGACAGTCTGTGATTCCAGTTCCATTTTTGAGCATCTGCTCTGTGTCAGTTGCTGCATCAGGGAACAAAGATGAACACGTAAGTTCCTGCCCTCAGGGAGCTCCCTGGTGAGTGGGGTGATCTAAGAGTGCTCCATTGCGCCGAGTGCTCTAACAAAGGAGTGTATGAAGTGCTGTGGGAGCTCCAGAAGGAAGTGACTAACTCTGCCTTAGGGCACAGGGAACGTCTTACAGAAGCTGGGACGTCAGGGTTGGGTCTCAGAGGCACTCCCTTTCCCAGCATGAGCCTGACTCTAAGTTGGGGACAACGTCTGCCCTCAGGGGAAAAGCCCGAGTTGGGCCCCATGCCTGGTTTCCCAGCTCCTCTTTCCCAGACACCTTCATGGGGAGAAGAGAGGGCAGACACAGCTTTTAAAGCCTACTCCTCTCCCTCCCTCCCAAATTCAGCCTCTTAACCTCCTCACCCATCACTTGCAGTACCAAGAACCCCAGAGAAGAGGGAGAGGGGCGGTATTGGGGATTGATGGTCAGACTCCCAAATAAAATGGTGGAAAAGCTAGGCATGAAAGCTATGGTGTATCAAGGTTTGTGTGTATGTGGGGGGCGGGGGGCGTCAGTAGAAAGGTCCAATCCACAGGGTTAGGGTCTTTTATCACTGACACTGTTTAGAATTGTTGGTGCATGGAGAAAATAAAAAGCAGATAGACTTAGTTCTGTTATTGTTTTGAAATTCTCTACAGAAAATGTGCCCCCCAATTCCATGTACCCCGGGTGGACTCCTCCCATGCTCCCTGCCCCATTTGTCACTGAATAAAATAATTCCTAAAAATTCAGAAAAAACTGAAAATTCAAAACCATTGCCTGTGCCTTGGGATTCCAAACAGGTTCTGACACTCCGTGTGTCCAGCATGTAGCAACTGGTAGGAGAGACCGGAGACTTGATCTCCAAACTCTGAATCTCCAGAGGATACACTGCTGTGAGGATCCATCACACCAAAAGCCCAATGGTTGCCCATCCCCTATCTTGCTCTCCAGATGTGAA
The DNA here is from genome assembly GCF_020826845.1 of Diceros bicornis minor. Taxonomy (NCBI): domain Eukaryota; kingdom Metazoa; phylum Chordata; class Mammalia; order Perissodactyla; family Rhinocerotidae; genus Diceros; species Diceros bicornis. The sequence goes on from NC_080744.1 coordinate 95,766,756, forward strand.
CCCACGAAGCGATGGGATTGGGGAACAGGAAAGGAGACCCAGGGGATCCAAGGAACCCCACATCTCCAGGATCAGGAGTGGATGGATGTAAGATGATACAGGACATTTCTCTAGGACCACTCTGACCCTCTCAGAAAGAGAAATCATAGCCTGGTGAGGAGGTAAAGAAGCTTTCCCAAATGGCAATAGCAGGCTGTTGGTTTGGATCCAGAAGTCTAGAGTTGTTGTTAAAGAGACGCTAAAAGGTCTAACAAGACTCGGCAGCCAGAATGCTTAGATTTGAATCTTGTGAGCTTGGGCAAATTGCTTAATCTCTCTGTGCCTCAGTTTCTCATTCTAAGATGGGGATAATAACAGTATCTAGAGTATAAAGTTGTGGTGAGGATTAAATGAGTTAATACATGGAAAACACATGGAATAGAGCCTGGCAAGTAGTAAGTGTCAAATAAATGTTAGCTACTATTGTTAGTGGAGATGAGCCCCATTAAGCTGTTCAAGTTTGATGTCCTTACCTGCTCCTTTGCTCAGTGATTTGGGGTCTCTGAATTCTCTCCCAGATAAGATATTTAGGGAAATAAAAATTACTCTAAGAACACATGGTACTCTACAAGAAGCATCTTTTCCTTGAAGTTGTTAAGTTTCCTCAGGAGCAGTTGCACCTTTGGTTAGAATCGTGTGCTATTGTGGTAGGAATACAGCAGAAAGAGTGGGGTCCTTAAGGCCACCTCTATTTTATTCTGCAGTTTATGCATTGCTCCTGGTTTCCATTTCTTGTACATCAGAGTGTCATCTCAGAAAATGGAGTGTCCCCCTCAATTTTACATTACATTCCTTTAAAAAGTGAAAAGTAATTTGTTTCCTTGTTACAAAAGCACTGCTCGAAGAAAAAAAAGCTCAAAAGAAGAAAAACTCATCTTATTCTCCTCACCCAAAGACACCCTCTGTAACACCAGGTGTACAGCTTTCTGGATCTTTTATATCACATACACAGCTTTTAAAACAAAAGTTGGCTCATACTGTGTATACTATTTTGTAACCTGTATTTTCCACTTGACAATATATCATGAGCATCTTTCCATGGCAATAAGTATTAATTCTACAACATCATTTTTAATGGCTGAATAGTATTTCATTTGATGGCTGGACCATCTTTCAACACAATCCTTACTGTTTCACATGCAGCTCCTTTGCAATTTTTGAAATCTTAAACAGGGTTTTTGGTCAACCACCTGGAGGGTAGTTGTTTGGACACACTCTCAACTATTTTTTTAGTGTAAATTCATGTAAGTGATATTGCAGATTCAAAGGCTGCATAGACTTGAAAGGTTTGAGATGCATGTTGCCAGATTGCCTCCCCCCCCCCCGGGAAGTCTGGACTCTAACCTATGAAATATTATTTTTAAAAATTTTTGCCAATTTATTAGATTAAAGTGTCTTACTTTAACTTATATTTTTGATAGCTAATTAGATGGAATATTTTAAATATGTTTTCCAGCCATATGTATTTCAGCTTTTAAGAACTACCTGTTCATGTCTTTAGTCCATTTTTCTGTAGAGGTGTTAGTCTTTTTCTTTTTTAATAATCTGTAGAGTCTGAAAGAATAAGATTATTGACCTTGTCAAATTTTTGCATATATTGTTTTGCAGTTTACTATTTACCTTTTGACTTAAAGTTTAAATTTTTTTTAAACATAGGGAATCAAATCTATAATCTTTTCCTTTTTAGTTTCGATCTTTGGTTACATCAAGAGTATATAGAGAGCCACATATTTTCTTTTGGTAATCTTTATGGTTACATTTATAAATTGATATCTAATTCATATACCATAGAATTCACTATTTTAAAATGTAGAATTCAGTGGTTTTTAGTATATTCACAAGGTTGTGCAACTATCACCACTAATTCCTAAACATTTTCATCACCCCCCAAAGAAACCCCATAGCCATTAGCATCACTCCTCATTGTCCCTGATTCCAGCCCTTGAAAACCACTAATCTGCTTTGTGTCTCTATGGATTTGCCTCTTCTGGATATTTCATATAAATGAAATCATACACTATGTGGCCTTTTGTGTCTGGCTTCTTTCACTTAGCATAATGTTTTCAAGGTTCATCAATGTTGTAGAATGAATCAATATTTTGTTCCTTTTTATAGTTTCCATTGTAGGCATACACATTTCCTTTATTCATCATTTATTGTAATTTTATAATACATTTTCTAGTGAGGAATAGTTTGCCTCAGTGGTTCTTGAAGTGTGGTCCTCAGACCTTCGGGATCTCCTGGGAACTTGTTAGAAATGCCAATTTTCAGGTCTCATCCAGACTTACTGAATTACAACCCCAGGGGTGGGGCTTAGCAATCTGTGTTTTAACAAGTCTGCCAGGTGATTCTGATGCATACATACTTGTTTGAGAACCACTGGTATACCTTATTACTCTTCTTTAACATATTCTTGGCTTTTCTAGGTGTATTAATTCCTCTGACTGAAGTCTAGTGTTTTGCAACATATATCCAGGTTCTAATTTTATAAGTTGTTAAAGTCTTCCTAAAGGCTTCTTTTCTCCACACTTCTTTCATTGTTAGGGTCAATAGTTAACTGGTATTTAAAATTTCCTCTCCTCTGTTTCTCTTGTTTAAACACCCAGTCTGGGGTGTTAGATCCAGATTATTATTACTTTTCAAAATGTAGATTCTCTTAAAGAAAAAAAAGTTCACATTTGTATTTAATTTTATTTTATTTAGAAGTTTCTCTATTTTAGCTGGTTTTAGGGCTCATCATAATTTCCCTGTTCTTGGGCTCTTAATTTTCTTTTAAACTCTGAATTACTATTGAGCATAAAAACTACAATTCCCAGCATGCACTGTTACCAGGGTTCTTTTGTCTCCACTGCCTCATTTGTGGAAACTACATCTTGGGATATACAGTATGTGTCACCATTTGCCTGCTCTCTTTCTGCCAGGGTTGCCTTTCTCTATGTGGATGTGTAGAGATGGTTCTACTGGGTGGTGTGGGGGTGGGGCAGGCAGAAGAACTCATAGTACAGTGACCAACAGGTGGAGGGCTAGCTGCCTGGTTCTCTGGTGATAAAGAAGGTACAATATCTTTCTTTCCTTTTCTGTTGGTCTCTGTTTTGAGAAGTAAAGCCAGATCATTCCATGAGCTGAAAACAAAAGTAAATTTATAAAATTTCTGCTATGCCCACCTTATGTTTAATGTCAGTTCCTCCTTTTTTTTGGTGGCAGAGTCTTTGTTTTCAGCAATGTGATTTAAAAAAAAAAAATCTTTCCCCATGTTTTCATGGGCATGTTAGTGGCAGGTTGAGAGAGAGTGTTTGGGGTATGGTGGCTAGACACTAGCTTGAAATCGAGTGGCACGTTTGCTTCAGAGCCTGTGTCTCAGGAGAGAGGCTCCTGTATCTCAGGTTCATTTTGTTTTGAAAAATCATATTTGGGCTGAAAGGGACAGAGAGGGTACAAAATGAAAAGAGGTCTTTGGATTCCCAGAATTCTATTGGTGAGAAGCAAACTGAGAAAACTATGCAGCTGCAAACACAGGTTACCTTTCCTGGGAAAGGAAGGAAAACTCAGAGGGTGGAACCAAGAGCCAAGAGAATCACTCCTAAGCAGAAATAGGACTGAATCCTAATTAAGGGACTTTCAACATTTGCCCAGCTGGATTTTGGAACTGCTACTGGCCAGTGACTTTGGTGTGCCTCCTGTTTCAACGGTTTTTGAATAGGAGTGGGCACCCATAGTGGTTGCCTGTGCCTGTCCCATCACTCTATGTTGGGTAAAAGATAACTTGTATCTTTAGTTCACAGGTGTTCAGATCAGGAGGAACTGTACTCAGGGAGCTGCACTTAAGAGACTATACCTGAGGAGCTTCATCCGCACCTTGATTCAGATGATGCGATTCTGGGCTTTGAGTTGATGCTTAAATGGGTGGGACTTTGGTAGCCTTGGGAGGGGATGAGTGTTTTTTACATATGGGAAGAATGTAAATAATTTGTGGTCAGAGAGTGGACTTTGATGGTTTTAAAAATATGTTCACAAATTCTTTGATATTTCTCTTTGAAAGGTGGACCTTAATTCCCCTCCCCTTGAGTGTGGGCTGGACTTATTGACTCGTTTCTAATGAATAGAGTATGGTAGGAAAGGTGGTGTGTGCCTTCTGAGAGTGAGTGATAAAAGACATTGTAGCTTTCCCTTATGCTCCTTCTCACCCACTCTGGGGGATGCCAGCTGCCATGTTGTGAGGATGCTCCAGCAGCCCTGTGGAGAGATCCACACGGTGAGGAACTTAGGCCTCCTTCCAACAGCCATGTCAATGAGTCATATTGGAAGTGGATCCTACAGGTCCGTTTAAGCCTTCAGATGACTGCAGCCCCTGCTAACATCTTGCCTGCAACCTCATGAGAGATTCTGAGCCAGAACTACTCACCTAAATTGCTCCTGAATTCCTGACCCACAGAAGATATGAGATAATGAATGTTTGATCTTTTAAACCACTATATTTTAGGGTAATTTGTTACACAGAAATAGATAACTAATACACAGGTACACTGTCCTTCTGGCAGAGCTTGATTCCTGATATTTTTTGATTCTTGACATCTATTTAGAAAGAAGGATCCAGGCCAAGATCTCTCCAGAGACAGTACATGTGGCAGAAATGTGCTCAGAGAGAGGTACCTGTATCATAGATATAATACTCAATAAATCTTTACAAACTGAAAACTTGTGTAATCAGCACCCAAATCAGGAAACAGTTCATTATCAGCACCCCAGAACCTCCCCTGATGCCCCTTTCAGTCATTACCCCTCAAGGGCAGTTACCATCTTGACCTCTAACAGCAAAGATTAGATTTACCTGTTGTTGCACTTTACATAAATGGAATTATACTCTTTCGTATCTGGCTTCTTTTACTCAACATTGTGTTTATGAGATGCATCCAAATTGTTGGATGTATATAGTTGTAGATTGCTTATTATAATTGCCTTGTAGTATTCCATTGTGTGAAATCCCACAATTTATTATCCATTCTACTAGTGATGGGCATTTGGATGGTTTCCAGCTTTTTGCTATTACAAATAGTTCAATTATGAACATGTAAAGAAAAGTTTTATGATATGTATATCTAAAGATTGACAAATGAATATGCAGATTACTTTCCACAGCTTCACTTTTGGATATGGAAAAGAGGAAACCAAAGGTTGTAAAAGTCAAAATCCACCCTCCCAGAGGCTAATCTAAACACTTCTACTAACAGCACGAAAGGGTTCCAACTGGAACCATTCACTCCTGCATATTCACTGGCTGCCTACCATGTGCAAAGCTCTTGATACTGTTATATAGCAATTATACCTCAATTTAAAAAAAAAAGCTCTTGGGGGAGAGCCCAGTCCTCGTATCTACGAGTTTTCCATATAGCACAGACTAAGGGATGGGGCAGGGATCCACATGGCTGGGATGCAGGGTAGAACCCTGTAAGAGCCACAGAGGTACCTTAATGAAGGGATTCCAGGGAGATTGTGGAGGGCTTCCTGGAGGGTGGGTCTCGGATAATAGGCGTAATTAGATACTCAAAGTTGGAGATAGGGTGGAAAAAAGGACATTGCAGGAGGAGGAAATGGGAGGAGAAAAGTCACAGAGGTTGGCATTGTTTATAGATAACCCATCTCATTAAAAATGATTTGAAGAATCTCAGAGGTGGGAAAAATAAGTCTTCATTCCAGTGCCCAATCCCCCCAAGTCCCCATTGTTAAAAAGCATGCATGGCAGTTTTTTCTCCAGTAAAGAAACCTAACTTCACATGCAGCTTTGTTTTTATTTATTTATCTATCTATCTATTTATTTATTTATTTATGAGGAAGATTAGCCCTGAGCTAACATCCGATGCCAATCCTCCTCTTTTTCCTGAGGAAGATTGGCCCTGGGCTAACATCTGTGCCCATCTTCCTCTACTTTATATGGGACGCCACCACAGCATGGCTTGACAAACGGTGTGTCAGTCCACGCCTGGGATGCAAACCTGTGAAAGCAGAGCGTGTGCACTTAACCGCTACAGCGCGGGGATGCCCCGCATGCAGATTTCTTTTGAACCAAAGCTTATTTTATTAAAGATTAGTATGTCTGAAATGGAGACTTGATTTAAGTTAGAAGATGCCAAGCTCATTCATTCATCCACTGAACATCTATTGTATGTGTAAGTCACTCACACCTCTAAGGATGCACGTGAATGAGAGATAGCTTGAGACAAATCAATTCCCAATGATCTTAAATAGCACTGCAGCCCACATAGAGAGGTTGTGAAATGGTTAAGCAGCAAATTCCTGGGAAGGCTTGCCACAGGAAGCTTGGTAAAGTTGATGATATCTGCACAGTGGGGGAGACATTTTCAAGTTGTTCTCAGCCTAGAAATAGTTCCCTTCACCAAAAAAACCGAGATGCTGTAAAAGCTCCCTCATGGCCACAGTGGCAATCAGAGACACAGAGTGCTGGATGGAGAAAGAGTTTATGTGCAAGAAGTGCAGAATACACAGATGTAGTACTGATAGAGCTAAGCAGGGGGCATTTTGCATTGTTTGTGCCAGAACTCATGGCATGTGCACAGGTCTGTGCAGTAGCCAGTAGGAATAGGTTTATCCAGAGCTATATGAATTGTGTCAGCAAAGATGTACTTACAGTGTAAACTCTGAGCAACTATGGATAGAGGTAGAGCCCATCACTATTGATAGGAAACAATGAACAACAAGAAGGGAACTTTCCCATACAATCCGTGTTGAATATGGCCATGGCATAAGACCCAGAAAAGGACATGTGGGTGATGTAAATCCAAGACAATGACAGACGAAGAAGATTCAAACAGCATGTAAGAGACTTTTCCACATACGGCTGAGGGCCTCAGTGGTGCAGAAGTGGACGCAACATCAGAACCCCCAATGCTGTAGAGCATTTGCATTATAGCAACACACACTCACATATATATGATGAATTATTCTGGAATCTGTAATATGGCACATTTTATGGGATGAATTCAATTCTCAATAGTATGAGGTGCCTGGATGAGATTAGCCCGATAGATAAAAAGACCAAATGTAGTAATTCTTCATACTGCCTTTAAAGTCCTGAAAAAGAACCTTCTCAGTAGATTTCTGGACAAGGTGGCCTCCACTCAGTGACCAGAGTCCATTGTGCGGACTGGAATGCCTGCAAGTGCTGTTCTAGTCTGACAGTGAGGACCCCGTGATACAGCAATAAAGAAAACCCTTGTGTTCTTTCCCAGGGATGTGTTCTAGTCCTGCCAAAAGACTAGTTCTCAAAACACTATGAGTCTCAAGACACCATGAGAAGGTCGCCCTGCTGGCAGTTGGCATACGTGGATGGTGAACTTGGCCACCAAGAAGGAAAAGTCCACCCTCCTCGTAGAAAAGCACGTTCTCTCCCTCCCATCTGGGTTTTTCAAAGTTGACTACAGAGTCCCACCTGACCAAGTCTTCCTGTAAGTGCAGAAGTGGTGACCCATCAGATAGGCCCTTCACTCAGAGCTTGTGTGGAAGGAACGTGTTCTCTAGGGCAGCTGAAAAACCTCGTGTCATCAGCATGGTCTAATGGCAAGTGCCCTTGGGGGAGTGTGAGGGAGTTCAACTCCTCATTTCACGGTTAGAGAAGCTGAAGGCCAGCTAAGGACTTATTCGAAAACCCACAATGCTAGAAGCCACAATCTCAGCGGGTCTCCCCACCCTGTACCTTAAGCAAGACAGCTAGGCATTAGTCTTTTTATAGAATGGCCTGTGTTGTATAGATGAAGAACTTGGGGCAGAGATGCCGTGGCCTGTCCAAGGTCCCACTGAGGGTCAGTGTGGTACCTGGGCAGAAACAGCCCTGGTTCTGGACTCCTTCTCCAGGCCTCTTCCATTAGCACTGCTGCTTTCTTGTGGCTAGTGTCCCCTCCCGCACTGCCCATCCCAATCTTAACTGAAAATCCTTCCAAGTGGTTGCCTTCAAATCTAAAAATAAAAGTAGAGTGGCAAAGAGTGTCACCCTCCAGATAAGGTGTGTCCATGTAGCTGAGGCCAGGCTACCTCAGGTTGGGTCCCTGCAGCAATGGCTATTTCTGAGAGAGGGCAACTGGCCAGGCAAAGTGGGCAAGTATGTCCACTCAGTCTAATGATGACAGCTGCGGAATTTAGACACTGGGCATCAGAATACTCGGCAGGGTTTAATCCTCTCTCCTGCAGCCTTTTCTTTTGGTATTTCCTGAGGACAGTGTGGGGCCTGCAGCAACTGGCTTTGGGTCTGACTAAGCGTTTCCTCTGGAGAGGAGCAAGCCGCAACGAGGGCCTCGTTCCTGGCCGGGTGTAAGATCCGGGGACAGGCAGAGCAAGGATGCGAGCCGCAGCACTCGGCCTGGGCCTTGGTGTCCCTCACGGAGGGGAAAACCTGAAGGCGTGTGGCAGTACATTTACAAATGCGTGAACTCAGCTGCAGGATACTGACAGAAACAAGAACAAATCCAGAATTCTCCCCCGTAGCTAAAGACAAAGGGTTTTCCTCCGGGAACGTGTTCTTCCTCAATTGTGAAATGTCGGGTATAAGAGGACCCCTAGATTCTGTAACCTATGGGTGTTACAAGATCATCTCGTCAAACTTGACCTTGGGCCCTCTGTGCAAGTTTGTGGCAATTTATAAAATTTCTGTTGTTTGTGTATGGTGAGATATTTATTACCCACTCAGAACCCCAAATAAAAATGTTTTTTTCTCTACTCTATGGTGATAGAGGCCAGTACAGTGGGGACCTTCATGGGTGGGCTGTTGACAGGGATAGGTACAGGGGAGCCTTCTGGAGAGTTGGGAATGCTCTAAAGCTTGGTCTAGTGGCTCCGTGGTGGTGTGGGTGGGTAAACCATGGGTGGTGGCCCCATGGGTATGTGCAAGTGTAAAAATTAAAAAGTCATCAAGGTGTACACTTAAGATTTGTGCATTTTACGTAAGTTATGCCTTGATGAACAAAGAAAAATTAAAATTTTAAATGCTGTTTTCATTGCTTTGATAAACTAGTAGTTTGGGAAGGGTGCTTTTATTTCCAAAAGCTAAAACATAAGTAACATATATTTCAAGCCATTTCTGGGCTCTTTCCTATAATACCTTTTGTGCCCAAGCTCTTACCTCATAAAACATGGCCGATTTTTAAGGGTCAAAGATGATTTTTCTCCATCTGTCATTCTTGTCCGTGGCAAATGTGGACATGTCATTTGGAATGTAGCACAGAGGCCTTGATGAAATTAGAAAAGCATGTGGAGATAAAAATCATTCTGGGATGAATCCAGACACTCCCTGCCACTCTCCAGATGTCACAGAGCTGGAAGCCACCCTCCCTGGGGAAGTGATTCAGCCAGCCCCAGCCAGATGTGTAGGAAGCTGCCTCAGCCCCACATGCTAACACTGTCCGGATTGTGTGGAGCATATGCTTTCAGTCAAGAGTGAAAAATGCAGGCAGGGGCACATGCCGGGAGTCTTTCAAGCATGGCCCACCAGTCAGCCTACAGCGCAATGCACTGATCCGTCCAGTCAGCAGATGTGTGTCACCACGACGCAGGCTGAGGCTGGTTAAATGGTAACAGAACTCAGTGACCTAATGCACACACTCAGCCCTTCCTGAGAACCTCGCTCCAAGGTTGTCATGCTGCGGGATGCGTGTCAGCTTGATTTCGAGGCTGCCTGGAACATCTGCACTTGAACAGCACGGGGTGGCAGAAACGCCCTTTCCTGCACCCAGCAGTGTGTCAGACTTTGACGAGCGGACCAGCAGCCCTCTGGTGCCTAAGTGCAGAGTTTTAGCTCCATGTCACTTTGAGTAATCCTTAATGCAGCCGTGTGGTGGCTGTTTTGGGAAAATTGTCTAGTCGCTGAGTTCTCTCTTCTGGTCTAGCTTTCCAGGAGCCCAGGCTGCCTGCAGGTCCCCTGGCCCCTCCCCGCAGCAAGCCTTCAAGCCTTCAGCCTCTCTCCTTTATAGAATGCCCTGAGCGTGGAATTTGTCCAGATGTTCTAAACTCACTGAGACAGACTTTGCACGAGTCCTGCCTGCTCTGATTACAGAGGATCAGTGTGCATGCGTACTCACTCACAGGCATGCACACACACGTCTGTGTGGGAGAAAACAGGCACCCACATACAATGTCATTCAGAGAGAGAGACATGAGACAAGGACAGTGACACCCTGGATGACACCGAAAGGCCTCATCAGGAAAGCCTGTCTGTGTACACAGTCCCTCAGTTGGCCAAGAGCAGCGATGTTGTCCTGAGACAGAAGGCACGGTGTGCAGTTCTCGTGGGCGAATATGATTGGGCAGATATAGAAACGTTTCTCAACAGTGGTTCCCACCAGTTGTTTGGAAACCAGGCTTGGAGAGCTCTGCCACACACTGCTTTTGTCTGCAGACCTCCCAGCCTCTGCAGAATTCACTGAGGCCGCGTAAGGACTCTGTTCCCCCACCATCGATAGAGCTCGTAGGCTGTCATTTTTGGCAAAGGCACGCACCTGTTCTCTTTCCACCCAAACGCCAGGAAAGCCAAAATGACTTCCATCATCACTTCAACTCATCAAAAAACTATTGCCTTCTTGTCCACGCAAAGCTCTTCCTTTATAAACATGGCTCTGGTTGCTTACAAGCCAATCCTCAGAATGCCAAGACCAGAGGAACTGCTTCATCCATAATGTATGTATCCCTTTCCTTGAGGTATCAGCAGGACACACTTGGACTGTGTGCATCGACCTATCTGCCAGTCACCATTTCAGCACCAACCGCTAAAAGCAGTTGCTAAGAAGTTGGCTGAACCTCCCATTTGTGGGGTGGATTCCTTCCCCTTGCAGAGAAAATTCTCAGGGAAAAGCAGTGGTCGTGATAATACATACCTGTGGCTCATCACCAGTCATTTACTTGGCTTTAGAATTTGTTTTTGTGCTTACGTTGGAATATGGGTCTGCCTAAGGCTGTGGGAATTCACAGCACTTTAGATAAACTAAATGTTCTTCCCCTTAAAGACCTGACTCAGGCAGAACCGGAGGTGGTTTAGTCTCTTATTCTGCCTCCTTGCTCAGAACCAGGCATCGGAAGGCCCGGAAGTCTTTCCTTGGCAGGCCCAAGCATCTTTGGCTGCCATTGTGTCGAAGGAGGTGACAGGCCTTGAGGAAGGCCACCTGCCCCTGTGCTCTGATGTTGCTGCCTCCCTCTGACATCTGGTCTCCTAAAAAGCTTCTTATTTGACAGTGTGGAGTTTTGGGGCCACTGAAAGGGCAAAAAGGGGCACCTGCCATTTTTACATAAGTGTTTATTTTATAGTTGTACTTTGGATATTTCTGCTTATTTGATGGAAACCATTTAGAGGGTTCATTGTCTTCAGGGACAAGGACGAGAGAGGTGAATATAAGGTAAGAAATTATGGGGAAGAGTCAATACCTGAGAGAGAGTACCACCAAAAGAATGCAAGCATCCCAAAGGTAGGGTTTTTTTGTCTGTTTTGTTTCTGCAGCACCTAAAACAGCACTTGGTACATGACAAATAGTCAACAAATATTTGTTGAATGAATGGGGTGAATCAATTTGTTAAAAAGCCCTTCTAATCTCTAGAAATCTGGGATGCTGTTTTCTTAAAAACAACAAATAAATACGAAAAAAAAAAAACCCCAATAATCAAAACCCAAAACAAAAAATCCTCAATGTATTAACTCTTGATTTTCTGAGGAAATGATAAGGAAGGTCTACTTGGGCTTATTTGTTCATTCAACGTACATTTCTTACACCCCAGTCATGCGCCAAGCACCAGGCCCAGAGCCTGTGGGACTTCAGCTGGTGAAAGAAGGCAGCTCCACCCTCGGGGACCTCCCTGTCCAATAGCAGACAGACGGGGCCTTGATAATTACTATACAATGTGATGAGTGTTCTCCGTCCGTCCTGGAGAGGGGCTCCGGGAGCCAGGCGGGGAGTGGCTCACTTCTGACTTTGCCTAGAGGCCCTTAGGAAGGCTGGGACTTGAAGCCTTAACAGGAGTTCACATGCCTGGCAAGGGGCAGAGAGAGACAATGAGTCCAAATTCTCGTCTTGGACCATGGTTCCATCAGATTACATTCTTACCAGGGTTGCTGACAAGGAGCCAAACAGACAAGCGAAAGTTGGCTCTTCTTTCCTTTTCTCTCTTCTCGCAAGAGAGATGCTAATGAACAACAGTGGCCAAAAGGCAGGTGAGAATAAGGAAGAAACTGGAAAATGGGCCAACTAGATAGCCAGCCCTTTCCAAATCATGCAGCCTTGGCCATATTTGATGTCAGCGATGCAGACTGAGTCCTGATAACCACATGGCTTCTCCATCAGGCTGGGCCCTCAGAGCGGAGAGGTCCCAACTGTGACATCCACTTGGTTTATCACCTTGCAGAGAGCCAGCCGGCGGGAGCTGCTTAATCAGGACGACTTGATAACATGATAGACAGGGATTCTTGAGGCAAAGAGTAACTGCTCTTAAGAAAGTGGGTGCTGCTAAAAACCTGTTGCCCGTTAATTGCTGTAAAGTGGAGTATGCCAAGGTATCTTAATTCAAATCTTACCTCACCGTCCTACGGACCTTTGTTGCTGTAAGTAAGGATGGTCCTCGGTTCCAAGAAGAAAATTAAAGGCTGTTCCTGAGATGAGCACAGTCATTTGGATGAAAGAAAACACATGGTTGCATTTAAGAGATCAGATCTCAACAAGACAGGGCACCACCTCCTGCCCGGAGAGGAACGGGCCACAGGATGCAAAACTGGAATTTATGTGAGAATACTTTGCCCTTATTACAGCACCTCTAGCAGAGGATCTTGACATACATTTCAAGTGCTAATTAGGTCTTGTGTCTATTGCCATGGGTGCATATTGTGCATGCCCATTTTCCTGATGGGAAGACTGACAAGAAGGAGACGGGCAGAAAAGATGTTCTTGGAGGAAAATGATGCCATATTTTCTTAACTGTGTTTCCCCAGGGAGAACTGTGCCTCATTACTTTTACCTGAGGGCATTGTTTGCTGCTGAGCTCAGGGTCTCTGTCCTTTAAGGATTGGTTCCATAATCGGTCCCCGAATTTGGAATAAAAATGGCAAAGGCCTACGTTGGAAGCTAAATGCTCATCGGATTGCTGATTTCTGAAGAGTCGTGTGGTGGTTAAGGGCATGACCTCTGGGGCCAGGCTTCGTGGGTTTAAACTGAAACTCTGGAGCTGAGCAGCTGTGTGACCTTGGTAAGTTTCTCGAGTGAGAAATTGTGCCTCGGTTTCCTCAGCTGTGACCTAGCCTTGATGGTAATAATAATTCTTTTCTCATAGGATCCATGAGGTTTAACTGAGTATTTGTAAAGCTTTTTTTTTTTTATTGAAGGATAATCAATGTACAATATCCTATTAGTTTCAGGTCTGCATCATAGTGATTCAATATTTACGTACATTATGAAATGATCACCACAATAAGTCTAGTTACCATCTGTCACCATACAAAGTTATTACGATATTATTGACTATATTCCCTATGCTGTACGTTACATCACCATGACTTATTTATTTTATAACTAGATGTTTGTGCCTCTTAGTCCCCTTCACCTATTTCACATGCCCCCTCCAACCATCCCCACTCTGGTAACCACCAGTTTGTTTCCTGTATCTGTGAGTCTGTTTCTGTTTTGCTTTGTTTGTTTTGTTTTCTAGATTTCACATATAAGTGAAATCATATAGTATTTGTCTTTTTCTGTCTACCTTATTTCACTCAGCGTAATACGCTCTATGTTCATCCATGTTGTTGCAAATGGCAAGATTTCATTCTTTTTTATGGCTGAGTAATATTCCATTTGGTGTATATACCACATCTTCTTTACCCACCCACCCATTAATGGATGCTTAGATTGCTTCCATATCTTGGCTATTATAAATAATGCTGCAATGAACATAAGAATTAGACAAAAAAAAAAATAAAAGCCATCCAAATCGGAAAGGAAGAAGTAAAACTGTCACTATTTGCAGATGACATGATACTATGTATACAGAAAACCCTAAAGTCTCCACCAAAAAACCATTAGAACTAATAAATCAATTCAGTAAAGTTGCAGGATACAAAATTAACATACAGAAATCAGTTGCATTTCTATATGCTAATAATGAGCTATCAGAAAGAGAAATTAAGAAAACAATCCCATTTATAATTGTATCAAAAAGAGTAAAATAGCTAGGAATAAATTTAGCCAAGGAGGTGAAAGACCTGTACTCTGAAAACTATAAGACATTGATGAAAGAAATTGAAGATGACACAAATAAATGGAAAGATACACTGTGCTCATGGATTGAAAGAATTAATATTGTTAAAATGTCCATACTACCCAAAGCAATCTACAGATTCCATGCAATCCACATCAAAATACCAATGGTATTTTTCACAGAACTAGAACAAAGAATCTTAAAATTTGTATGGAGCTATAAAAGACCCGGAATAACTGAAGCAATCTTGAGAAAGAAGAACAGAGCTGGAGTTATCATTCTCCCTGATTTCAAACTATAATACAAAGCTATAGTAATCAGAACAGTATGGTACTGGTATGAAAGCAGACACACAGATCCACAGAATAGAATAGAGAGCCCAGAAGTAAACCCAGGCATATGTGGTCAATTAATCTGTGACAAAGGAGGCAAGCATACACAATGGGGAAAGGACAGTCTCTTCAATAAACGGTGGTGGGAAAACTGGACTACTATCTTACACCATATACAAAAATAAGTTCAAAATGGATTAAAGACTTGAATTTAAGACCTGAAACCATAAAACTAGAAGAAAACATAGGCAGTCAGCTCTCTGACCTGGGTCTTAGCAATATTTTTTTGGACCGGTCTCCTCAGGCAAGGGCAACAAAAGCAAAAATAAATAAATGGGATTACATCAAACTAAAAAGCTTTTGCACAGCAAAGGAAACCATCAACAAAACGAAAAAGCAACCTTTTGAATGGGAGAAGATATTTGTAAATCATACATTTGAAAAGGGGTCAGTATACAAAATAAATAAAGAACTTACACAACTTAATATCAAAAAAACAAACAACTTGATCAAAAAATGGTCAGAGGACTTGAACAGACATTTTTTCCAAAGAAGACATATGGACGGCCCACAGGCTCATGAAAAGATGTTCAACGTCACTAATCATCAGGGAAATGCAAAGCAAAACCGCAACGAGATACCACATCACACCTGTCAGAATGGCTATTATTAAAAAGACAAAAAATAACAAGTGTTGGTGAGGATGTGGAGAAAAGAGAATCCTCGTACATTGTTGATGAGAATGTAAATTGGTGCAGCCACTATGGAAAACAGTATGGAGATTCCTTAAAAAATTAAAAATAGAACTACTATACTATCCAGCCATTCCACTTCTGCATATTTATCTGAAGAAAATGAAAACACTTATTTGAAGAGATATATGCACCCCTCTGTTCATTATTTACAATAGCTAAGATATGGAGTATTTGTAAAGCTTTGGAAACAATACCTGACCCACAGTAAGAGTAAAGCATTAGGTTGATCCACATGAAATTACCAACATTTTACTGCGTTTGACCTACAAAAGCAGCAACTTCATATAGCTTATTCTAATTTGTTTAATAATAAAGAAAAGGGTTTTATTTAAATATTATTTATAAAATTATCATATTTATAATATTTTTATTGTTATTATATTAATCTCCACTTAATTTATTACTTTATTACTAGATAATATTGGTTTGTAATATGCTTGTTTTTTGTTCACTCGTTCAATTCACATATACTTTAAAAGCAATGTGCAATCCCCCCTTGTTTTTAATAATAATCCTATATCACAGGATGGTGTTAGGTATCATGTGCCTGAGTTGGTAGTCAAAGCCTGCAGCTAAGAAACAAAGGGATTGAGGAGCCTGCAGTCTAGGGTCAGGAAACTGCGGCATACGGCTTCTGGGGTTAACCACTTCTGCAGAGAGGGTGGGCGTCCCCCACAGCCTCAGCCCCTCAACACTGGCTACAAGAGGAGGCCTGGAGGAGGACAGACCTAGCCTGTCAGAAAGCGGGGCCGGGTAGGGGTGGTGGGGGGAGTGCTTCCCTCTTTGAAGCCAAAGGAAGGAGGCCTCAGGGGACACTCTTGCCAAGTTGGAGGGATGGGGGATCTGTGCCTTCCTGGCTCACTCAGGAATCAATGAGCCCCTTGACCCTGCCTGTTGCAGCAGTTCCCAAGGTGTAGGGAAGGAGCCCTGGTGTGAGCTGCATGATGGGGGCTGTGGGTAGAGAGGGGGCAGGACCTACCTGGCCTGGAGTTTCAGTCCCAGTTGGACATAAAATTGTCCATGGGACTAATAATTGGCTGCTAAGAGTAGGTGACTTTGGGAGCCAGTGACCACTACTGAGTGGGGCATCAGAAGTATGCAGCAGGATGCTGTCAGCTGTGCCGGGAAGATACAGGCCAAAAGTCTAAAGGGACCATCGATGGCTATGGGAGGTGCCCAGGAGGGAGCCCTCCTTTGTGGGCCTATTGAAGGCACCACCTGCCAGCATCAAGCCCATGTATATTATGTTATTGCTGGGTAGGAGTGAATGCTCCCCTTGCTGGGTCAAGTGGGATGATAGCTGTCTTTTACTTCTTCCTCCAAGCCCCAACACTGGCCTCCTTCTGGAAAGATGGAAGGAGAGGGAAGGATGATGAGAGAGACCACCAGAACTATAAGTAGACAAAGCCACAGATTTAGCCTTGCCTGGAGAAGAGAAAGAGAGGAGCTTTGAGTTGGGTATAATAATAGCAAAACTTACATAGTGCTTACTTTATGTGCCTGGCACTCTTCTAGTGCTTTAATTGTATCCTTTAACCTTGGAAACAACCCTGTGAGGTAGATACTATCATTATTCCCATTTTACAGCTGATGAAACTAGGGGCACAGAGAGGTTAAGTAACTTGCTCAAGGATCTCAGCTAGTAAGTGCAGAACTGGGATTCCAACCCAGGCAGCTGGCTCTAGAATTTGTAGTTTTTCCTTGAACAAAACTATATCTTAAGAATTGAAATAAGACTGTTCAAAGCAATAATAAAAAAATGGATGAGCAAAAAGTAGCCAAGAAATTATAGAACCAGAATGAAATATCATCAGGGGTGCTGCTACCCAACAGGAAAGGAGAGTTTGACAGAATATAATTAATGGCAAGTTTTAGATAAATAAAACAATTCCTTGTTTATCCACCCCAATGAGTTGAGATTCCTTGATTAACCGCCTTCCCACAGCATTCTTGGTCCCTTCCTGCAAGCCCCTGAGGTGGGCACAGGTAGTATCCTCATTTTACAGACAAGGAAAAGGAAACCGAGATTCAGAGAGGTTAAATGAGGTACCTAAGGTCACCCAGCTACAAGGTGGGTGTTTGAAATTAGTTCTTACTGGCTTTAGAACCTGAGCTTTGAATGCCTTTGGTTCTGTGGAGGACACCAACATGAAGCCAACATGGATTTTACCATGTTTTTGATCTCGTTATATGAGAGGGAAAGTGCAGTGTAGAACTACGATGTGAGGGAGAAAGGTGGGGAGACTCACGAGCTGGAGGTACATGTGACATTTTGAGTGGGTGGAGGAAACAGGGACTCAAAGTTACACCTCCTCAAAGCAGTTAGAAATGACTATGACTAAGGACGTGGCTAACACATTGCAAGACAATGATAGTGATGGCTGCCATTTTGGGCCCTTCCCCAAACCAGATACAAAGGGAGCTCCATATTGTTAACTGAGCTAAACTTCACAGTAACCTGAGGAGAGAGGTGGTATCAACTCCACTTTGTAGATGAAAACCCAAGGCTCAGAGAAATTAAGTGACTTATCCAAGGTCACAAAACTTGTAAAAGAGACAAGCAGAGATTAAAACCAGGTCTGTCTGATACAAATGTAAACCCTTTCCTCCAGCATTTTGCTGTCCTCAAAGCACCATCGCAACTTTCCTCACTTGATTCTCGTGGGGATTGGAGGCAGAGGAAACACTGTTATGCCCACTTTATAGAGGGAACAGCATGTGCAAAGGCTTTGGCCAGACTTCTCTCTGGAGCTCAGACCTGCATATACAGTGGCCCCCTGAACATCTCTCCACTCAGATATCCCACGAATGCCTTAAACCCCCCATGTCCAAAATCAAATGCATCATCTCATCTTCCTCCCAAACTATTTTCCTCATTCTTCCATTTACTCATTGATTTAGTCAACAAAGATTTCCCAGGCTCTGGAGATAAACAGTGAACAGTCAGTAGCTAGTGACGCTCTCTACCCAGTTACCTAAGCCAGAAACCTGGAAATATTCTTGCATTCCCCCACCCCCTCGTAGCCAATTATTCACCAACTTCTTTCTACTCCTCCTACTAGATCCGTCCTTGTCTCCCAGGCCTCCATCATCTCTTGCTTGGAATGTTGCATCAGCCTCCAGTTGTCTCCCTGTTCCATTTTCCTTCTCTCCTCAAACCACCTTCCATGCTACAATCTGAATGATCTTTCTAAACTGCAAATCTGACCGAATCAATCCCCTCTACTTAAAACTGTTCAATGGCTTCTGAAACTCATTAAGGTGGCTTACAAGGCCCTCCAGGGCTGGCCCTACCCCACCTCTTCAGCCTCAGTTGTCCCTACTCTCCCCTGGCACTTTCCACTCCTGTTTTGCTGCACTTGTTTTGGTTTCTGGAGCTTTGTCACAGCGCTCTTACTCCCAGGATTTCACACAGTCTGCCCCCTCTAGCAGAACACTTTTTCTGACTTTTTTTTACCTGGCTGATGCCTGTGCGTTCTTTAGATCTCAGTTTAAATGTCTCCTCCTCAGGGAATCTTCCTTGGCTCTGTGGATTAGGTATTTTTTCCCCTGTCCTAGCACCCTGTACATTTCTTCTCATACCAGCTATCACTCATTAATGTATTAACTTATTTAACACATCTTCTCTGCAAAGACCGTGTTGTCCTGCCCACCAATGAATACTTAATGATGGAATGAACATATGAACAAATGGATCAACAAATGGAAGGATGAAGGCCCAGAGTTATTAAAGATCATGGCAAAGCTGGGAAAGAGGAGGTGTCTCTGAGAGCTCCAGCAGGAAATTTTGGGGGACAGTCATGACAGGAGAGGATGGAAAAGTAAGCAGGAGCTAGTGTGCCCCTCAGGTGTTTGGACATTGTAGGCAGTAGCATTTTGTTCTTACTGGAATAGAAACTCACTCTAGATCTGCCATCCCTGTATGCAATGCTTCTGCCAAAACTACCATCCAAGGATGTATAGGATACCTTATCTACCATCATGGTATTTCACACAGCATTGCTTCTGATCAAGGAACTCACTTCATAGCAAGTGAAGTGCAGTAATGGGCCCATGCTCTTGGAATTCACTGGTCTTACCAAGTTCCAGCACCCTGAAGCAGCTGGCTTGATAGAATGGTGAAATGGCCTTTCAAAGACTCAGGTAGAGCACCAGCTAGGTGGCAGTACCTTGCAGTACTGGGGCAAGGTTCTCCAAGAGGCTGTAAATGCTCTGAATCGGCATCCAATATATGGTGCTGTTTCTCCCATAGCCAGGATTCACAGGTCCAGGAATCAAAGAATGGAAATGGGAGAGCACCACTTACTATTACTCCTAGTGGCCTACTAGCAAAATTTTTGCTTTCTATCCACATTACCTTATGCTCTGCTGGCCTAGAGGTCTTAGTTCCAAAGGGAGGAATCCTTCCACCAGCAGAAACAATGATTCCATTGGACTGGAGGTTTAAGATCACCACCTGGCTACTTTGGGATCCGCAGTCCTCTAAATCAACAGGCAAGGAAGGGAGTTACTGTGCTGCCTAGGGTGATCGATTCTGACTATCAAAGGGAAATTACTACTCCACAATGGAGGTAAGGAAGAGTGTGTCTGGAATACAGGCAATATCTTAGGGCATTTCTTAATATTACCATGCCCTATAATTAAGGTCAATGGAAAACTACAACAAAGCAATCCAAGCAGGACTACTAATGGCCTAGACTCTTCAGGAATGAAGGTTTGGGTCTTCCCACCACGTAAGGAAGCATGATCAGCTGAGGTGCTTGCTGAAAGCAAAGGGCATATGGAATGGGTAGTGTAAGAAGGTAATTATAAATACAAGCTATGGCCATGTAACCAGTTAGAGAAATGAGTATTTCTTCCTTATTTCGTTATCAATATGTTTCTGTGTGTGTGTGTGTATGTGTGTGTATTGTGTAACATAAAATGGATGTATTAACTTTATATCATAGTATTTAAGTATTAAAAATTTTTTTTCCATTCTTATTGAGATATAATTGACACATAACATTATGTAAGTTAAGTATTTCTAACTTTACATCCCAGTATTTAAGATACAGGATATCAAGGAGAAGAGTAAATATCATCCAAGGAGTTTGCATCCTCTTCTGGAGAAAGGGTTACTGTGTTTTCAGTTGTATGTAAGATAGTTGTATCATGTTAAGCCTAAGTATGACCTTGTTATTGTCCTTATTTAGAGATTAAATATGGTTTAAGGAGATGTGTATGGGTGCCAAGTTAACAAGGAGTGGACTTGTGATGGTTAATTTCATGTGTCAATTAGGCTGGGCCACGGTGCCCAGGTATTTGGTCAAACGTTATTCTGGATGTTTCTGTGAGAATGTTTTTGGGTGAGATTAACAGTTAAATCAATGGACTTTGAGTAAAGCAGATTGCCCTCCATAATGTAGGTGGGCCTCATCCAATCAGTTGAAGGCCTTAATAGAACAAAGACTAACACCCCCTGAGCAAGAAGTAATTCTGCCAGCAGATGGACTTTTGACTTGAACTGCAACATTGGTTCTTCCCTAGGTTTCCAGGCTGCTAGCGCATCCTGCAGATTTGGGACTTGTCAGCTTCCATAATTGTGTGAGCCAATTCCTTAAAATAAATCTCTCTATATATACATACACATCCTATTGGTTCTG
Organism: Diceros bicornis minor; assembly: GCF_020826845.1. Lineage (NCBI taxonomy): Eukaryota > Metazoa > Chordata > Mammalia > Perissodactyla > Rhinocerotidae > Diceros > Diceros bicornis. The sequence goes on from NC_080744.1 coordinate 95,787,753, forward strand.
TTTCTCTGGAGAACCTTGACTTATACAGATGTCCCTCAGACTATGGGGCAAGCTGACCTTCTCCTCAGCATTCTCAAGCAGATAAATGGGGAGAAAGAGTTTAGCGTCACCTGATGGCATTCCTGCACAGCTGACTATTTAAACACACTTAAACACAAGGAAGAGGGGCCTTTGTTTTCACGTCCCCCAATCCGTCCACCTAAGTCGAGGGCCAACAAGGGACCTCTGGGAGCCCATTCTCCCTGAAGTCGGCCCTAGGGAGTGAGTCTGCTGCTTCATCCATAAACAGAAGACACGCCTCTGATGTTTAGCCCAGGTAGACCCTTCCATCAGAGATCACCTGGACCATCATTGTCAGTTCTCAGATGGGGAAACTGAGGCCCAGAAGAGGAAGGGACACACCCAGATCACACAATTAATTACATTTAGAACTAACATAATTACGTATTAGAACAAAATCTTGTTGCCAGGTTCTTACTCTAGTGCCCTGAACCGGAATACGCCATACTGCTCATCTGTTTTATGTCAGTTTGTTTATTGTCTCCCTCAGAACGGTCCCCTTCACTGAAAAGCACAGAGCTAGAAGGGAGCTAGCCCAGCCCTTTGCACTCAAAGGGTGAGTTTTTAAAATATTCAAGGGATGATTACTGATCTAAAGGACTTGACTGTCCCAGCAAAGTAAACACTTAGATTAACAGTGTGATAATAGGTTGTAATTCATAATGGCACAAGGTGGTTAACAAAAACTTGGAAACATAATCCATGACAAGTACTCTTTAAATGGTTATAAATCTAAACATTGTGTTTCCTTTTGTATTCTAATTGTAGAGGTGTTCAAAATTAGTCACATAGCACAGGAAAGATTTAATACCATTCAGGCTATTACCAGAAACACGTAAGAAAAATTAAAAGGCTACACTGACAGTTTAATTGGTGATTGAGAAAGTTTGGGCTTCTATCATCTCTTAAATATTTTCAGGTATACTCAAGCTTAAAAGTGAGGTCTTGGGCCAGCCCCGGCAGCCTAGAAGTTAAGTTCAGCACACTGCTTCAGTGGCGTGGGGTTGGGTTCCTGGGTGTGGACCTATGCTGCTCTGTTAGCAGCCATGCTGTGCTGGCAGCCCACAGACTACAAAATAGAGTAAGATTAGCACAGATGTTAGCTCAGGGTGAATCTTTGGGAAAAAACAAGTGAGGTCTAGGTAAGAGACTCTTGAGATTTTCAGGCTTCTATATTGAATAATTCTGGGGATTTTCTGTCTTTCCTCAAATCTAGCTGCTGAAATTCTAAGTCTACCAGATATTATATGCTGTGAGAACTGTATTGGGTATTTTATCAACTCAAGGTTAATGAGATATAATTAAAATTTATATATCTATGGTCCCATCTTAAAATGGGAAAAATCTGTTGAAATCTTCAAATAATTCTACTATTTTTATTGCTACTAAAAATGTTTTGCAATTTAACATTATTATGTATCTTCAGATTGAGAGATTTCCTTGTTGAGAATTTTCATGCCTGTGGGAACTGTAGTGATGTACCCTTTTTCATTCCTGATATTGGTTATTTGTGCCTTTTCTCTTTCCTCCTTGATTAATATTGCCAAGGGTTTATCAACTTTATTCTTCTCTGTACAGACTCAACTTTTGGCTCTGTTGATCCTCTCAGCTCTCCTTTGGCTCTTTATTTCATTAATTTCTGCTCTTATCTTTATTCTTTCCTTTCTTCTACTTTATTTGGGTTTAATTTAGTTCTTTCTCCAATTTCCCAAGTTAAACACCAAATAATTGACCTCTTTTTCTAATACATGCATTTAAAGCCGTATATTTCCTTCTAAACCTAGCATTAGCTGCGTCCCATGCATTGTGATGTCATATATTCATTATCATTCAATTCAAAATATTTTACCATTTCCATTGTTATTTCTTCTTTGACCTATGGGTTATTTAGAAGGATATTACTTAATTTCCAAACATTTGGGGGATTTTGTTTTAGTTATATTAGTGTTACTGATGTGTAGGTAATTTTACTATAATCTTAGAACATATCCTGGGGCCAGCCTGGTGGCGTAGTGGTTAAGTTCACGCACTCCACTTCAGCAGCCCAGGGTTTGCAGGTTCAGATCCTGGGTGTGGACCTACACAAAGCTCATCAAGCCACGCTATGGCAGCATCCCACATATCAAGTGAAGGAAGATTAGCACAAATGTTAGCTTAGGGCCACTCTTCCTCAGGGCCAATCTTCCTCACCAAAAAAAAAAAAAGAAAGAAAGAAAGAAAAAAAAAGAACATATCCTCTATAGTTTAAAAACTTTGAAATTTGTTGAGAGTTAATTTTTGACCCAGCAGAATATGGTCAATTTTGGTAGATGTTCCCACGTACACTTAAAAGGAATGTGCATTCTGTGTGTATTGGGTAAAATGTGTGTGCGTGTGTGTAATCAGATCAAGTTTTTGTTCAAATCTTTCCACATCATTACTTATCTTTTGTCCACTTATTATCTATTACTACTATGAGAAGCATGTTAATATCCCTTGCCATGAGGCAAAGCTGGCTGGCTTTAGTCTTCATGAGTGCTAGTCTATCTCTGGTTCTCCCTTATTCCTAGACCCACAGTCCTTCAGGGGCTCCAAACGAAAGCCTGGGGTGTTTACTAGAGCCCCTTCTCCTTGGTGGTCCCTGAATGTTCGTTTCTCCCCAGCCCTGCGAGACTGCTGAAGGCTCTACTCAGCTTCTCAGCCGCTCCTTTTTCAGCTTTCTGCTCATCTCTACAGTCTCTTAGCTGCTGCCTTATAATTGACACATGCCTCAAGAGGAAGAGTGGTGTCTCTGGTCAGGTCAGGCTCACCCCTCTGTGCCGCCCTCCTCTCCAGGACCTTGGCCCCTCATGGTGGCTGCCTGTAGAGCTCTTGGGTGACTTCAAACAGGTTTTATTTTCCCTAGTGTTTATCTACTTTTTCTAGTTGATTTCGACAGGAAGGTCAGTTGGCAACAAGCTAGTCTGCCACTGCTAGAAGTAGAAATCTTTTTTCAGAGAATTTTTATCTCTTTAGAAAAATATGAGTATATAAAATTCAAGAAAGTAAGAGGAAGCTGACTCCAGGTGTAAAGAAGTGCCCTCGTTATGTCCTTCACCTAAGAGCCTAAAACCACAGGTGTGGTTAACTGATAATGTGTTTATTGAGATTTTTCACTTTGTGTCCTTCCTACCCAATTCTATTTATTACACAACCAACAGTAATAAAGAAAAGCAATTAATTACCCACAGTCTCATTCTTCCAACACACCACTGTTTTTATTCTTAATTTTTGGATATGTACCCTTATAATATGTTCTTTGTGCATAATTTCTATCTATGGTATCATAACCTGTATGATTTTTTCACTCAACATTATTTCATAAAGGTATTCTATGACAATTCTAATTTTAATAGCTGTGTACTTAAGCTGAGTTGCCTTACATACTTGTTTTAAAACTTATATTTCCTATTCAAATTGGCTGCATATCTACTTATTTGACAGAGGTCTTTATTTTTAAAATTGAGTCTATCATAAGTACTTTAAAATGGCTTTCTTTTAAAATCCATGCTATTTCCCAAGGTTTTATTTTATTTTTTTCACACAGTTAAATCTGTCACAATGTTTCCCTTGGGACTTCTTTGATTACAGAGAAACTGAACCGTAGCTGGCCCCTTGCATTTGCTGAGGATATATTTTAGAGTCGCCACATATCGAGAAAGTCTATGGTTATTGCACTAACCTGCACTTAGTATAATAAGGAAGAGGCACGTACAGGGAGGATACAACGATAGAGACACGCTCTTGTGTCCAGGGAAGTGAAAGGTGTTCCTTGCACGTAACTACTCGTGCTAATCCGACCGTGATGAGGCGTGTAATGGAGACATCAAGAAAGGATCTGGGAAACAGAGTGGAAAAAGTTGTTACTGGAGAACAAGGTAAGTGTTCTCCTTCCTGACAGCTCCTTCACACTTAGGGGAATCAGGGAAGGCTTTGCTGAGAAGGTGAGTGAGTAGGAATTGTCAGTAGAGAAAGAATAGAAGGAATTCTAGGTAGAGGGAAAAGCACATGCCAAGATGTGGAAGCCTGAGAATGCACCAAGGAACATAGATCAAGATCAAGGAATGGCGAGCAAGGCATGCTTCAAGTGTAGGGGGAACGGAGAAAAGTGGTGGCAACGGCGGCCAAAATGATAGGTTGAAGGCTTTCTTCCTTCTTTGCCCAGTCAAAATTCCTCTTCTCCAGGTACTGACATCAGCAAAGGTTGGCTGGGATGAGGTTTGACTCTCTCTAAGGGCTTTTGAATTTTCATCCAGATGAATCTAACTGGTGTAGAGCATATAGAAAATGTTTTTTGGGCAGGGAACTTCATGTACCCCTTTCAGATCACCATCTCCTCCTCTCTGGGGAAAACCATTCCTATCCTTTCCTTTCTTTTGCAATTTGGACTTAGTGAAAATAAATATTTATTGCTTAAATTGGCCCAGAGAGCCATGAACATTTTCATCAGCTAGTTATTGACAACTTCTGAATAACACTTTATTAAGAGAACTGAAATTAAATATCAATGCAGATCTGTGTTTTCAAGTTGCGTGTGGCTGTTTCAAGAACTCAAATATCTGCATATCTGCACCGTGATGTTGGATGGTACGGATCATACAGAAGTCATTTAATTACTGTTCACTATGGTCGTGAACTCTAGGTTAGAGTTATGACAGCAGAGTATAATTTATTTATTTGTTCCTCGTGGAGCAAAATTTAAACCAACACTGCGTTTTTCACTCTAATAAGGAATTTTCATTATTCTTAATTCTTGCTTCTTTCCTGTTAGTACTGCACCACACAGGTCTCCATTCTCCCTTCCTGCATCCATGGCAGACATCACCAGTTGATCTTGAGGATTTTCCAGTTAAGCCGCAATATGGCCTCAGTGGCTTCACAATCTGACTCCCAAACATCACAATTGATGGATTGTAGGTGTTTGTGAGATGAAACCTACTTCCTACCCTAGCATCATCTCTGTATTCTCTTGATCTTTTCTGACATTGGAAACCTTATCCTTTGACCACAAATCTCCCACTCGCTAATGGTCATATCCAGGTTGGGAATTTCGTTTTTTTTTGTGTGTGTGTGTGTGAGGAAGATCAGCCCTGAGCTAACATCCATTGCCAACCCTCCTCTTTTTTTGCTGAGGAACACTGGCCCTGGGCTAACATCCATCCCCATCTTCCTCTACTTTATACGGGACGCCGCCACAGCATGGCCTGACAAGCGGTGTGTCAGCGTGCGCCCGGAATCCAAACCCGGGCCGCCAGCAGCGGAGCACGCACAGTTAACCGCTACGCCACGGGGCCGGCCCCTCCAGGTTGGGAATTTCTTTAGCAACAAATCACTTGCATAGCAGTCTTTTCCAAATCTGAGAAGAATAACTCTAAAAAAGAACTTGAAGAAATTAGCTCCTTTCCCAAAATATTCCTAGCTGTGGGATTCCCTGAAAGATTGTTAAGTATAAATGATGATAAAAAGATGGCCTCAAAATGGCCCCACCCTTCTGGCACAGAAAGCTTTTCTTTATAAAGCTTCCATTTGAACTCACATCAGACTATTTACATTACAAAAATAGCACAAACATGTTTATTGTAACAACAGCCACAAAATATAAAGTAAAACGCAAAAGTCCCCACTCTCCTTTCCAATTCCCTAAGGCTAACTACTGTTAAAAGATCTTTATGACAGTCTTCTAGGCATATGTAAATATATATATATATATATATATATATATATATATATATATATATGTCTCTCTCTATGTGTAGTGAAAACATTTTTTTAAACACTAATGATATTATATACCATACATATTATTCTGAAATTTGCTTTATTTCCTCCATATGATTAATACATGTATGTGTGTATAGATACATATCCTTCCATATCAGTACTTATAATTCTACCCCATTCTTTTAGTAGCTGAATAATTTTTCGTGTGTCGATATACCACAATTATTGAACTATTCTATAATTACTGGACTTTTATACTATTACAAATAGTGTTATAAGAACCAGCTTCACGTACTTGTGTGCAAATACTTGTGTACTTATGTGATTGTTTTTATAGGAGAGATAACCAGAAATGAAATTTCTGCATCTAAGGATATATGTTAGAAGATTTTATGAGACTATGCCCTTCACTTTTACTAACACTGGATATTATTGGTCTTTTTGATTTTTGCCAAAATAGTAATTTTTAAAAAATTTTACATTTCCCGGGTCACTAGCAAGGTTAAACATTTCCCTGCATATTTATAAGTCATTTGTATTTCTTCTATAAATTGCCTGTTTCTATGCTTTGCCCATTTTTCTATGAGGTTGTCTTTTTATTGATTTGAGTGTGCTTGAATGTGTTTAGTCCAGTGGTTCTTGATTGCACCTGCACACTGGAATCATACATGGAACTTTTAAATACATGCCCCACCTTGAGAAACATTCTGATTCTAATGGGCTGTGGTGAAGTCTAGGCTTCCCACGTGAGTCTGATGTGCAGTCAAGGAGAATCACTAGTCCAGTGGCCGTGGGAATGGCTGGTTGAGATAGGATGGAGGTCAAGTTCATAGGAAACAAGAGGTCAAGGAACTGAGAGGCCAGGGTGTTAGAAGAATTGTTTATGTGGTTGTCTTAGTCAACTTGAGCTACCATAACAAAATACCATAGACTGGGTGGCTTAAACAAATTTATTTTCTCACAGTTCTGGAGGCTGAAGTTCCAGCAGGGTTTGGCTTCTGGTGAGCGTTCTCTTCCTGGCTTGCAGGTGGCGACTTTTTTGCTTAGTCCTCACATGGTGGAGAAAGAAAGAGAGAGAGAGTTCTGGTGTCTCTTCTTCTTCTTATAAGAACACTAATCCCATCTGGGTGCCCCAACCTCATGACCTCATCTAAACCTAATTACCCTCAAAAAGGCTCACCTCCAAATACCATCACATTAGGGGTTAGGGCTTCAACATATGACATTTTGTGAGGACACAAACATTCAGTCCATAACAGTGGTGTCCTCTATTTCGTTACTCATGTTGTTATTTTTCGTTTACTGTCTTTTTATCTTGATGAGACTAGTTAAGGTTTGTATGTTAATCCTTCGGCTACTCTGCTCTGTTCTCACCCATTGTTCTTTATGTTCACTCCACTTCAATTTGCTTCTCTTTCACAGTCATATCAAAGTCACAAGTTGAGAGGACAGCCAGTTTGTTGGGTCTCATTCTTCAATGTTTACCCCCAAATTAGGATCATAAAGCCACATCTGGTCCTTGGAGATTAGTAGATAAAATGTTTTTATACTGTTTATTCTTAGCCACCCTCATTAGACCTATACAGTATCAAAAAAATTTTTTTTTTGAGGAAGATTAGCCCTGCGCTAACATCCGTTGCCAATCCTCCTCTTTTTTTGCTGAGGAAGATTGGCCCTGGGATAACATCTGTGCCCATCTTCCTCTACTTTATCTGGGACGCCGCCACAGCGTGGCCTGACAAGTGGTGTGTCAGTCTGCGCCCGGGATCCAAACCTGTGAACCCCAGGCCATCAAAGCATAGCGCTCGAACTTAACTGCTATACCACTGAGCCGGCCCTATGCAGTATCAAATTTTTAGGAGAATTTTTGGGTGCAGAGTCAGGTAGGAACAACAAGGTTTGGACTGAAGGCCCAGGAAGTCCTCAAATCTGACAAGTGTTTTCATAATTTGACCCAAAAAGCCATAGGCTGAAGGCAAGGTGGCCATGAGCAGTGAAAATAAAAGGAAGAGTCCACATGGGGAGTGGGATGCACACTGCACAGGAAATCAGGAGGATGGTCCTAGCCTGGCCCTGCTGCCACCCTTTCCTGGCCTGACTTTTCTGATTGGAAATGGAAAGGGTTGGAGGGCTCTCTGAAGTCTCTTGCAGCCCTGCATGCCTTTGCCAGGAAAACAACATCAACCCCTATCTCTGCATTTGGAATTTAATTGTCCAGTGATAAAGGCAACAGTAAAATTTCCATGGATACCTTCTCCCCAGTTTACAGTTCTTTTTCAGAATTAAATCCTTCAGTTAAGAGGAAAGAATGGGGACGACTGGGTCTAATGTGTGTAGCTTCCACATCTTTACATCTGCCTGTCGTCCTAATGATGCAATGTGTGCCAAACATGAACCACTTTGTAGAAAGCCATTTTATCCTGGAATGGTGTTTAAAGTGCAGAGTGGTGTCTTTTAAATATGAATATTAAAACATTTACAATATGCATGCATAATGTATATTTTTAGAAAATTTAAAGAAAAGGACGGTTTATGGTACCAAAATTTATTCCTGAATTTCTTGCCTGCTTTCCTTTCTTCCACAAATACATGAACATCTTCCATGTGCCAGCAGGGTGACCAGCCATCTTAGGTTGCCCTAGACATTCCTGGCTTGAACATTAAAAGTCCCATGTCCCAGGGACCCCTAGTTCTCAAATAAATGGGGACAGTTGGTCAGGCATTGTACAAGGCACTGAATATATAGTGGTAAACAAACAAAAACCAAACAATTATAATAGCTTATATGTCCCAGTTATTATTTTAAAGATAAAGTTTAGAGAGGGAAGTCAAGATGGTGGCGTAGGCAGACCCTGAACTCACCTCCTCCCGTGGACACAGCCAATTTACAACTACTCGTGGAAAAATTACCCCTGAGACAGAACTGAAAACTGGATAAGAGGAACTCCTGCAACAATGGACAACCCTAATTGAGGTGGAAGAGGCAGAAACTCCCTTCTGGAGAGAAAAAACGCCGCGTTCACAAGCTGCAGCGCTTCACGGCCGCCCGGGAGCAGCCCCGCTGTGGGCATTTTGTGGACCCAGCACAATCCAGACGAGTGGCATAATATCTGCCTTTGCCTGCTACTAAAACATTGGGGAGCACCCCCAGGAAAGCTGGTTCACAAAGAAATTAAAACTGGCTCTGAAAGGGCCCACGGGCAAACTCACCCGTTTCAGAAAGCAACCTAAAATCACCAGAAAGAAAGATGCACAGTGCTTTGGTGAAAAGAGACTCACCTGATAGGCCCTGGGTGCATCTCCGTGAGAGGAGAGACCTCTCCAGGGACTGGGACATTGGCGGCGGCCATTGTTGTGGCCTGGTGTGGGCGTGCTGACACAGACGCCATTGGAGTTCTCCCTGGGGCCTGCTAGCCCAGGGTCTGCCCCACCCGCTAGAGCACCGATTTAATCCAGCTCAGCCAGGGCAGGCAGCCCACCCTAGAGACAGGCCCCACCCAACAACAAACCTTCAAGCAACTTGTGGGCCTGCATAGATTGGTGACTGGATTCTCTGCAGCCTGGCGACTGAGCCCACTTCAGCAGGGCAGGGCGTGCAAAAGGAGTGGGTGGAAAGTGTGGGGCGGTGGTGGAGTGTGTGGGGCTCCCGCCGTGGAGAGACTGGGTCCGCTTTGGGAAGTCGGGGCACGCACACGGGGCAGGACTGTGTTGACTGTGTGTGTGGACCTGTGGGCGGCAGGGCTTGTCAGCTGCAGAAGACTTGTGCTTCTCAAAGACCCACATAGGGGGTTTGCCCCACCTTCCAAAGCCTGAAACAATTGAGTGCTCCTGTGCCTGAGGCCAGCCCCACCCAGCTGCAATCCTCAGAGAGCTGACAAGAGACCTAAAGGCTGGAGGCTTATAGCAATTGTAAGGCCCTGAGCCTAACAACCTGCCACGCTGGGGGCCTACTCACTTAAAAGAAATACTGCAACACAAATGTGGTATTAGAACTTGCAGCCAACTGTGCTGGGGCTCCCCACACCTGATAAAGAGACTGAAGGGCACACAACAACTACAAGCAGCTGAGCATTACAACAGCTGGCCAGGAGCATAACTCGGCCTCCCTGGGCACCTACAGGGAGAGCAAACAGGCCACAACAGAAGGACACACGTAGCCCACATAGGGGTCACCCCTGGAACATTGAGAATTGAGGGAAGCACACTGCAGGCCTCCTAAGCCGTCACTTACATAAGGTCACCTATCCAAGAGCAGGAGACGTAGCTGACCTACCTAATACGTAGACACAAGCACAGGGAAAGAGACAAAATGAGGAGGCAAAGGAATACATTCCAAGTAAGGGAACAGGACAAAACCCCAGAAAAGGAGCTAAGTGAAACAGAAATGAGCAACCTACCTGACAGAGAGTTCAAACAAAGAGTGTTAAGGATGCTCACTGATCTGAGGAGAAGAATAGATGAACTCAGTGAGAATGTCAACAAAGAAATGGAAGATATAAAAAAGAACCAATCAGAAATGAAGAATACAATACTGGAAATGAAAAATTCACTAGAGGGACTCAAAAGCAGAGTAGAGGATACAGAAGAACGGATCTGCGAGCTGGACGAAAGACTAGAAGAAATTACCCAAGGTGAACAGGTAAAAGAGAAAAGAATTAAAAAGAGTGAGGACAGTCTAAGGAACCTCTGGGACAACATCAAGCGCACTAACATCCGCGTTACAGGTGTCCCGGAAGGAGAAGAGCGAGACAAAGGGGCAGAGAATCTAGTTCAAGAAATAATAGATGAAAACTTCCCTAACCTAAGGAAGGAAACAGACATCCAGGTACAGGAAGCACAGAGAGCCCCAAACAAGATAAACCCAAAGAGGCCCATACCAAGACACATCATAATCAAAATGTCCAGAGTTAAAGATAAGGAGAGAATCCTAAAAGCCGCAAGAGAAAGTCAAGTTACATACAAAGGAAACTCCATAAGGCTATCAGCTGACTTCTCAGCAGAAACCTTACAGGCAAGAAGAGAGTGGCACAATATATTTAAAGTGCTACAAGGAAAAAACTTACAGCCAAGAATACTCTACCCAGTAAGGTTATCATTCAAAATGGAAGGAGAGATCAAAAATTTCCCAGACAAGCAAAAATTAAAGGAGTTCGTCAGCAAGAAACCAGTGCTACAAGAAATGTTAAAGGGATTGATTTAAGGGGAAAAGAGAAGACCACAAATAGGAAAAATTATCTATTTCCATGATAAGAACGTAATGGATACAAATGCATAAAAAAGAGGTTAGATATGATATCAAAAACATAAAAGGAGGGAGGAGGGGAGTTAAAGAGTAGAGCTTTCAGACAGAGGTCAAACTAAAGAGACCATCAATTCTGTATAGAAGAAGAAAGGAACAGAGAAGGACTACTAAAACACTGAGAAAAAAAAAAAGTTAAAAAATGTCAGTAAGTACATACTTATCAATAGCTACTTTAAACGTCAATGGACTAAATGCTCCAATTAAAAGGCATAGGGTGGCTGACTGGATAAAAAAACAAGACCCGGGGCCGGCCCCGTGGCTTGGTGGTTAAGTGAGTGCGCTCCACTGCTGGCGACCCGGGTTCGGATCCCGGGCTCGCACCGACGCGCTGCTTCTCTGGCCATGCTGAAGCCGCATCCCACATGCAGCAACTAGAAGGATGTGCAGCTATGACATACAACTATCTACTGGGGCTTTGGGGGGAAAAAATAAATAAATAAAATCTTTAAAAAAAAAAAAAAAAACAAGACCCATATATATGCTGCATACAAGAGACACACTTCAGACCTAAAGACACTCACAAACTGAAAGTGAAGGGATGGAAAAAGATACTCCACGCAAATGGCAATGAAAAGAAAGCTGGGGTAGCAGTACTCATATCAGACAAAATAGACTTTAAAACAAAAACTGTAAAAAGAGACAAAGAAGGGCATTACATAATGATCAAGGGAACAATCCAACAAGAGGATATAACACTTGTAAATATCTACGCACCCAATGTAGGTGCACCTAAATATATAAAGCAATTATTAACAGACATAAAAACAGAAATAGACAGTAACACAATAATAGTAGGGGACTTTAACACTCCACTTACACCAACGGATAGAGCATCCAAACAGAAGATTAATAAGGAAACATTGGCCTTAACTGACACACTAGAACAGATGGACCTAGTAGATATATACAGAGCATTCCATCCAAAAACCGAAGAATACACGTTCTTTTCAAATGCACATGGAACATTCTCCAGGATTGATCACATATTAGGCCACAAAACAAGTGTCCATAAATTTAAGAAGATTGAAATAATACCAAGCATCTTTTCTGACCACAATGGTTTGAAACTGGAAATCAACTATAGGAAGAAAATCAGAAAAGCCACAAATACGTGGAGATTAAACAAAATGCTACTGAACAATGACTGGGTCAATGAAGAAATCAAAGAAGAAATCAAAAAATACCTGGAGACAAATGAAAATGAAAATACAACATACCAGAATTTATGGGATACAGCAAAAGCGGTTCTAAGAGGGAAGTTTATAGCAATACAGGCCTATCTCAACAAACAAGAAAAATCTCAAATTAACAATGCACCTAAAGGAACTGGAAAAAGAAGAACAAACAAAGCTCAAAATCAGTAGAAGAAGGGAAATCATAGAAATCAGAGCAGAAATAAATGAAATAGAGACCAAAAAAACAATAGAAAAAATTAATAAAACCAAGAGCTGGTTCTTTGAAAAGATAAACAAAATTGACAAACCTTTAGCTAGACTCACCAAGAAAAAAAGAGAGAAACGTCAAATAAGTAAAATCAGAAATGAAAGAGGAGAAGTTACAACAGACACCTCAGAGATACAAAAGATTATAAGAGAATACTATGAAAAGCTATATGCCAACCAATTCGACAATCTGGAAGAAATGGATAAATTCTTAGAATCATACAAGCTTCCAAAACTGGATCAAGAAGAAGTAGAGAATTTGAATAGACCAATCACCAGTAAGGAGATCAAAACAGTAATCAAAAACCTCCCCAAAAATAAAAGTCCAGGACCAGACAGCTTCCCTGGTGAATTCTACCAAACATTCAAAGAAGACTTAATACCTGTCCTTCTCAAACTCTTCCAAAAAATTGAGGAGGGGGGGAAGCTCCCTAACTCATTCTACGAAGCCAACATTACCCTGATACCAAAACCAGACAAGGACAACACAAAAAAAAAGAAAACTACAGGCCAATATCACTGATGAATATCGATGCAAAAATCCTCAGCAAAATACTAGCAAATCGCATACAACAGTATGTTAAAAAGATTATACACCATGATCAAGTGGGATTTATTCCAGGTATGCAGAGATGGTTTAACATTTGAAAATCAATCAACGTAATATACCACATTAATAAAATGAAGAATAAAAATCACATGATCATCTCAATAGATGCAGAGAAAGCATTTGACAAGATACAGCATCCATTTATGATAAAAACTCTGAATAAAATGGGGATAGAAGGAAAGTACCTCAACATAATAAAGACCACATATGACAAACCCACAGCTCATATCATCCTCAGTGGTGAAAAACTGAAAGCTATCCCTCTAAGAATGGGAACCAGACAAGCATGTCCACTGTCACCACTCCTATTTAACATAGTACTGGAAGTCCTAGCCAGAGCAATCAGGCAAGAGAAAGAAATAAAAGCGATCCAAATTGGAAAGGAAGAAGTGAAACTGTCACTATTTGCAGATGACATGATTTTATATATAGAAACCCTAAAGAATCCACCAGAAAACTTTTAGAAGTAAGAAACAAATATGGTAAAGTTGCAGGATACAAAATCAACATACAAAAATCAGTTGCATTTCTATACACTAACAATGAAGTAGCAGAAAGAGAAATTAAGAATACCATCCCATTTACAATTGCAACAAAAAGAATAAAATACCTAGGAATAAACTTAACCAAAGAGGTGAAAGATCTGTACACCGAAAACTATAAAACATTGCTGAAAGAAATTGAAGAAGCCACCAAGAAATGGAAAGATATTCCGTGCTCTTGGATTGGAAGATTTAACATAGTTAAGATGTCCATACTTCCTAAAGCAATCTATAGATTCAATGCAATCACTATCAAAGTTCCAACAACATTTTTCACAGAAATAGAACAAAGAATCCTAAAATTTATATGGAACAACAAAAGACCCCGAATAGCTAAAGGAATCCTGAGAAAAAAGAACAAAGCTGGAGGTATCACGCTCCCTGATTTCAAAATATACTACAAAGCTATAGTAACCAAAACAGCATGGTACTGGCACAAAAACACACACACAGATCAATGGAATAGAATCAAAAGCCCAGAAATAAACCCGCACATCTATGGACAGCTAATCTTTGACAAAGGAGTCAAGAACATACAATGGAGAAAAGAAAGTCTCTTCAACAAATGGTGTTGGGAAAACTGGATAGCCACATGCAAAAAAATGAAAGTAGACCCTTACCTTACACCATACACAAAAATTAGCTCAAAATGGATTAAAGACTTGAATGTAAGACCTGAAACTACGAAACTTCTAGAAGAAAACATAGGCAGTACGCTCTTCGACGTCGGTCTTAGCAACATATTTTCAAGCACCATGTCTGACTGGGCAAGAGAAACAATACAAAAAATAAACAAATGGGACTACATCAAACTAAAAAGCTTCTGCACAGCAAAGGAAACCATCAACAAAACGAAAAGACAACCTAACAATTGGGAGAAGATATTTGCAAACCATACATCTGATAAGGGCTTAATCTCCAAACTATATAAAGAACTCATGCATCTCAACAACAATAAAACTAACAACCCAATTAAAAAATGGGCAAAAGACATGAACAGACGTTTCTCCAAAGAAGATATACAGATGGCCAACAGACACATGAAAAGATGTTCAACATCATTAACTATCAGGGAAATGCAAATCAAAACTACAATGAGATATCACCTCACGCCTGTCAGAATGGCTATAATTAACAAGACAGGAAACAACATATGTTGGAGAGGATGTGGAGAGAAGGGAACTCTCATACACTGCTGGTGGGAGTGCAAACTGGTGCAGCCACTATGGAAAACAGTATGGAGATTCCTCAAAAAATCAAGGATAGAACTACCATATGATCCAGCTATTCCACTGCTGGGTATTTATCCAAAGAACTTGAAAACACCAATGTGTAAAGATACATGCACCCCTGTGTTCATTTCAGCGTTATTCACAATAGCCAAGACTTGGAAGCAACCTAAGTGCCCATCAAGGGACGAATGGATAAAGAAGCTGTGGTATATATACACAATGGAATACTACTCAGCCATAAGAAACGATGAAATCCAGCCATTTGTGACAACATGGATGGACATTGAGGGTATTATGCTAAGTGAAATAAGTCAGAGGGAGAAGGTCAAATACCATATGATTTCCTTCATTAAGTAGTAGATAATAACAACAATAAATAAACACATAAAGACAGAGATTGGATTGGTGGTTACCAGAGGGGAAGAGGGGAGGGGGGGAGGGCGAAAGGGATAATTTGGCACGTGTGTGTGGTGATGGGTTGTAATTAGTATTTGGGTGGTGAACATGATGTAATCTACGCAGAAATAGAAGTATAATGATGTACACCTGAAATTTATACAATGTTATAAACCAATGTTACTGCAATAAATAAAAAATTAAAAAAAATAAAGTTTACATGAATGAGAGAAATCATCCTTCACTATATCATATACTCGTCCATGGAAAACGCCCCTTAATTTTACTTTAAATGCAAGTGTCCACATTACCAAAAGGTAGTTCTATTATATTTGACTATGGTAAAACGAAAACATTCAGAATGATGAAGTAATAATTAACAAAATGTGGAGTCGTCTCAATAGACCGAAATGGCTGGTTCCCATATAAACTCAACATCTATTCAAGACTGTTAATGACTTACAGCCAACTTGAAATCATTCTTTCATCTTTTTTCTCAGCAAACAGCTTAATAACAATGCCATTGGAAGTGTCTGTGCAAAATGTTAACTTTTAAGAGCTTTTACTTATGAAGTATGATAGATACACACATCTATACATTTGTAACTGTACACTGGTGATTTTCACACAGTGAACACACGGGTAACCATTTTAAAGTACTTGCACTGACACCATCTCATTTAACTTTCATAGCCACCCTAGAGGCAGGAAAGACAGATATTATTATTTCTAGTTCATGGCTGAGCAAAGTGGAGCTCAGGCAGATTAAATGGCTTGTGCAGGACCCCTCAGCTAGTCGGAGGCACAGCTGGGATTTGAGCTCTGGTCTCCCGGCTCTCACTGTCAAGCCCCTGGTTTCCATTTTCTATGCTGGAGTAATATGTAAACAGCAGAAAAGATGAGGGAGAGGGAAGATGGAAAGACCTTACTAAATCACATTTCTGGGTGATGGGGCACCAAGGAGAATAATTCTGCTTATTTGCTTTCAGTAAAGAAAAAAATTTTGGATATTCAGCACAATCGGACTTAACTTTAAGACCTCTTTCATTAAATCTCCACCATTTTATATAAACAGTAATTTGTCCTCAAATGTTCCCAGGGTGGAATTGACACAAACATATACTGAGTCCCTCTTCAGTGCAAAGACTATAGGGGACAAAAAAAGATTAAGAATGCACAGGTTTTCCTTGAGCACTTTGAAATTTGTAGGTGAGATAATATACAAATGGCTGCGCTTTAGGAGCAGTGTGGGGCTGGAAACGAGGAAGAAATTACTTCCAGAGAACACCATCGGGGCAGCCCCGTGGAGGTGGGCTAGCATGTGAGTGGGGTCTGAGAGGCACTGAATCTGAGAAGATGGGGCATGTGACAGGCCCCAGGCGGATAAAGGCCTGGGGAGAAGAAGCAGAAGACATTTGTCATGGCACAGTGGCTGTCAGTTTAGCTGGGAAGCCGGGCTGAAGGAGACCGTGCAGCACATCCAATTGCTTTATCTAGCGTGGGCTGGAGCTGTCCCTACACACACATTTGTTTATGCAATCTACCTTCTCCCAAGAAGCTACCTGAGGGAACGGTGGAATTATATACCTGGCAGCTTGAGAACAAAGGTAAACAAAGGGCAGACACAGCCTGAGGTCACAGAGGGAGCTGGTAATAACATCAGAAATTCCTGAAGGGAAGGGTAGTCTGGTTGCAGCTGCAAATGCCTACAGGGAGGAGGTAGGTGCTTGCTCAGTTCCAGCATAATCCATTTAATCTGCTTTTCATGTCCATAGCAGCAGGTCTGAGTGCACAGGGAAGTGCCTTCATGCGGGCAATCTGGTCTGATTCTCAGTCAAGAATCAAACCTACAAGGGTGCGCCTTTCAGAGACCTGAGGGCACCTACAAATGGCCAATGTCACGGCAAACCAGCTTCCTCCCCTGGCTTATATGCCCCGAAATTGTTGCTAATTCTGGCTCCCTTTAGAAGATCACAATCTTTTTGGACTACATTGGAGGGCATCTATACAGATATGAATTTAAATAGCCGTGCATGCAAGGGAGATGACAAGGTATTTGTATACCAGGCAATGTGCATTTTGTTTTAAAAACAGGAACTAATATAGAACCCAGAGTTCAGTAATGTGGCCCATCATAAAATGTTAACAAGTCTAAGTTTTAACAGAATCGGAAACCAGATGCTGATAGCTTGTGTCTGTGTTCATAATAGAAAATAAGCTTCATGGGAGCCTGGCCTTAATTACCTGGTTCCCTATGTTATCTCCAATGCCTACAATAGTTGTGCTTAGTAATTGCTTGAATTACGGAATGATTCCAAGTAGTGGAAATGACCACGGGGGCTCTAGTCCTTTCCTGACCCTGGAGGCTAGCCAGAATTGCTTGGTTAGACTGGAACACATCCCCTTATCCTCCTTACTCCTGTTTTAACTCAGTGATTCACAGGCTTTTCCATGAGAAAATTGATGTTTTAGGAACATCAAAAAGCGGGTACACACACATACACATTCAGAGACCTGAGGGCACCTACAAAGGGAGGAGGGTCCCTCTGCTTACAGGTTCACAGCGGATTCCTGACTGCTCAGCGAGGGAAGCCTGGTTGAGACCCCTGCACACGCTAGCTGCAATCAGAGAGCCTGACTTGCACGGGGACAAAAGCTGACTCGACAGACAGCAGTTCCTCTGTGCTCCACTCTGGGCATACAGGACCAAGGTGCTAATTCATACCTCGCAACAGCCAATTCGTCAAATTGGTCTCCCCAGGCCCAAGAAATCCCCTGCTTCCTACTTTAAAATAGTCCAAAGAAAAATGCACTTCTCATTAGATTTATTTTTCTTTCATATCTTCCTGCAATTTGAGTCAGTGCACACAGCACAGAATATTGAAATCCAAAGTCAGGCCGTTCCTGCAAGTCAGCACCTTTTGCTCTGAGTCATCACCCCGAAGCTCAGCTAATAGACCTTCCTCAGGTGAAGGGTCCTGGGAGGGCTGAGGCAAGAGGACGGAAGAGGCTGTGTCTGCTGGGGGCTTCACTGTCCAAGCCCCCACCTTCCCCTTTTCCCTCCTCCACCCTCTTCTCTTGTTGGGATTCTCTTAAAGCAGTCATGTCTTCTACGAAAGGCGAGGCCTGTCTGGACACGAGGCAGCCACAAAAGGTCCTCCAGGCAAGGCTTCCCAGAGACAATTTGGCCAAATTCATAAATTAAGTTGAAAATTTGATCCTGCTTGCTGCCAAGCAGGGCTAATTAATTTCTGTAGAGACTGATGAACAGGAAGCACACTGTGCACATTATTTCATCAACAATTAATTCACTAAGCTCAGATTCATTAGTTTCCTGGCATTCGCCATCCTAAACAGTGTTGGAAGGCACTTGTGGAGGGAACCCGGCTATTGTAAGCCTCCTGGAGAACACCTGAGGCTTAGCTGCCTCCCTGCAGGTGACTTCACCCTCCCCCAGAGAAGACTCATTAGGGATTATTTTGCAGCCCCGGGAGGCAGGCCTGGGTGGTGCTCCATTCCTCCCCGGGATGTTCTGGAACTTTGTGGCCTCCCTGGCAGGGGGAAGCCATGCTCTGGGCCTCCTGTTAATCGCTGCTTCACTGATGAGCTTCATAGATGCCCCGGGGAACTCCCAGGGACGGGACGCTGGGAGGGAGGGAGCTCCAGCGCAGCTGGTCTTCCCAACCCCTCTTCCTCCTCAGATTCCGCCCAGACCACAGGCTCTGTGTTCTAGAGCAAAAGGCCCCCAAGTCAGAGCCATTAATCAGTCAGTCAGTAGGCACCTGAAGCAATCATGGGCTCAGTCAGGAAAGGCTTCCTGGAGGAGGGACTATATAAATGCTCCACAAGAACGTAAGCTCCACAAGGGCAGGGACCCTCTCTGATTTGTGACAATTGTATACCTAGCTCCTAGCACAGGTCCTGACATATAGTAGGTGCTCAATAAATGTGAGAGACAGGAAGAAAGGGAGGGAGGGAGGGAATAGGGAAAGGAGGAAGGACAAAAAGACAGAAGGAAAGGTAATGACTAAGCCAAAAACTGAGATGAGTATGGGCTACTCCCAGATAGGAGAAAAGGGGTAGAGATAGCAGGCAAAGCCATACTGTTGTTGTACAGGTTGTGCGCTGTGTATTTCTGAGGGCACCATTCACATATATGTGAATAGATCTAGAATTATGCAGTATGCAACCTACACAGCTGTACATGGCAGTCTGAGCAACAGTGAGATAAAGAGAGAGTATTTTCAGACCGAGGGCGCAGCATGTACAAAGATCTGGAAGTAAACAAGAAAAAGGTGGAGTGTTGAGTAACTAGAAGAAGCTCAGATTAGCTAGAAATCTCCTTGAGGGTGGAGACTGTACTTTCTACTTCTCTGCATCCTCCACATAGTGCCTCACATGCAGTGGCAGATGAGGGATGGTCCCTGAATTTAAGCAACCTCGCGTTTCCTGCCAGTATGGGGGAACTCAGGACTATGCTGATGTCAAGTCTCACGACCATGCCCAGCACCATGAGGGAGGTGCTCACTCCCTAGGGGCCTCGGAGATGGGAGAAGAGATCCAGAGAACGTCCAGGCATTGTGGTACAGCCCTCGCAGGAGAAAGAGAACTTTCAATGGTGCCAACTTCCCCCATTTCCTCTTAGAACAGCGACTTTTAGGTAACTGTGGCCTGACTTTCTGTTCACTGTACTATCTCAGAATGTCAGAGCCGTAAAGGGCCGTAGAAATTATCTTGCTCAGTCCCCATTTCACTTTGGCGGAGACTGTGGCCCGGAGAGGGAAGGAAAGTCCCCCAGAGCCACCCAGCTAGTTAGCAAAGGAATCGGGGCTCCAACCTTGTCCTTCGGAAGTTCCTGCACATCAGAAGTCCTCAGCAAACATTCCTCCCATCCACTGCCCACCTCCCCATACGGCACGGAGCCAGCCTGAGTGGACAAGGTACGGTCAGTGGTCCTGGTCAGCTCTCAGTCTGAGCCCAAGTGAGGAGCCCTTATGTGATGTTGTGCGGCTCCATCCTACTTGTGTGGCCTCTAGAACCTTCTCCTGCAAGCCTCTTGACCTCAAAGAGCATATGCAACAAGGACTGGCTGGACGGGCGTCGCAGGAGAAAAGGTTTGGACAGAGCCACATCCAACTCCCCCCACCACACACACACAAGGAAGCTGCAGGTTATGCGTCTGCGCGGAACAGGAAGTTTGCCTACAAACCTGGCTTGGTGACAACCGGCATCCTCGTTCAGGCTGAGGAGGAACAATAAGGAGCCCTGCAAAGACACACAGCCACAGGCCTGCGCAGAGGTGGTCAGATGGGTTCACCTGGTCAGCTCCACCCTTACGAACAAGGAAAGGCCGAGGAGAGGCTCGCCCAGGAGATTCTGGCTCTGATTCTTGGCAGTGGCCGTACACCTGACATTCTCTCTGTTCATGAATTTCTGAACAGTTTCTGTCTGTTCATAGTAAACTGTTGTGGCTACAGCAGGCTTTGGCCCACGGGGCAGGCACGTCAGAGCCCTTGACAGCAGCCTGCCTAGAGGCCGAGACTTGCTCCGACCCTGCATCATTGGGAGAAACCAATCCCATTTCCTCCTCCTGCACTCATTTCCCCAGAACAGTTTTGCTCATTACCGCTTTGCTTCCCCATTTCCCCTAGGCATTGCCAGAAGCAGGATTTTATTGAGGCTCCACTGTTTGAAACATTTTGCAAAAAATGTTGTATATTGCCCTCTCTTACAACCTCATACAGGAAAAGGCTGTGTTTCAAAGTCGAAATACTTCATTTAAGAAAGATTCCAGGTTGAACAAGCAAAAACAGTACACTCAGCTTTTAGGGTCACATGGCCCTTCCTCACAATTCTAAATTAAATTATGGGAGATCCATAAAAATGGCGGAAGTCTTCATTCGTGCTAGAAGCTGAGTAAGGGTGCCAAGCAAATGTCAGAAAACTTCAAGGAATTACTGTTCCACTGAGTATAAATAGTACAAAATGAAAGAAAGATGCCCAAGTTCAACCTGTAACTCAGCTTCCTGAGAAAGCAGAAAACCTCATGGGAGAAATGGAGCAGATCCTGGATATCATGGACATTTTCCAGTTTAAAGTGGGGAGAAGAGGTTTAGAAGCAGCACTAAGCTGGGGGCTTGGGGGAGTGGGGAAGGTGGGGCAGGAAGGTACCTTCTGAAAAGGAAATGTCCAGCCAGCAGCCTGGCCAGCAGCCCCTGGAGGCGAATCAGGCAAATCCGAGGGCTGCTGTGCTGGAAGGTCTGGTACAAAGGTAGCTTCATTCAGTCTCAGACCCCTGGTGGCACAGGGGTGTTGTGGGAGCTGCTGGCCAAGGCCCAGAGTTGGGAGTCCAAGGAGAGGTTCATAGTGATGGCAGGAGGGGAGGGCTGTTTGTGCATGGGGACCAGGGCCCTGGGTGGAGATGCAAGGACCCCAGCTCTCTCTCCATATCTTTGGGTGGCTGGGCTACTAACTGTCTGCTGTTTTAAGATCAAATAGAAAACCAAGTCAAAGAGCAACATGAAGGCCAAGTGGGGCGGGAGGGGGGATCCAAAAAGCATTGAACATCCAGATTTGATTTTTTTTTTCGTGGCAAGGTGGGAAACAGGTCTGAGGAGAACTCTTATCGTACAAGGATGGGAAATACCCGAAAAGGAGGAAAGTCTACGAAGTTTATAAAATAATAATGATGATTATGGTAATCATAACAATAATAATAGCACCAGCAGCTAACATTTGTTAAACTGTTACTAAATGCCAAATACAAAGTTCTAAGTGCTTTCGTCCTCACAAAAACTCTATGAGACTTGTTACTATTACTATCCCCACTTTATAGATACGGAAATGGAGGCTCAGAGAGGTCCAGGAACTTGTACAAGGTGGCAGAGCAAGAACACACTTCTGAAAAATATTTACTGCAAAAAATTTTTACATGACATCCGCTTTACTCTCTCTATAAAATTTGGCAATGCTTTCAAGACACAAAACCTGAATTAAGATGAAAGAAAAAATAGGAAGGAAGTCAGATGACCTAAGGTTAAAATGATGTGAATCTAAAATGTTATGGTGGAATCTGAAGCCTTAGAAGCAGTAAAGAGCAGAATTTATACTGGAGAAAATGAAAATAGAATCCATTTCTTCATGTGTTGAAGGCATGGAGAGAGGGAAGGGGAGAGTGGGTGATGTTAAGGTTTAGAAAGATTAGCTGTCCAGGCCTAAGACTTGATTCTTTCACTGAAAACATTTACACATTTTCATCCACCTGGAAAGATCTGGATTTGATCCTGCTGAAAGAAAGAGGATCAAACAAGATGACTTCTCTGCTTGCTTTCCAGCTCTTATATTCTGTGAGCTTTTCTTCTATCAAGCCACAGAAATGGGTCCTATCAAAAGTTAGGTTTGAGGTATAATGATTTTTGGGGAGTGAGACTCTTAGATCTATTTACCTTTCTTCTATTAAAAACAAAAACAAACCCTCCAGTACCTTGCTTTTTCTGTGGGGCCCATGCCTCCCCCATTCTCAGCCTTTGTCCTTTGAGTAGGTTTCCTGCCCCTCCAAGCTCCCAGGGTGGGCACTCATGGTCTTCAGCTCTCTTTTTACTGCAGGATTTAAAGCCAAGCTGCAGCGGCTGCTTTCTGACCCCAAGGGGAGACATTGTCTGAGAACGAAATCAACACACTGGAAGAACAGAGCTATGCTGAGTAGTAATAATATTGTTTGACCCCTGTGCAAAGTTGTGCCTGACCTTTCCTTAGCCCTGCGCCAGGACAATCCAGTAACGTAAGCCAATAAATTCCCTTTTTGCTTCAGCCAACTTGAGTTGGGTTTTCTATCACTTGTAACCACAAGAGTTCCAACTGATTTGCTTGGGCAGAATAAATCAATAATACAGTCTAAAAGCAACCTGACTTCTCTGAGAATCTGCAGGTGTTGAATATAGCATTAATATTAACATCTGTGCTCATGAGAACATTCTATCTTAAGATACTTTTTAAGAACAGTCAACAGAGGGAAAATCAATGAGCTGTACATAAATGGCACGTACACAAACAGAACTTCATTCATGTGTGCTTTTAGTATTTTAATTGTCCTGAGGGCTGCCTTCCTAACCGGGTTCTGACCCTCAGGGCCTCAAAGACCAAAGGAAATAAGAAGTTGAATGAATTGAAGGCGACATGACTTGTTTCCCTACCCCAACGCCAAGCCCACCCAGTCTGAAGACGAGCCTGCTGGGTTTCCAAATGGGCAGAAACCCTCTCTGATAAAGAGGAAAAAAGGAGGAAATCTCTTTCCTTCATCTAACAACATCCCCCCACTCTCTCACTGTGCTCTGGCCACACTACCCCTTCCACTTCCTTAAATTTGCCATGCTTTTTCCTTCCTAGCGCCTACCACTGTAGGTCATAAAATGCTCATGGAAGTTTAATTGTAGAACGTCAGACTCTGCCTCAGCTGTAAGATCTGCAAGGCAGTGGCCATGTAGGTTTCAGCCTCTACTCTATACTCATTGGGCGGCCAAACTACAAACAGGTACTTGCTGAACGAATGAATGAATGAATAAATGTATGAATGAGTGCTTGTTGCTTCATTGGGGTTAAGAGGGATGAAGGAGTGAGTTTCTTCATACAATATTTTTGACTGAGATTTTTTTTTCTTCTGAGCTCTTTCTTTAATAAAAGGTTGCTATATTGTCACCTGCTTTTGAACTTCGATTTCTTTGGAGGCGGGTGGGGAGGTGGGAATGCTCAGAGCTCAGTGGAGGAAGGAAGTAGGGACTTGGTGCTACCTAGAAACTGGTTCTGTGAGTTCATCTTTCTTTGGATGCAGGAGTGAGCTATTTAGAGGGGGAAAGGAAAGCTATGTTGATTCTACTTCTGGAAGGGCATCCAGCAGCTGCTGCCAGAAGTCGTGCAGATGGTGAGTTCTGGTTGACGATTCCAATTCTGATTTGGGATAAAAGAACATTAATACATCTATCCTGCTTAGAATTTTCCAACTTGTCATTATGTGCAGACCTTGGAGAAATAGGAGGGAAGTGAAATGTGAAGCAAAGAAAAACAAGCTCTCTTTTTTTAATTAAGTAAATGATGCCTCATCCATGGGGGGAATATCATGTATCCATTAACATACTTTATAATAATGTGAAACATGATTATGCTATAGTGTTAAGTCCAAAAAACAAAAACAAAAAAGGAAGCAGGACCTAATATTGTAGTTACAGAATAATAACAACTTGGTTGATAAATGCCCCGCCTGGCATGGCCTGGCTTACCTCCCCAGCAGCATCTCTTATCACTCTTCCTCCTGGAGGCCCCTGCCCTCTGCCCTGCAGCCATTCTAAACCCACATTTCGTTCACGCCTTCCCCTCGTTGCCACCCTTCCCCTCTCCTGGACAACTCTCCTTGATTTTTCAGGCCTCAACTTAAACGTCTCTTCCTCTGGAAACCCTTTCCGAAACCCAGAGTCTGAGGAGGTGCCCCTAGGTCCAGTCCCTCCCATGTGTACTTCCAGGTCGTCACACTTAACACAGGGTCTCTTTCTCTCACTAGGCTGTGAGTTCTCTGAGGGTGAGTGGAGTCCTTCGTTGTCCTCTCCCTAGCACCCAGCACAGTGCTTGGCACAGGGTCTCAATAAGTATTTGTTAAATACAGACCTGAAGGAAATAGGCCAGAGCGTTGCCAGTGGTTGCCTCTAAAGTGGGGCAACTAGTGCTGATTTGTTTTCCTTCTTTCCATATTTTTTGAATTTTCCTTATTTTTTGAATGTTCTACAATAAGCATGCACTACATTTATGATAGAAAACAATAGCAACCCTTTGATCGTAAAATATCTGGAGAGGGCATGAATAGGGGCAATATCAGTTGTGTTTTCTTTCTTCGTAGAACAGTGGGATTTCATCTGCATTTTTAGGTCTTTATCTAGGAAAAAACATACAAATCCACGAGTGAGTGTAATGATGCCAGTTGGCTGTGCAGGGTTCTGTGATGACATTCTCCCAAAGAGCTGTATAGGCTGGCGCACCTCCACCTGGCGGGGACAGGCTTGTCATCTCTGGATTCCCAGCAACCTGCTCAGGGCTGGAACAGAGCAGGCACTTGCTTAGCAAATGTTTGTTTGCTGAATCCCTTGATATCAGTTTTAGGAATGAAACCAACTTAGACTGATACAAAGAAAAGTACAATGTGTCTTGTGCCATTGTTCTGGAAATTTGGGGATGTGTGATAGGGGAAATTCCACTCTGCCTCAGAACTTGCACAGTTGGTGGGTGTGTAAATGTACAGTTACACTCCATTCATCTAGAGGGAAGATTTAAAGCAGCGTCAATCTTCCAGATGATGAGCGAAAAACAAAATAAGCAAAACAACAAATTAAGAAAAAGAAAAGAAAAAGAAAAAGCGGATTCTCCTTTGTGCATCCTAAGAAGCTCACCAAGGCCCTGCTGTCCGGTTGCAGAGCCTCCCTCAGAGCCCGTGCATGGGGACTTTGGGTACAATTCCAACAAGCACGTCCTGAGCCTGACCAGAGTCCCAGTCCCACAGAGGGGCGTTTCCCACTGCCTTCCACTGCAGAGGCACCTGGGACTTTACCTACCGCGCGGCCTGAAGGACACAACCGCAGAACTAGAAAAAGCCCTTAGAGAACATCTAGTGACGCCCACCCTTCCTTTTACAGACGAAGAAGCACAGTTAGGGAGGTTAACGGGCCTGCCCCACATCACACAGCAATAAGAGTAAAACTGTGTTACAAAATCAACAAACAAACAAAAAATTCCTAGGCTCCTGGTTCCCTGCGCCAAGGTAACTGTAATTGAGGGTCAGCATGACCAAATGAGATCAAGGAAGGCCGGAGAGTGAGCCCTATATTTTAGGGAGATTCCTAGCAAAAATGCTTTTATAATTTTTTAATTGGTTCTGAAGAGTAATTATCCTCAGTTATCTGAAGTACTGATTTTTTGGGCAAAGTCCCAGTGCCCAATATTGCCAGACAAAAAAAGAACTTCTTCATAGTTATTCATTTTTTTCCATCTATTATTGCAAAATAAATTCAGTAACCCTCCACCCCCACCCCCATACCCAGTTTTCCATGTCATTCCATTGGGCAGACTGGGAGCTTTATGAAGGCAAGGTTCAACTTGCTCATTTTGGTACAGTGCCTAGGGCAGTGCTTTCTCTGGATGAATGAATAAATGAATGAACAACTGAATGACTAGTCAAGCTGTCCTGTTTAATCTTCAGTGTAGCACACCCATGTCTTGAGGCCAATTCTTAAAATCCATATTATGGATGCATTGGGTATGACAGGAAGTAATTAAAACGAACCATAAGCATTGAGGGAACGGCTGTCAACGCTCATTTCTATAACCAACAATATGGAAACGGCATTCTTCCCTGTAAGTGGGGGCATGCTAACGTGGAAATGCAAAAAACTGCAACACAATATATAAAATCTAGTCAGCAAGAAAGAAATCACACAAGGTAGTGATCCTCCACATTTTTGGTGGGAGATTTACACACGTACTTTTGTGTTTCTTTTGCTAACTCACCTTTTCCTCCATGGATAACTGTTAAAATCATTCTCCCACTTAGTTCCCTTATTTAGCGCCTCCTTAAAATTCAAGCTATTATTTCTTTTAATGCTCAAAATTCGGGGATATATCATCCTATTCATCTGCATCTTCTCTGAGACTGCAAATTATCAGGATGCACCTCATGTCTAGACACCCGCAGGTGTCATTTGAATCACTGATTTAAGCTGTTTACACCCCACCTTGTTTTATTTATCCTTCCACATGGGGTATCTGTTTAATTAAAATTTACTTTGGTCCTCCTGGCGAGTGCCGGCATTGTCTCCGTCGCAGCACAGTAGTTTTGCTCTTATTGATTCCATCTTTGCTTCTGTCTGCTCTAGCGCAAGAACGCTGGCCGCCCAAAGCCTGACCTTGCTTTCCTTGAGTGCTGGAGTCTTGAAAACCACAGGCGATTGCCCAG
Source organism: Diceros bicornis minor (assembly GCF_020826845.1). NCBI lineage: Eukaryota > Metazoa > Chordata > Mammalia > Perissodactyla > Rhinocerotidae > Diceros > Diceros bicornis. Next base: position 95,815,065 of record NC_080744.1, read on the forward strand.
GATATCTCCCATTTACAAGCTGTTCTCCAGGCTAACGCTGATCTTCCCCAGACGCTAAATCATAATCTTCGTGTTTTTCGTATTTCACATTCTAGCCACAATTTCAACATCCCATCCCCGTGACATTAGGGAATGATAAATCAGCAGGCGGGACAGCTCCCCTGTACAGACTGGTACGGGCGGACCGGGCTCTGCCAACGCCCTCGCTCCTGCCAGATGTCGGCGCCCGCCGGGTTAACCCTTTCCCGAAGCTCTGCCCCGAAGCTCTGCCTTCCCCTGCCGGCCAGAAGCTTCCCCAGGCAGCTGTTTTTTAAAAAACATAAATGGCTTTTATTTCTTTTCTTTTCAAACTTTCCTCCTTTTTTTCTTTTCCCTCCTTTCCTTGCCTTGCCAAACCTAACAGAACTTTAAGGCAGATACAAATGCTATCAAACCACAGACAATGTAAATATATATTTTTTTCTCCAGTTAAGTTAGTCTGCGTTAAAACCGTTTTGCTCCCTCCTCTTCACTGTATATTATTAGAGGAGGAGGAGGGTGGAAAAAGCTTATTTGAAGGTGGAGAAATATTTAATGCTAATATTTTGTTGCTGTTGTTATTTTTTAAATAGCTTTATTGAAGTATAATTTACATACCATGGAATTAATCCATTTTACCATACAATTCCATGGTTTGGGGTATATTTATAGAACTGTGCAACCATAGCCGTAATGTAATTTTAGAACATTTCTATCACTCCCGTACCCCCAAAAACCCCTGTGCCCATTTGCAGCTACTCTGCCCACCACCAGCCGCAGGTAACCACTAATTTACCTTTGGTCTCTATAGATTTGCCTTTTCTGGGCATTTCATACAAATGGAATCATACAATAGGTGGTCTTTTGTGTCTGGCTTCCTTCACTTAGCCTAATGCTTTTGAAGTTCAATGCTAATGGCTTTTATTAGTTGGCAAAGCTGTTTGGAATGGCCAAACTGTCCCAGAAGACTACATAATCTGATATGTACATGCTAAGTGTGCTCTCAGAATATATGCTGCATAGATGTGTGCAATAGGGTGAGAAACTCACTCTTCTGTTTAGGGTCAAGTTCTAAGGGGTGTGTGTGGTGGTCAGAAGGGTCAGTCAGGGGCCACGTGCAAATACAAAGCACATCAATTAGTGATTGGTATTGGTTTTGTTTCAGAGAGGGAAAAATCCAAACCATTCAATTCGCCTGTTCTTTAAATGACAGATCCAGGTTATGTAACTTTATTAGATAAATATAAGGGTGTTTAAACTCTCTCCTTTTCATATCATCTAGTGAGATTATATATATTAAAGTACTTTGCATACTGAAATGATATGCTCATGGGGAAAGTATTTTTTATGCTGACTTTATTCTACATCATTAAGGGAGCGAGAAAGAGAAAGCAAAAGACAGAATGGGAGATCAAAGGAAGCAAACGAAGGAGAGGAGTGATGGAGCCTGAGATCTGTGGGGGAGCTGGAAGAGGCATGGAGGAGCGTCAACTGTCTGTCCCTGCCCCAGCTGTACACTCAGCAGTCGGTGATGACTTCGCAGTTTTTTGGCTGCTGTTTCAGACTTTCATCATGGGCTATTCACAACGGCTGCCCTGACAAAGACACCCTTTTCCCACCTGAGGGACATGGCTAGAGCATTGGTTCTTAGCCATGGCTGCACAGTGGAATCACCCGGGGGAGATTTTAAACTATACCCGTTCCCAGGCTCCATCCTAAATCAATTAGATCAGGGCTCTGGGGTTGGGCCTGCGCATAAGTATTTTTGAAAAGCTCCCCAGGTGACTCTAGCTCAGGGCCAGGCCTGAGAACAAATGGGCTACAGAGAGCAGTGCTCATCAAACTTTCATCCGCAGGGGAGTCGCCTAAGGGTCTTGAACTGAGGATTCTGATTCAACAGGTCTGAAACGGCAGCCTGCGAGTCTGCGTTTAGAACAAGCTCCCAGGTATTGCTGATGCTGCTGACCCCCAGACCACACTTGTATGTGTGTTTTGCATCTTTTAATTGAAGTATAATAGACCTACAATATCCTATTAGTTTCAGGTGTACGTCATAATGATTTGATATTTATGTACATTATGAAGTGATCACAATAAGTCTAGTTACCATCTGTCACCACACAAAGTTATTACGATATTATTGACTATATTCCTTATGCTGTCCATTACATCCCCATGACATTTATTTTATAACTGGAAGTTTGTACCTCTTAATCCCCTTCATCTATTTCACGCCCCCAACCTATCCACCTTCTGGTAACCCCCAGTTTTTTTTCCTGTATCTGTGAGTCTGTTTCTGTTTTGTTTTGCTGTTCATTTGTTTTGTTTTTTAGATTCCACACTTTGAAAAGTGAGGAGCTAAAGGAAATCCAAGTTTTTTTGGCACAGACAGGGTGTTCCACCACCTATTTCTGTGGTTCTTAAAGTGTAGTATCTGGACCAGCATTAGCATCACCTGAGCACTTGTTAGAAATGCAAACCCTTGGGCCTTACCCTAGATTTATTAAATCAGAAACTCTGGGGACAGGGCCCAGCAATAAATTGTTTTAACAAGCTCACCAGGTAATACTGATGCACATTAAAGTTTGGGAGCCCCTGATCTACTTATATGTCCTAAATGTGCTATGCCTCTGTGTGTGTATGTATTCCTCCTGGCTGGAATATTTTTTCTTCCTCCTGACTTCACTCTACCCAAGGATCTCCATCAGACTCCTATTCATCCTTCAAACTCATCTCTTCTGTGGTAGCTTCTATCCAGTGTTTTACTGGTAAATGTTTAACAATTGGCTCTCTAGAACTCTGATTTTATAGCATTTGTCAATTTCAAGCTATCAGTGTGAAGACACTGAAACCAGGGTTGGGACGAGATGCACACTTGCTAGCAAGAAATGGGCTCTGGCTGGTTCCATATTTCTTCTGCCCTCCTCCATTATCTCTAGAATGGGGCCTACACATAGAAGGTCCTTCATATGTCTTTACTGAATTGAACCTAACCTCTGTTGTGACAACATCATATACTCATACCCACATACATAATAGAACTTTTTTTTTTTTTGGTGAGGGAGATTGGCCCTGAGCTAACATCCATTGCCAATCCTCTTCTTTTTGCTGAGGAAGATTGGCCCTGAGCTAACATCTGTGCCCATCTTCCTTTATTTTGCATGTGGGGCCCTGCCACAGCATGGCTTGATGAGCAGCACGTAGATTCCGTGCCTGGGATCAGAAACCGTGAGCCACGGGCCGCCGAAGCGGAGCACGCCAACTTAACCACTAGGCCACCCGGCCGGCCCCCATAATAGGACTTTTCAAAATGAAAGTTGTTCAATACTGAGATAACTGTTCCAACTTAAAAAAAATTAAATTTTAGATTGAGCCTAATAAAATGTACCATCTATATTTTCTTTCCAGGATTTAGGCACATGTTAAAGTTAATTCCGATGGTGTCCATTAAGAACCTTGTGAATCAGAAGCACTGCTTTTGTTTACTTTAAAAGTATGCACAGAAGTAGAAGGCTCCAGATGGTGGCCTCACATTAGGGAGAGACCCAGGAGCCCGGAGAAGTGCTCCCAGCTCTGCCACTGGCCTGGCCTCAGGGCTCCCCGTCCTGCATTCTCATCTGCAAAGGAAGGTGCTGCATTAGATCAGCAGCTCTGAAGATCTACTGTATCTCTAGTTGCTAAATTAGTGCTCTTTATACTGATAAGAAAGCATGAATTCAGAAGTGTTTTCTCCATTTCTTAGGAAAGGCTTTCTATTTTATGGGAAAGGGTTAAGTGTCTTCTATGCCCTAAAGCATCAAGGGCTTGTCTTGGCATCTTGTCCTCCTTCCTTCTGATGAATTGCCTGACACTTCCCTGATCCTGCAGCTCTTTTCTTTAGAAAATAACATTTGGTTCTAGTCATGGCAGAAGCCTGGGCTTTGCTGATTTAAGGCCATGAAGGAATGTGACAGCAAATTTAAATACTTTCGTGTCTATGAAAGCATAGGTCCTGAAATACAAATGTAACATAAAACACTCCTCTTTGGCTGCTTATGTACAATAGAGTTATCTTTCATCATCACTGGTTACTATTTGTTTATCTCTAATTATCTTTAGGAACTGAAAAACTTGGATTCAGTTATAATTTTCTATATTGCGAGACCATGTTAAGACCACTGTAATTTCAGGGTTCAGATTTCAGTGGTTTAACTTTACACTATGAACAATTAGGAAACACTTTTCTCTTATTAATTTAATCTTGCATTTCAATGATCATGGTGTTGATTCTGTAGAGATAGAATTTATCAATACATTGCAATGTGTTATTTTAAAATACAAATAAACAACTGTGCCAATAAAAAGAGACCATTTTCAAAAGACTTTCCAAGAATGTTTAAATATTTTTGGCAAGTGGGAGGTGGGCGTTCAGGGGTAACTATTCCTTTTGCAATTCAAAAACATAAATTAGGATAATTGTTTTAAAAAATAGAAAATGAGTTGTGCTGATAAATTTGAGCTCTAATTAACCAGCTTCTTTTTCAGCTCAGGGTTTAACTCCAGATACTTTCCCCTTTTGCTAGTCAACACTGACTCAGTCGCACCTACTTCAAGGTCACTGGTACTTCCCTTTCTTTGGGTTTACCACTTGAGTTTCAACATTAGGTAAAAGAAAAGAATAAAAGTTAGTTTTGAACTTAAACAAATGAATTTCAGAAAATACCTCAGCAATATTTTTATTTGTTTCCTACCGGGGTCTCCTTAGCATGTCAAACTGAAGGTATAACAACTGGATTAATTACTTTATCCACAAAAATCAGTTCAGGGTGCCTACAGTTCATTCATTGGTACGTCATTCTCCCAGTTTCAAATTCCGGAGGGCTTTTCTTTCTTCTCTCTCCCTTACATTCCATATCTAGACAATCATTCAGTCCTGCCAACTATTGCATGTAATGGGTCTAGAATATATCCTCTCTTTTTTTGTTCCTTCTCAACTTGAGGGTACATCATAATCACCTGCGGAGATCCATAAAAATGTACAATTCCAGGACTTTGCCCCAAGATTCTGATTCGGGCTGTCTCAGGAGACGAGAAATCTGCATTTCTAACAATGCAACCAGGCGAGTTTGCAGCTTTCCTACGGAGTCCAGAAAGGATGAGCAATGGGAACCAGGGTAAGAGGGAGGAAGCACGTTCCAGGCAGTGAGGCCAGCAGGTGAGAATCCCGGGCAGGAGGAAGCTGATAAGAAGGAGGGACAGAAAGGAGGATGGACAGAAAGAAGTATAGGTGTGCTGGGAGCAGCCCGATGGTGCAAGTCCAACATGGGGAGCCTCCCAGGCCATAGGAAACAGGTCTGCTTTGGACAGGTGGGATCTGAGGTGCCTGTGAGTCTCAGTTGAAAATGTCAGCTGAAAGCAGGAAATGAGGATCAATAACTGAGGAGAGAGATCTGGGCTGGATTTGATCATTAGCTCTCCTGGAAAAGAGCTTGTTAATTGCAATGAGAAGGGAGTCAAGATGGAACCCCATTTAAACAGTGATTAGAGAAGATGAGCCAGCAAACAAGAAAAGGAGGAAGGAAGAAAAGTACTGTAAAAAGCAAGAAAAAAGAGAATTTTAAGGAAAGAGAAAGTGGTTCACCATATTACAATCACCCTAGCATTTTTTGTGCCCTGAACAGAGCGGGTATATGATAAATGTTTTCTGAACTGAACGGAAATGCTGCCCAGGCCAGGGAAGGTAAGAACTATGGGGAAGTGGCTGAAGGAAGCAATTAGAAGGTCCCTGTGTGACCCTGGCAAGGGCAGCCTCAGTGGGGTGGGGGGATGGGAGATCGTAGGTGTTTGAGAAGGAACTAGATGGTGGGTTGTGTAGACAGCAAGTGTAGATGCTGAGTAAGCATCACTCAACAAGGTAAGGACAGAGGAGATGGCAGTTGGAGGGGGAAGCAGGGTGGGGGGCGAGTTTGCTTTGAAGATGGGAGGAGTGGTAAAGAAGCAGAAATGAAGGTTATTTGATTTTTCCCCAGGTAGGTGACCTCCTTCCATCAGAGGTACATGGTCTTTCAACACCTGAGATATTGAGAACTTCCTGTGTAGCTTCCCCATCTTTGTGCTCACTTGGATTGTTCAAAATGTTATCTTCAGAATTCCCTTTTTTGAAGAAACCTTTCCTTTTAGGTAAAAGCCAGGGTTAAAACTATGTTTTCTCCTGTACTGTGGTTACCAGGGGCAGTGGGGGTGGGGGTGGGCACAAGGGGTGAAGGGAGTCATATATACGGTGATCGACAAACAAAAATGTACAACCCAAAATTTCACAATGTTAAAAACCATTAAAACATCAATTAAAAAAAAAGGGGGGGGGACTATGTTTTCTCCAAAGTGTTTGGCGTCTGCTTTCCCGACCCAAGGGACTCTTGACCTAATGTTGTCTGATTGCGATGGGTGTTACTGAGCCAGGTGCCTTGTCTGCACTATCTCATAGTAATCCCGGAAGGTGGGTGTTATTATCCACACTCCACGGACCTGCAATGTCCCTCCACTTACAAGTGGTCAAGCTAGGATTCCAGTCTAGTTCTGTCTGACTCAGAAACCTCGTTACCCCACCCCGGGCTGCCCTTGCTTCAACTGGATAAATTCTAAAATGACATGACTGCTTTCCCCCAAATTTCCTGACCTTTTTACATTCCAGACAGTTCTTTCTAATTGAGGTGTAGTTTCTTCAGTCACTGAAGGCAAACCACTCGCAACTCTGCCCCTGCAGCCTCCCCATCTGCCTCACCCCTTCAAAACCACACAGAGGTCCAGCAGAGACGAGCTGCCTGCTGCTCACCTCCTAGAACCACGTCTGCCCCGCACTGTGCCATTCTACTACCTCTGCCTCACAAATGCAGAAGCCCGCCCAAGCCAGCCTCGTGTGTGCTCCAGCAGCTCCCACTGAGCCTCTTCCCTCTTACAGAGAAGTCACATCCACTTAGCACCCTTGTTGAAATGCTAGGCACTGTGGTAGGTGCCTGGTGGATGGTATCTCATTTAATCCCCCAGTGCTGTGAGCATTATTTCCATTGCGCATCTGAGATACTGCACCTGAGAGAGGGGAAGTGACTTCCAAGGACACCTACACAGAGGGTGTCAGAGCTTGGACTCAGCCCAGGTCTCCCTGAATCTTAAGACCATCTTATTATTACCATCTCTCAGCACAAGGATGAAGTCACAGCAGAGGACTCTTCAGGCTCAGAGCTGGGCTGTTCCAAGAGCGATTCAGACAGGAGGAATTAGGAAAAGTGGTTAAGATAATCTGTCACTACTTTGCATGTTTTGCTGAGAATTCAATGATTTAAATGGCGAATCTATTAAATCTCACATATCCAGTAGTAAGGGTCCCACTTAGCAGTGTGTCTCTCTATGTCTCTTTCATATTAGTGTTTAACCAATTAGGGATTTAAAAAAAATATATTTCTAATTGGAGATGTTATGAGTGGCTTCACTGCCAGACATATTTCTGACAGGAAGCCATTGATCCAAAGACCAGGAGCCTTTAGCTTGAAGAGAGGACAGAAGTGAAACAAGTGGAGGGAAAAAAAAATATCCTCAGGTCAACAGAGCTGATCTCCTGGGCTATCCTCAGCCTGGTTCATTCTGAAATTAAAGCAGAACTGCATGGCTCACAGCCATACAAAAATCCAGAAAAGATGTGGCTTAGAGGGGATCAAAAGCATACTCATGTCCCCTTCTTTGGGGGCGGGCGTGCCAGCATACTTGCTTTTAGGAGATGCTGAGTGTCCACCTGGCAGGCATGCTGCTGCCCCAGGGCCAGAGCCCAGACTCCTGGCATCTCTGGTGCCTGGTAGCCTCCTTCAGCCAGAAGAGCAGACGCTATTTGGAGCATTCAGCACACTGGCTGCTGGTGGGGCCAGAGGGAATCCTCCTCCATCAGCTCCACTCATACTGCCAGGGAGATGGGGGCCGGAGGTGGGGAGCATGACACACCTGTGCCCAATTGGGAAGGAATTCCCAAACTTTTCCCTCTCATATGGGATCCCTCTGGATTTTAAAATGGAAAGCAGAGTGAGATTATGAATTTTATAGAGCTTCCATAGTCTTTTTTTCCTAGCAGTGAAGGAGTTCCTCAGGAATCTCCCAGAAAATATGTAATAAGGCAGCCCTGGAAGCAGGCACCCCAAGACACCCTCTTTCTTGCAGGACTTCTAGAGTCATGACTCCTAGCCAAACACCCATCCCCTCAGGTAGGGGCTCTAGGCCTGAGATTCATGATACTCTGCTGTGGGCTTCAGGGGGTCTATGAATCCCCTTTGAGTATATGTAATATTTTGTGAATTTGCATGTTATATACATTTTTTTCTCCATAACTATCATCAAATTCTCAAAGGATCCTTGGACCAAGAGGCCAAGCCATTTGCTTTGTGTCTCCAAGGCAATGATCAAGTGGGACTGTTGGGAGATGGGAAAGAGGAAACTTTCAAAAGACTTGGATTTTAATACAAAGTATGGTGTTTGATGTTTTGTCTTCTCTCTCCTGGGAGGTCATTGGGGGTGAGGAGGTTGGCTCCAGATGCTTTTTCTGGATGTACTTTGATAAGCTGATTTTACTTCTGTTGTTTCAGGTGCCGGGGGGCGGGGGGGGGGGCAGTAGAAAAATGCCAGATGCCCTGAGAAATCCTGCTCCCTTTCTCCTTCACAATTAAGCTTCTTCAAAGAATTGTCTCTCCTGGATTCTATCCATTTCTGGTTCCTCATGCATTCCTCAGACCTCAGCGATCTGAGCTCTCCTCTCACCCGTCTACTGAAATGGCTCTCCCCCGGGTCACCATTGACATCCGTCTTAAACGTCCTTAAGGTGCTTTTCAAATCCTGTCCTACTTGACTTGATTGTAGTTCTTTATATGGACTTAAATAACTAATCTTTATCTGCCTTAGTCAAAGCATGCACTATCTACAACACTAGCTATCATCAATATACTCTCTAGGAAAAGCAAAGAATTTTAACCACAAATTCTGACCCCGCTAAATAAGCTGGATATCAATATTCATACATTCCTTAAATATTTATTGAGGACCTGTTGGGTGCCCATCACTGTGCTGGGTCCTGATGATGCAGTGGTGGGCAAACCTATGCCAAAAAGGTAGCTTTCTTCATGCTACAGGAAAGGAATGAGTGAGGTCTGGGAGCTCTTAGGAGAATTACTCTGTGGTTAGGATTTCAGTTGCTCCTACTGGAACTACATTATTCATCTGGGCTGGTCTAGGGTCCCTGGAGAGTTTAGTCCTTTACAAAGTTAAGATAATCAAAAGGTACTTTTCTATTACACACATACACACACATATAGAGTCAGCAATAGTTCAAAAGTTGGGCTAGTGATCATCAGGGCATCAATTTTCTAAAGTAGAGTCAAGGGACCCAAAGCAGATGTATATAGAGGAGAAATTTGGCCCCAGGTTTTTAGAGAATCAGAAAATATAGTTGTACTTTCAATTTGCGAGGTTTCCAATCTGGCAGGGAGAGAAGGCTGAACATGTAGCCAGTGTGGATCTGAGTATATACCCAGAGTTACAGAGGATGACCAATCAAGGCAGTAACAGGATGAGAGAGGGATTTTCCTGTTGTCTTGGAATTGCAGTTAAGTCAGTAAGCAGCTCAGTCTTGAGAGAATCCAGAGATTTCCAGCAAGTGTGGCCACTATCTGCAAGGCTGGCTGGGAGGTGCAAGGACCAATCCTGCTTCCAGAGACCCAACTACTCCCCCCTCCCCCAGCAGAAGGAGCCTTGAGAAGGTTGCTGGCCTTAAGGGGAGTTCGTTATGCATGGGCTATACCTTCCCTTTCCTGTAGAAGAGGGTAGGGAGGGGTCGCCAAAGCCAAGTGATGGAGACTTGGAGAGAAGCACCAGTGAAGACTGCAGGCTCTAGGCAAAGGGGGCGGGGGTGGGGTGGGGGAGATCGGCTGAGCTGCAGAATCTGCAGGTGGTCAGTGGGGGAGGGAAGCACAGGAGTGGAGGTAGTGAAAGACTCCTGGGAAGAGCATCCTAGGAACCTAGGGGCTTGAAGTGTTTTCTTTTTGTCTTTTCAGGTCCTATAAACCCACTTTTCAAAGTCCTCAAGTCTTTCAGACCGCTTTCCCAGGCCACCAGCTCTCCCCAGTTCACAAGCTGCCACTCTACACAACTCCTGGGGTGCTTCTACACAGACCACAATGTGAATTGTGCAAGTGGTGGCCCTGCCCATTGTGCCAGTTAGGATGTGTTCAGCTGGAAGTGACAGTAAACCACAAATGGCTTAATCCAAAATGGCACTTACTGTTCACTTAACAAGAAGTCTGGAGCTAAGTGGTTCCAGGACCGGTGCAGCAGCTCAGCCACGCCAGCGAGGACCCAGGCTCTGTTTTCATACTCTCTCATCCTCAGCATGTTGGCCTTTTGTCCATTGCTTATCTCTGTGGAGTTGTAGCAGGGCCGCTGCAGCTCCAGACATCGTATTTTGACACCAGTGGCCCAAGGTGGAAGGAGAAAGGCAGAGACAGACAGCTATGTCTTTTGATTGTGAACAGCTGTGGTCCAGAGTTCCTTTATGTCTTATTGACAAAAACAAAGGAGAACAGGATTACTCTAAACGGTTTAGGCCAACCATGATGCTTGCCCTGAGGTCAAGGATGCATTGGGGTCCTTTCATCAGTAGTTGAGTAGGCAATGACCAGACTCCCCTACATCTGTCTTCACTTGTTTTCTTCACTAAGCTAGAACATAGGTTCATTTCATGTATTCCTTCCAACATTCAGTGAATGTTTATGGGATGACTTCTACATGGCAGGCTCTGTGCCAGTTCCTGGGGTCACTGGTCAATCTCTTTAACGACACAGGAGTTGTCTCCATCTCTTAGTCCTGACTCCTTCTCCAGCACCTCCTGACCAGTTCCAATTCCAGTCTAGCCCCATCATTTGCCTCCTTGGTTCTCACTCCTGGCCAGAACATTTTTTTGATTGGCCCATTAAAATATTAGATTTTCAGCCTAATAACTGGATTCTTGACAGATCCCATCAACTCTTATACTTTTCTCTGGTAAGTTCCTCTCCCGTCCCCAAGGTGGTTATTCCAAATGTCTCTCATCTCCCATTCAAATCCCATGCTACCCTTCTCATCAGACATTTTCAATTTCCTTCAAGGGCAAACAGAGGCCATGAACGCCACTCTCCCGGATTTACTCCCCTCTACAAACGTGCTTAGTTACCATAACTTCGCTCATTATCACCTAGAGCTACTCTTTTTTTTTCTTGTCCTCCTTTAAGCCTCAGCACAAATGTCATTTCCTCTTTAATACCTTAATAATAATAATACCATCACTGACATTTATTAAGTATCTGGCCATGGGCTGAGCATTTAACATGAATTATCTACATTTCATCCTCACACAAAACTATGAGGAGGGCATCATGTCCATTTGGTGGACGAGAAATGAAAGTGTAGGTTAAGGAACTAGCCCACTGTTAGACCAGGTGGAGCTGGACTCAAGCCCAGATCTGCCTGGAACTTGAAAAGTCCTGGTGCTGAGCACTGGGTGGGATCTCCTTGGGCTCACCCAGGCCCCTGTCACTTGTGTCCTCCTTGTGCATGCATACACATCCTCTCCCACACAATCACCTCACTGATGACACCTTGTCTGTTTTCCCCACGGGACTGGGAGTGCCCAGAAGGTGGAGATTCGGTCTGATTCATAGTGTCCTCCCCAACCCCTGCCATTTCTGTTGCTTGGTAGCCACCAGTGAAGGTGGCTATTAATGACTGAGGGAATGAGGAGTGACACCCAGCAGGGCTGAATCAAGGACTGGTTCCCAGCAAAGTGGTTACTCTGCTGTGAGGTGGGTAGTGGCAGGTTTGGGGTTTACCTCCCTGCATCATTCATTCATTAATTCATTCCTTCCTTCAACAAGTATCTATCAGGTGTCTTCTATGTGCCAGGCACTATTTTAGTTGCTGGAGACACAGCAGTGAGCAAAACAGACCAAAATCCCTGTCAGCAGGAAGCTGACACCCTATGGGGTGCAGGCAAATGCTTTCTGCCTTGGCCCAGGTCTCCAGTTCATTTCTTTTCCTATTTTTCCTCAATGCTGGGACACTTACAGGTGTTTGTTGTCAAACTTTCCCGTATCTCCTAAGAGTTGTATCTTCTGTGCTCATTTCTCAGGCTAAATAGCTGTAGAACCATACATAAAAGCAAGTACACTGAACAGACTAGATCTGAAGGCTTAAAAGTCACCTCCCCAAAAGCCTCTGCCCAAGCGTTATCCTCCCCAGGGCTCCTTCTCTAGTTTGAGACCCTTAAGTCTCCATTTCCCATTTTTCTGAGCTGAGCTCCTTGGGAGGGCAAGCAAGAGAGCATTTACTACTTCTCCCTACCATGTCAGGTCACTTTCCACTTCCCCTTTTCAGAGCCCAGGGCACCTCAGGTTCTGGAGCTCACCCATTCCCTCCCCTACCTCATGCTGGGGGTGGGTGGGATTTCTTCTTGGCTTTTGGGCCCTTCCAGAACTGGATGAGATGGGAGCTGCTTCTGGATCCCTCCAGACCTGGACTAGAGGCAGCCACTACAGTCACTCCATCAATACATCCTTCAGTCTTCAGTCGGACCATTGGGTCCATTCATGCCACACATCAGGAGAGATCACAGACAAGGAATGGAAGCCAACACAGGGTATATGGCCCCTGTGCCGAAAAAAAGAAAGGAAGGCTCTTTGCCCCACATCACCCAGTGCATGGGAGGTGCCTGGTGCTCAGAGGCGTTGTCCACCCACTGGGGGTGGGGGGAGGGAGATGCTCGCTGTAGCCCTTGAGCACCCAGGATCACACATCTACCCATGCCAACTGTGGCCTGGAGGGAGCGCTGGAGGCCTGGTGCACCTGAGCCCAGACGCGGCTGCCTCTCCCGGGAGCCCCCAGCCACCTCGAGGACGATTCCACGGCCCTGAGCCCAGGGGTCCTCTACTGATGGCAGGTCCCAGGCAGAGCCACATCTGCCCGGAGCGCGCAACCCTGCCATCGGCCCCAGGCGCTGGAGTCCTGGCCGCAGTCTCCCCACCCCCCTCGCTCCCCTTGTCTCCAAAGGGACGTTCCCAAGCTGAGCATGTCCTGATCGCTGATTCCACAGTCACAGGGAATGGCCAGGTCCGGGGCGAGGGCTAAGAGCGAGCCACGGTTACCGACACGTGCCCGGGGTCCCCCGGATGCCACCCGACAGGCGCCTGCCCGGCCCTCAGTCCTAATTAGGGCCACCTCGGGATGAATTTTCTCCCCGCCGCCGGGCCACCCCTTCTCATCTCCCCTCCACGCCTCCAGCACAGGGAGCCCACCTTGTCCCCATCCCCTATTCAAAACCCTGTCCAGGGAGCGGGATCATGCAGGTCTGCGGAACCTGGGCTCTGGGAAAGGAGCTAGTTTTACAGCCACGTGGGGGATATGGAGTCCGGGTTTCCCTAGGCACCCACCAGAGAGCCCAAAAAAACCTAACACGGGGGGATGCAGGAAGGGGTTGGAGTAGCGGTGGCCCGACTAAGCTTCCGAGACGCTAAAGATACTCCATGCGCCCTCCTCCCTCCTCCGAGGAAACCGCGGGCGGTGGCCTCTGCGCGTCCTGGGACAGGGCACCGTGCCTCTCCCAGATTAAGCAGGCAGGCGCTCCCCAGCACCGTCAGCATGAGATCATCCTGCCAATAGGAATTTCCTGTCCCTTAAACATTGACTGGAGACGGTCCCCACCCTCCACCCCATCCGTGGGCTCCTTGGGCTCACCAAACACCTCCGGCATTCATTGCCAGGCAGCGCCAGGCCCTGCCCTCCAGGCTTCATCACCGTTGCAGACGTGGGACAGGTTTTACCATCGAGGGCAGAAAGCGAAGCCATGTGGGCCGGCATGTTTGGTGGCAGCTGTTCTCTGCGCCAGACAAGCCTCTTTCCTGAGCAGCCCCACTGTGTCCCATCGTGGTTTCACTCTTCCAGTGTTTGGCACAGTTGGCACAGAAACCGAGATTTCTGGGGAAACAGACCTGTTGGCAACAAGGTGGCCCAGGGACCACCCTAAGGAGTGCACAGCTTCCTTGAAGTGAGGAGGCTTCACATAGCAAAAGCTGGACAACATTAGAAGGTGCAATTATCAGGTGAATCTTAGGCTAAGAATGTGAGCATTCACCACAAAATCTCTCTCCCTCCTCAGATGATGGTGACACAAACCTCACCCTGCTGGGATATGAGGGGGGTGGGGGGTGGGGGGTGGTTCCTGGGTGTGGGCTCCAGTCCATTTCAAACCTTCTCTGTATACAATAGGGAGGCAATAAACCTTTGTCCACTGTTAAAGCTGTGAGAGACTAATCATGCCATTTGTCCTGGGGCTTGTCCCCTATCATTTCTGGCTAAGGGAGGAGGGAGGAGTCTTCAGCCAATACCTGTGTGTGTGACAGGGTGGGTAAGATGGTCTCAGAAACAGCAGGCTCTGATGGGACAGGATCAGGACTCTGTGAGGTTCATTAAGATAAGAGCTGAAGGCAGGAGTGGAGGGAGGGTTTGTGAGGGGCAGGGTAGGGAGGATTCTGGGAGATAATGGGGCCCAAGTGTCAAAATGTGGCCAGAATGGGATAGGGGGACTTCTTTGCACTCTGGCAGGAGCTCAGCGTATGAGGCCCCCAGGCACACTGGGCCTCACTTAGTGCTTGCTATTTGGAGTTCAGGAGATAGTGTCCTGGGGTGTGAATCCTATCTGGGCAGGTCCCTTTGGTCACAGTGTCACAGTCACAGGCGCCCTCAAGTGGCTTCATAGCAGCATACCTGAAGGAGGGGGATGGAGTTCAAGACGGTGAGCACCTTTGATATCCCTACCCCTCCTCCCAGAAATAACTTAGTGAGGCTTGGAGGGAGCCAGGAAGAGTAGCTTAAGATGGGTCAAGAGACACTGAAACCAGAGTGATTTTTGATAATGTGTCCCCATTTGTATTCATAGGCTAGAGAGATCTGAGAAAACTGGAAAATTTAGGCATATGATATTTTATTCCTTACGTTTCTCATTTATCCCCAAATAAAATAACATTTACAATATGTCTTCTGATTACAAATCAGTATTAGTTATGAAGAAAATTTGGACAATATAGAGAAATCACAAAAGGAAAATAAAAATGACTCGTAGGCTTATCCCTAGAGGTAACTACTCTTTATATTACATATTACACAGATTGTTTTGTAATTTACTTTATCCACTTAAAAGTATATCATGAATCTCTTCACATGTCAGTAAATGTTCTCTTACATGATTTTGTAACGCTAGTTTAGGATTCCTTTCTGTAGGTCTGCCAAAAATTATTTAACCAATCCTTCTATTGGAATTAAGGTGGCTTACAACTGTTAGCCATAAAATAAAGCCATGATGAATAGCCCTGTAAACAAATCTATGCACCCGTACCTAACAAGTTCCTTAGGATAAATTCCTGGAAGATAATTGCCAGTCAAACAGTGTGCACATTTTTAAGGCTCTGATACACATTGGCAAATTGCCTTCCAGAAAGGTTATTTCAATTTACGCTCCCACCTACAAAGTGTGAGAATGCTTATTTCCCCACAACCTCACCCAAATTTGGCATTATCAATCTTTTAAAATACTTGTCAATTTGAAAGTAGGAAGTGATAGTGTTTAATTGTTTAAATTCCCATTTCTTTGATTTTTGTAAGGGTAAGCAAAACATCTTTTGCTATTTTCATTTCTTATATAAATTGCCTGTTTATATCATTTGTTTATTTTATTGAATGCTCATTATGTACCAGACACATTGGGCATTTTCTACTTAGTGTGTTCAGCTTTTTTTCATTGATTTTCAGGAGCTCTTTATATATTAGCTCCTTGCTTATCCTGTAATGAAGACCTCATTCCTGTTTGTCTTTTACCTTCAAGCATTTTTTTTTTTGTTACAGAAGTTTTAAATGTGTATATAGTCAAAATTGTCAACCTCGGTGTTACATCAAGAATAATTTTCCCCTTATCAAGAATATAAAAACCTAATTTTCTATTCTCTCTCATTTATAATTTTCTCACTGACATTTAAATCTTTAATTCCTCTTGCATTTATTCTGTCTGACATAGGTAAGGGCCTAATTTATTTTTTGTTCAGTAGTTTGGCAAATTTTCCCAATATTATTGATTGAGCACACTCTCTTTTCTCCTAAGATTTAACATATGATTGTTTTGATTAATATTTTCTTGATTTGTCATATGTTTATCAACCATTTTTATTTCTTCTTTAGTGAATGCCTATGCATATAGTTTGTCTGCTTTTCTATTAGTGCCTTCATCTCTTATGGATTGGAAAGGACACTTTATATGTTGAAGACACAAATCCTTTTTTGCTTATTTATGTTGTAAATGTTTTACCCCATTTGAACTGTAAGAATTAATTTTCATAGAATTTTTTGGCATATAGAGGTGTTTACATTTTCTCCAGTCATATTAATCTTTTTTATTTATGGTTTCTGATCTGGTTGTTGGACTTAGAAAAAAGGCAAAAGCCTTCCCCTTGCCAAAGTCATATAAATTGTTACCTATAGTTTATTTAGTTTTCTTCCTTCTTTCCTTACTTTCTTCTACCTTCAACTCTAATTTATTGATGATTTATTTTCATATGTTATGTTAGGCAAAATCTAATTTTATCTTTTCCCAGAAGAGTTTGCCCAATGGTCCCACTAGTGTTTATTGAATAATCTTTTATTTTCTTTTTTGAAATGTGACCTTTGTAATACACTAAATTCTTACATGTACCAGGTCATGTTCCTTGCCAACATCCTGCCTCTGTCCTGCTTTTAATTCTGAGATTGCCACCCTACAAAACCCCAGTCCTGGATCAATCCAGCTCTTCTCTCTCCCTGCTCCTCCTCTCTGGCTGCTGAGAACTTCTTGGGAATTTATTCAATTCCACTGGTTGGTGCCGCTCCAAGTTCACAGTCTTCAGCCTCAGCTGGGCCCTCGGCTTTACCTTACAGTCATGTCAACTCCCTTTCCCAGTCTTGTAATAACCATTTCATACCTCCATCTCTTTCATCCTCTACCCCATCACCAGCTAATAACCTCACTTTCTACCTGAAGAAAACATAGAAGTTCTATTGGATCTTTCTCAACTTCTACCCACCTACCAGCCTTCCCTCCTTGAGGAAGAATAATCACCAATATTTACTGAGTGCTTACTCTGTGCCAGGCACTGTTTTAACTACTATATGTGGGTTCGTCCTCACAAAAACTCTATAAAGCGGACACTCTTATTATCCTCAGATAACAGGAAAAGAAACGGAGGCTGAGTTAGATAATTTACCTAAGTTCACACTACTAATAATGGCTGAAAAGTGGGATCCGACTCCTGGTAGTGCCTTGAGAGCTCAAGTTCTTGACCATCCTCTGTGTGATTCTTTTCAGTCTTGCTGTGTTTTAACTGATAGGGAGAGTGGATTACCTTGGTTTTAATCTTCGTTCTCTGGTGTGGTAGTAAAATCATTCGCTTCTTTATTTATTCAACTGTTCTACAAATATTTGCGCCCCTTCCATGTGCCAGCCGCTGTGCTGGGGATACAGCAGGAGGCAAAACCAGACACAGTCCCTGTCCTCCTGAAGCTGGTGGTCTCTTGTGGCCAACAGAAATTGACCAAAGAATCACACCGACAAACACAAAACCACATCCCAAATAAATGTTCCAAAGGAAAGGAACATAGTTCTATGAGAGTGGACAGTTAAGGCTTGAGGAGTGGGGGTGAAGGTGTTAGGAAAGGGCCTTCCTAAGAAAGTGGCCAATGAGCTAATGAGCTGAGACCAAAGGATGAGGAGGAGTAGATTAGGCAAAGGGCAGGGACAGGCAGGATCCAGGCAAAGGGTGATGCATGTCAAAGGATTCTCTGCATATTTAGTGAAATGTTGGGAGAGGTTGCTAGGCAGACACTCATAGACACATAGCCTCTTTAGGATCCCCACCCAGGCTCAGCCCATAGCTGCCCCAGGCTGTAGTCACTGAGTAATGACCTTGGACCTGAAAGGTGTGAAAGGAAAGAGGTGAGCTCTTCATACAGTAGTGCCATGAGTAACTGCACTTCTTCCGCCCCGTGACTTGTAGCTGTATATGTTACCAAATGACAGCGTTTGACTACAGACTATCCTGACTTTCAGAATAGCAACTCTTATTAGAAGAGTCATTATGATTCTCTTTGGGAGGAGGAGAGATGTCAGTTTATAAGGCAAACCTGGCTTTCACTTGTGTTTGGGGAGGGCCCTCCTTTCCTGTCCCCTCATGTTTTCAGGTGCAGAGACTTGCATCAAGAGGGATACCCCATCGCCTCTATTCCCACTCCTTACTCTCTTCGTGGGAGGGGAGTGAGTTATCTGATCAGAAAGAAGCTGACATACATTGGCTCACATTTCTCAATTTGGAGGAACTAATCTATCAAAAGCCTGTACACTCTTTTCCTCTCACCTGGGACAGGTGCCAAGCTGCCATCCTGGGTGAGTGTGTGTCCATTACTGACCTGGACTTTCCCTGCATGGGCTGTCCCATGGTTTGTGCAGGGGCAACACGGAGGGGGCGTGTATACAGCAGATGTTGGCATGTGTCTAAAGACACATTCTCCAATCAGCTTGTTAATAATAAAGCTGATGGGTTAAATCTCTATCCGTCTGTTTCACGTCTTATATTTATCAATTGGTTCCATATTTGGGAGAGAAAAAAAGGAGTATTATTTATCAACCGCCCTCCCCACCCCCACAGCCCACCTGTAGGACACATATTGAGAATATTTTCTCCATTTAAGGCTTTGTGGTACTAAATCAACCTCTCTAACTGAAAGCAGGTGGAGACCTCTTGGAACATGAGGATCAATGACCACGCCCTTCCTCCATTCCCTTGCTTGAGGGGTAGTGGGGAACCTGAATAGGAAACCTGGAGACCTCAGGTCTAAGCTCCAACATTATGTTTGAAGCGAATTTTCAGGGCACCCACAATTTCAAACACAGCAACGACATACACTACCACCAGACAGAAATGCTATCCAATTTCCACAATTTTGGCTCATCTGTGCCTCTGCAGCCCTCCATTAATGCAGGTACTTGGGAGATGGTATCTGTGGCAAATGTTCCAGAGTTCACATTAGTTACAAAGAGTCCAAACTCATTTTGTCTGGGGACACAGCCTGTCTGCTCTACAGTGTGTCCTCCCTGCCCAGTTAACCGAACGTGTTATGTGGTCACTCAAAGGAACTGAAGATGTAGAAAGACCTTCCCTTGACACCCATACCTGCCTTGGCGTTTGTCAGCAGGCCTGCAGAGTTCTTACAGCTCAGCTGGTCCCGTAGCAGGGCCGGGGGCTGGCATGAGAGGCAGCCACTCCTCTGGGCACAGCAGCTGCCAGGGGAGGAGAACAAGACATGGCCCCTGAATAGAATCGTACGAGAAAGGAATAGGCACAGGACTCCAGGTCCAGAAGGGGCTGTAGAGGGACAAACTGCAGTTCTCCTTCATCAGAGTCATGAAGGGGTAGGAGTAGCATTGAAACCTTGAGAGAGGCTGGTTCACAACACTGTCTTTGGGCCCCTTTGCAAGTCTGCGTTTTAGTGATTTATTGTCTGTGGGAGAGAATGAGGGGAGCTGAAGACGATTGACAGGTGTCAAGGCCGCATACTTGGGAAAAACCATCCGTGTGGAAGTGGACTCTTGGTGACCTCTAAAGGCTTTGTGTTGGCACAGCTGGCAAGGGCAGGCACACGACAGCAAAAATGGCTGGCATTTTTGAGACCTTAAAAGTGTGCTAAGCATCGTGCTAAGCCATTAAATTCTGGATAGTTTCATTTGGGGAAGTTTCATGAGGGAAGGAAGATGAGGAGTGAGGCTGAAGTTTATCGCATATGCACTTGGAGGAGGAAGGATCCTAGCCTCTGCCTAGGGTGTCAGGGGCAGCCTGTTGCTAACTCGTAATAAACGTCCTAATGTCCACCAGTCTGAGGATGCATGAAGGAAGAGATGTGGGGCCTGTCAGCAGGTGCGTGTGATTGGGGGGTCACAGAGGGGACAGTTAAAGACATCTGCTGACATCTGCCGGTGCTGTGCTCCACCACCCCAGGGGTTCTAAGCTGCTCCTCTGCCCTGTGCCGCTCACACAGACCCGAGCGACCCACGGGCTGCGGCCTCGTAGAGCTTGTCAGCCCCTCTCCTTAGCTGGCTGCAGAGGCCCTGCCATCTCAGAGGAATCTGCAGGCCTCCGAGCTCCCCGCCCCTGGGACCTGTTTGCAAGTGTGGACTTGGGAAGTACAGACTTTACTGAAGTTATCTGGACGCTTCCCATCCCTTGACTGCTGAGGCCTTCTGATAATCCCATGGTTCCCACAGGACCCCTGAATTCCTTCTCGACAAACAACAACCCCCTCTCCCCTGCCCATCTCTGAAGGAAATCTTGTTTCTGGAACTGTAACAAGCACACTCAGGTTCAAATTCAGGCTCAGGATTCAGCTCATCCTCGCAGCCAGAGAAGATAAAAGAACCAAGGTGGAGGGGAATATCCACACAAACAGTCACGGCTTTGCTCATCTCTGTTTATTTTAAAAATATTTATCTTGGGTCCCAGAGCTTGTAGTTTCTGAATCTGCTGCAGGGCTCTGGCATAGACTCTGGTGTGCAAAATGCACATGGTGGGGAGGTTGCCTCCAGAAGTGGGAAGTCATCTTAAGGGATTAAAGGAAAAGGTAGACCATAGGTCTTCTGAGGCCTTCATCATCATTTATGGCTGGGATGCTGACGTGTCTGAGAAACAGCAGAGCTGCTGCTGCCAAACAAGACCAAATTTATAAGCAAATGGGGCATTGCTACAACAATGTCAAATACTGGGCAGATTAAGCGTATTGTTAAGTATCAAATATCACAGGCCTTAGCCAAGTCTCTTCCTCCTTTTGTCTGCTTCCCAGACCGCATTCAGTCCCTTATGCAATATGTATTTATTTGAGGAGGAAGCACTCCTAATGCCCATGGAGTCTAGGGATCCATTTTGGCTTCTTGAATTTGGAGTTAAATAGGTAATTTGTTTACTCAGCAGTAGTCTTTGATGGGAATATTTATCTTGTCTGTGAAATGTTTGGAGGGATAAAACATCCTCAGAAGTCAACTGGGCCTGTCTCTCTTCCAGGAAAGGAATCCCCTCTGTATACGTTCTATTCAAGGTCAAGAAACATAAAACTCAATTCAAAATAGCTCAAACAATAAAGTGATTTACTGGCTTTTGTAACTTGAAGACCAGAAGTAGTGGGGTGGGCTTCAGGACTTGCTTGATCCAGTGGCTTAGTTAAGAAATTAAGGATGGTGTTTCTTGCTATCTCTATGCTATGACTTCATCCTTTCTGAAAGCTTCATCCTAAAGCTGGTCTCCCTCATGGTGGCAAAATGGCTGCAGCAGTTCCTGGCTTCATATATGCACACCACGCCCTCTAGAAGATCGAGAGTGACCTTTCCTAAAGTGCTCTCAGAAAGGTGAGCAAGCATTTTTATTTTTCCGAAGTGCCTCACCTAATGGCCCAGGGACCTGAATTGGGTCTCATGCTCACTGGAGAATGCTGTGGGCTGATTGGCTTAGGCAACCCTTGCAGCAGAGGGCTTATGATTGTCTTGGGTGGCTTAGACCAAAAGGAACCCATCCTTGGAGCATTCATACCACATGGATGTTACACAGTGGGATGTGGTAAGGAGTGGGTGTGGAGGACATTACTATGTGGTCTGCCACATTCTCCCTAGCATCCCTGCAAGTGGTTACCCAGCTTTCAGTCCCAGGGATGGAAAGCACATCGCTATTGAGGCAGCTCATGCTGTCGAAGGTCAGCTGTGACACAGTCCTTCTTGTGTGAGATACGGGCCGCTTCAGGCCTCTGCTCCCATCTCTGCCATCTGATGCCTCAACAATAAAAGCCAGTTCCTCTTTTAAGAGATGGCCATTCTTCTGAACAGAACAGGGCCTGAGATATTGATTTCTTTTCTTTTTTTCTTTTTTTCTTGAGGAAGGTTAGCCCTGAGCTAACATCTGTTGCCAATCCTCCTCTTTTTGCTGAGGAAGATTGGCCCTGGGCTAACATCCACGCCCATCTTCCTCTACTTTATATGTGGGACACCTGCCACGGCATGGCTTGATAAGCAGTGGGTCGGTCCACACCCCAGATCCAAACCTGCGAACCCCGGGCCGCTGAAGTAGAGCGCACGAACTTAACCACTATGCCACTGGGCCGGCCTGAGATATTGATTTCTTAGCGAACAGGAGGAAAACAAGTTGACTGTCCTTCTTCCCTCCATGTCTTCTTCAGGACTCCACCACAAGAAGACCACACTTGGAGCTGTGTCTTAGACCAGCAGCTGTGGCAAAGAGAGGCATATTAATGACATCCTAAAAGAGGGGGTAGAGAAGATCTTTGAGATGTTTGCTTTAGGATAATCTTTGTGGTTCCTCGTTCCAATGCAGGCTGTCCTTTAGGATGTGGCATATCTTACTTGTGCCCTTGTTTGGGATGGAGCGCCTCTCCCGGAGCCAGTTCAGTGTGCATGAGATTATGGTGTATTTAGAGATTATAAATTACCCCTGAGGGTCAGGTCGTACCCAGACTTGTGTGTGCCATGAGCAGAAGGTCTTTGTTATGTTGTAATTACTATAATTTCAGTGACAAAATAAGATACTTCTTGGCCCAAAAATCAACTCACTGGCCTAAAAGTGTGCCTTACCTCATATGCTAACACTAAGGAATGCAATTAAGCTACCTGAAAATAACGATATAGGTACACTTTTATTCCAACCTTTACTCTTCATTTCTTTTCCATGTCTTATTGCATTAGAAGAAACTTTCTAAATTACAGTGGTAATTACTAGCCAGTAAACTCCTTCAGAGCAGACATCTTTTTGTATGACTTTGTATCCCAGCACCTAGCATCTAGGACATAGTGGAGAGACTGAATATACAAACGGACAATGACCAGACCAAATATAAAAATAGCACTTTGACCCACAACCTGCAGCAACCTGCCCAGGAAACCAACCCTTTTATCTATAATAATTAACCCAGGAAGTTGGCCTACTATCAGCCGGACTTGCAGGAAGCCAGATTGCTGTCTCTAGCAACAATCCAAGAAGCTAAACAACAATCTGTAACCATCAGCCCAAAATGGCCAGGACTTCGTTAACAACTCACAGCTGCCCTAATTTTTGTCCTCATTTCCAACTTAGGACCAACCAGAGAAAGCCAAAAACACACCCCTAAGAATGATACAGGATGCCCCACTTCTAGTTAGCCCAACTACATCTTCCCCATGCCAAGAGCCTCCAATCAGGGCACACCTGCAGCCTTCTCTTCTTTCTACCATGAAGCTTTCCTACTCCTCTGCCTGACTTTGAGCCTCTGCCAAACTGCAAGCGATGGTGGCCGACCCCCTTACTACAGCAAGTTCAGAATAGCCTCTGTTTTTTTCATTTGCTTGGACTTTGTTTATTTCCACATAGTAGATGCTCAATAAATATTGGAGGAAGGAAGAAAAGAGCGAAATATATTTAAGAAACCTAAATATACACAATTTTTTTCCAGCTTTATTGAGAAGAAATTGACATATAACATTGTTTAAGTTTAAAGTGTACAAAATGATGATTTTATACATGTAAATATATACAATTTTTATTTGTCAATCATACTTCAATAAAGTTGGGAAAAAAATCAACACAAAAAATGAAGGAAATAGGGAATATCAGTTTTGTTTCTCTGCTTAGGAGGACTGCTTCTAGCTTTGTGCCATTTGACATAATTTTGGCATTGTTTTAGAGTAGGCACTCTTTAAAGTGTTAAGAAGTGCTTTTCATCAATATTTAATTTTTTCTATAAGGATAGTGCCTTGATTTTTGTAGACATTGACAGAGTAAAGTAAAAGCACCTGGGCGGCCTCTCCCACCTTTCTATTAAATACCCATGAAGATATGCAAATAGGAAAAAACCTCCCCCAGCTTCAGAGACTCAGGATAAAATTAAGCATGTGTCAGAACCTGGGAGGAATTGGTACTGAATACAGTTCCAGTGGGGCTGGATTAATAGCTAATTCCTCAGTGCCTCATAGTGTAAAGCAGTGCTGAGACCCAGCCTTGGCTGACATTCCACCATCCGCCCCTAACTCATTGCTTTGCCAGCAGGACTAATCAGGCCTCTCCTAGAAGCATCTTGCTCTGGCTTCCCAGCAGCACATAGATGACTATCCCCAACAGAGACCAGGGAGGAGGGCAGGGAAGACCATTCTCTTCAATATAGGATGCCTGGGCTAAGATAAAGGAGACAGTTAAAACCTCTCCTTGAAGCTTCCTCCTGGCTCCATGCACAGGTAGGACTTAGAATCCCAAATTGTGTTCTGCTTTCCTGGCTCCTTATCCTTTGAAGCAAGATGTGTATTGGCAAGGGGCATTTCTCCCTGGCCTACTGGGTTGTGGCTCTTTGCATGGCCTGGAGAACTGGGATGGGGCCTGCATAGGACGAAGAACAGAAAACCTGCCCTCAGCCTCAGGTGTGAAAGGGAGCTAGAGACTCCTGAGGGACCGGAGGGCAACCCAGGGACACTGGGTACTCTCAACCCTGAGACACTGTTTGCTAAAGGATAGCACACCAGAAACAGAGTGGACTTGGGCTTTGCACACAAAAAAATCTGCAGCATTAGAAGACACACATGACCCTCCAGACTGAGAAAAAAGGCTTTCTCTGAAATACATCTTTTGTAGTAGAGTTTAAATTCCAAGGGGACAGTCCCTTTTCCATTCGCTGTTTTATCCCAACTCCTAGTCCTGGGTTTGACACATACTAGTCACTTAATAAATACGTTTTGAAGCATGAGTGTAACACAAAAACAATTTATAAAGTACCTGCTTTGTATTTGTAATAGATAGCAAGACATCATTTTCTCTATTAAAAAAGATCAGGCTGTGAAAAGAAAAGAATGCAGTGTTTGAAGCATCATGCTAAATGTGGGTTCTAATTCAGTAGGTCTGGGGTGGGGCCCAAGATTCTGCGTTTCTAACAAGGTTCCACAGGAAGCCAGTGCTGCTGGGCGGCACCACACTTTAAGTAGTCAGAACTCAGCAGTCTGGGAAGTAGCTCCATGCAGGAAGCATTATTTCCATTCCCGTCTCTCAGCCCTGAGATAGACAGCCGACATCTCGTGAGATACAGAAGTTCAGGTGATGGTCCAGTGTGGAAGCCAATTACGCCAGAAGTTAAAAAAAAATACCGAAAACCACGTATATTTTGATACAAATAAAAAGGAAATGATGTTCTTGGGCAGCCTTGTTATTCAGAAACAAAAGCTTTTCATCATGCTTTGATTAAAGGTAAGACGCTTTCTTAATCTAGATTCATTGACTGAACAGCTGGACAAATCCCAGTTTGGAAAATTATTGCCAAATGTTGTGGACTCTCCCTTGCCATGCTGGTTCTACAGTTTGGTTGGAATTCTGTGCTTGGGACAGATGAATGTTTGGGAAATTACTTTGCTTCACTGAATGTTGCAGACCCTGGGACTCGTACGTGATTATTACCAAAGCCACCGCTAACGAACCCTTCTCCAAATTATGACTCACTCCCCCAGTCGACTCTTCACAACGTCTGCTCAGCTGCACCCGTCCTGATCGCTGCTTCTGTCATCTGACTTGCAGACGGGTGCCTGATCTCCTTTGATACAATGTACATGACATCCTAACAAACCCTGCTCTTTAATCAAAGGCATCAGACACATGCCACCGCCAGAAGTCGGGGGAGCGCACACAGAGCAGATGTGTTCCTGCAGGTCAGATGCAGTGAGTGGATTTGGAACATACACTTGGCATAATCTTTAAATTAACCCTAGGATCTAATTTTAAAATAAAACCCCACATTTTTCACAGGGCAGAGACATCATAGCCAGCAGCTTATAACAGCAGTGAGAAAGCACAAGTCCTGAGGCAGCTTTTCACAGATCCCCTTAGAAATGCAGCATTACATGTGAAAATTCCTGGGCGAGAGGGTCTCACTTTTTAAAATATTTAAAGGAAAAACACTTCCACATTCAAACACCAATAGGGATATGTGTCTATGGATTTTAAAGCAGCCTTGTAAATAAAGGCAAATATACTACTTGTCTTTACCTATTAATTTTTAAAAATCTTATTGCCAGATGTATGTTCACAGTAGGACAAAAGTAAGTTAGTATTACTTTTCTAACAATTCTGCAGGGCTGTTTTCTTTCAAAAGGGGATTAGGTGCTCGACACAGGGTCTGTGTTGATGGACATGCTCAAGAAGCACTGGGATGAGATGCAGATGGTGAGCTGGAGGTGGGACTAATTATCTAGGAAGGGCCTTGGAAGCCTGAGATGTCTGCGAGTCTGTGTCTGACATACTCACCCATTTCCTCCACTCCAACTCAAGGCTGTGCATGTGGCTGAGGGAGGGCCACGCTGATGTGGCTCTCTGGGTTCACAGCCTCTCCTCGCCGTGACCTGTCTGCCCTGAACCCCCAGCCCTGCCTGCCAAGCCAGTTCATAACAGACCCCTATTGGGCCCTGCAATGGCTCTTCTCCCAGCCTACCTTTCCTGGCAAATGCCACCTGCTTCCTCCTAGAACTTCCCTTTTGGCCATCAGTGTCATTTCTGGAAAAGGAGAGATCAATCGAACTGCTTTCCTAGAATTTCTCTCCCTTACTCCACAAACAGGCTCCTTATTTTCCTTGTTTTCACTTTTGGGAGGCAGAGTCGGAAAATAGAACGACGATATTCTTTGCCTACATAGATGTGAATCCTCACTCTGCTTCTTGCTGTCCGGTGACCTTGAGAAGGTGGGTTAGTCTCTCTGAGCTTCCTTAATGATCTTATTATTTATGTGTGTATTCAATGTGTATTGAGCTTTCACTGCATGTCCAGCACTGGGCTAGGTTTAGGAGATGTGACAGTGAATAAAACACCCCTGCTGCCCCCAAGGAGCATACAATCTAGTGGGGAAGATGGAAATAAACAGGAAACAACAATGCAAGGTGTCGGTGACAACAGGGTCAGTATAGAGTACATAGGAGAGCAGCCACCAGCCTTGTTTTCTCTAAGGGGGCAGCTTTAGGTGAGAATGAAGGATCAATGTTAGTCAGATGAAGGATGGGGCACAGCAGACAGAGAGAACCTGGGGAGTCCAGGGAAGGGAGTGTGGAAGGTGGGAAAGGGAAGAGGTGAGAAATGAGGCTTATAAGGCAATCAGGAACCAGAGCTTGGAGGCCCTTGTAAGCCTCAAAACAAGGGAATTGGGCTTGAGGGATCCTCCGAGAAATGAGAGATCTTGATTCTTCTCTTTCTCCATCCTGCCTCATCCACTTCCTTAGCAAATGCTGTTGCTCTGCTTCCAAAAAAGTCCCAGATCCTCCACCTTCTCCATATCCACTGCCTCCTTCCTCTAGTTGATTCAAATCCGAACAAGCTGGAGCCTGGTTTCTTTGGCACAAGTGAGAGACGATGCTTGTCTGAACCAAAACAGTGGTAGTGGGTAGGAGAAACGTGGATCTATTTGAGTGTTAAGAAGATACAATCTTCTAATACTGAGCTAGTCGCTGGGGATACAAAGATGAGAAAAAACAGATACCGTCCCTGCTTTGGTGGATGTTATCGTCCTCTGGAGGAGAAAGAAGTTAATCATATAATCATACAAATAAACGTTGCAACAGCAACAAATGCTGTGAAGGTCTTGCCAGATACATGGCACCTGGTACAATCAGAGCCTTTAATGGGAGGATATATCCTAGTCCAGATGGTCAGGGAAGGCCTCTTTGGGAGGTGGTGCTTGAGCTGAAATCTAAGAATGAGTAGCAGTTCACTTAGCTGACGAGGGAAGGGGCACCCATTCCAGGCAGAGGGAACAGAGAGTGGAGAGCACGGTGGGTGTGAGGGACCGAGAGAGCAGGGAGAGTGGAGCAGGGAGTGAGGGCCGCGTGTGCAAGACCAGCTGGAGAGGAGGGCAGAGGGGGAGATCGTCAGGCTTCGTGGGCCATGTGAAGGAGTTTCGTCTTCCTTCAAGGAGCAAGGAGAAGTCCTGAAGCATGGCCAAGTGGCCAATGTGGTAAAGATAGGTTTGTATCTGAAAGGCACACTTTGCTCCCATGTGGAGACTAGATTAGGAGTAGAGGTTGGGGCAAAGCGGGTGCAGTGAGGAGGCTGTTGATGTAGTTTAGAGGAAGAATAATGGGGGCTTGGAACAGAGATGTAAAAGTGGAGTTGGAGAAAGCAGACATATTTGAGAGAAATTGAGGTAAAATCAACAGAACTTGGTGATGGAGAAAGAAGTGTCCAAAACCACTCCTGGAAGAGGCCCACAGCACTTCTCTGGCCCTATTCTCTGAAACGTGGTACCCATCTGTACCTAGCTGCAAGGTAAGCTGGGATATGCTGTCTCTAACTCATGGGCAAGTGTTCAGTCAAAACTCAGGGAGCTCTATTGCTAAAGGGAAGAAGGGGAGAAAGGATGTTAGGGGACAATTAGCATTCTCTGCCAGGGAGGTGAACCTGAACTCAGTCAGGAAAAAAAACTAAACTAAACTAAAATGTGCTCCTCAAGGACCGTTGTGACCTTCCCTAAAGAGTGGAAGAACCAAAACCCCCAAGGTCAAGGCTTGAAGAAGGGCCTTTATACTCAGAGAATATGTCTGGGCTGGACTTGCTGAATTCCCTTATACCGCAGTTAAGTTTCTTTAGTATTTGAATTGACTGATTAGTGGTGGATTTCTCCAACGAGAGTGGGAAGGAAAAGACACCACTGAAGAAGAAAAATTGAGAAGATGCCAGGGGCATCTTTGATGAAACTAACTTTGTGTCTTGTGGCAGTAGCATACTGTTGACCCCACCAGTAAGCTGCCACAGGGTGAAGACAGGGCCTTACCGAGGTTGCTGTTTCCTGGGTCTGCAGAGCGATGATCTTTTTGCCACAGGAAATTATTCATTAAGCAGCATTCAACTAAGCAATAGACCTTCAGCTAAGCAATAACAGCTGAAGACACTAAATTGTGCCTTAATATTTTGAGGACAGGTGATGATGATGATAAATATTTCAGGACCCCACAAAATAAAAGTAACCTCAAGTAAATGAACCCTCATAATATTTAACCGAAATGTCTTGCATGATACACATACTATTTTATACCCTGTTCCTTAGTTATTTGCACACATACTTTCATTTCTTTTCTCTCATTAATCTATTTGAATGAATGACAGAGTAAATGGCATATGAGTTGAACAGTTTTCCAGAGAGAGAAGAACAGAATGCTCAGAGATACGACCCAGTTAGTAAGACTGGAAAATACAGAACATGTCATGGAGTTTTGGTAGAAGAAATGGAAAGAGAAGCAGTTGACTCTGAGGAAAAGGTCTTTGCTAAATTCACTTAGTATTATAGGCAAATTAGCTGCTAAGCATATAATCTATTTTCCTCTCCAAGCAAAATTGAGAGGACCAACTTCTACCACATGGAAGTATTTCCAGGTTGCAAAATGATTCCAAGGAAAGAAAAAATGGTTTGCTAATATAGCAAAATGCCATGTAGATTTCCAAACACTGCTAGAACCACAACCTGTCTGAAATTAAGTACCCCAATGATTTAAAAAGAAAGCCCATTAAGAATGGAAGAGAATGGGCCCACCCAGTGGCTTAGCGGTTAAGTGCGTGCGCTCCGCTGCTGGCGGCCTGGGTTCGGATCCCAGGCGCGCACTGATGCACCACTTCTCTGGCCATGCTGAGGCCCCGTCCCACATACAGCAACTAGAAGGATGTACAGCTATGACATACAACTATCTACTGGGGCTTTGGGGGGGGGGAATAAATAAATAAAGTTAAAAAAAAAAAAGAATGGAAGAGAAGATGGGGCCAGCCTGGCGGCGCAAGCGGTTAAGTGCGCGTGCTCTGCTGCGGCGGCGGGAGTTCCCCGGTTTGGACCCCGGGCGCGCACAGATGCATCGCTTGGCAAGCTATGCTGTGGCGGCGTCCCATATAAAGTGGAGGAAGATGGGCAGGGATGTTAGCCCAGGGCCAGTCTTCCTCAGCAAAAAGAGGAGGATTGGCAGATGTTAGCACAGGGTTGATCTTCCTCACACACACACAAAAAGAATGGAAGAGAAGAGGCAAAGATAGGACAGTAATCCTTCCATTCTTCTCAAATCAGAAGTCCGCTTCCTGCTGCTGCTTCTGTCCTGCAGCGGTATCATGAGGAACGATCAGCATCTCCATGGGACTAAAGCTGCAAACAAATGAATATAAACTCTCAATGTTCAATTATTTTGTTTACAGACAAGATGATACCTGAAGCTCTGGAATGGAATGGGAGACCCAACCATACTCGTGCAAAAGCAACATACTTTTTCCAGAAGACCACGGTCAATAGTGGGAAATGCCTGCTGGCAGGAAGCTTTTAAATTACTGAGACCGTTAGACACAGCAGACATGATTTGAGCAAATATCTCTTAGAGTCAAAATATGAATGGATAATGGAATCTATGAAAGGAAGGATCAATGAGGCATTGCAATTTGCAAATACAGAGAAATGGACAGGTACCTGGGGAGACAGTGGAACGTGGGGATTATACCTTATCTAGGTTTTCACAAAAGGCTTGAATTGGCAGTAAACAGACTGGCTGTAAGTGTGACAGTTATGAAATATTTGAAATCTTTCGTAAGATTTCAATTTAAGACAGTGGTTCTCAACCAGAGGCAATTTTGCCCCTGAGAGGACGTCTGACACTATCTAGAGGCATTTTTGTTTGTCACAATTGGTTGGGGATGGAGTGCTTCCGGTAGAAGCCAGGGATGCTGCTAAACTTTCTACAATGGACAGAATCTCTTCCACTCCCCGCCACAACAAAGAATTTTGCAGCCCAAATGTCAATAGTGTCAGGGTTGAGAAACTCTGGCGTAATAGAAAAAACACATGAAAGATAAAAAAGGGGCAATAATCTGCAACTCCTTGAAACAGGTTGTGTACCCTACAGCGTGAAGTTGGACCCTCCTCAGGGCAAGGGAGGGAAGCTGTATTCATGCTGTAAACCTTGCCTTCCAGACAAAATAAAAAGAAAAGACTTGGAATCCCAGGCAGTCCCTGTAGCTGAATTATGTAGTTCATCTCAGTTACACTTTTTGTTGCTGGCCAGCTCTGATAAAATCAATTACTTTTGAGACTCTTGAGTACACAGTAAAGTAATAGAGAAAAATTTATTTATAAAACACAGAAAATGTTGTTGTCAGTCCACGTGGGCTGCTACAAATCTCTTGGATCCAGCTTCAAAGGCAGACTGGAGAGTGACGAGAGCTGGGCTACAACCTTGTCCGGATTCCAAGACGAGCTGCACACAGGGCCGTGATGTTGGAAAGCTCACTGTGTCGGTGTCTGGTTCAGGAGCCCAACCCAGCCTTGCGACAAGCCCACTCTTCTACCAACAAATGTCAGGGGGTCTGCCCCGCACCACCTCTAGCTTTCTACCATGTCTTCTGTAGCATGTGAAAGAAACTCATCTGTGTTCACAAATCGTAAGATAAACTAGGATTAGGAATGGCAGAGGATTGTGTCTCCATTCAAATGATTTTAAGTCTTCAGATGTCCGTGAACAAGCTGTCTGATTTCCTTGCTTACTATTTGAAAGTGATTTATCTTCACTTTCCGGCTTAGCTCAGAAGAAGTGTATTTACATCTTTCTAAGTCTATCCTCACGCCTGATTCTAAGTTTGGCCTCTCCTGAGGCTTTGTTGTATCAACTCTCCTCTTTTCTGTAACTTCTCTTCTTCTCTCTCCTTCTTTGGGTTTCATCTAACGAGTGGTTGATGCAGGAATATAAAGGTCCAGCCCCCTCGTCTGGACTCAGGACATCTCTGAAGGGCTATTGCTGCTCCAGACGTCCCCGTGGGAAAGACTGAGGCATTTGTCAAGATAGCGTTACAGTTCATCTCCTTTCTCTGCCCATCCTGCTTCCATTCCCTCCTTTTCGTAGGTGTTTATCTCAAGGGCAACCCCTGATAAAGGTCCTGCACTTTCAACTCTGTCTCAGATTCTGCTTCCCAGGAAACCTACCTGGAGAAGCACGTGTTGACTCTCAGCACGATCTCTTGTCTCCATCTGGATTTCACAGATCTGGACAGCTTTAACTCATCAAACACATCCTTTCTCTATTTCTTCCATGAGTTTTGAGATGTGGGAAAGAAGTAAAAATACTTTCATTCTTGCTATATTTAAGAAGACAGCAGAGTCAAAATAACTAACTCTTGAAACTTAATTGCGATACAATTTCAAACTTTTAGAAAAGTTGCAAAAATAGTACAAAAAACTCCTGCATATGCTTTATCCAGATTCACCAATTGTTTGCATATTGTCCCCATTTGCTTCTTTATCATTCTCCCTCTTTCTTTATGTATATACGTGTGTGTACATATACACATACATATATATTACATTTATGTGCATATTATTATTATTTGAACCATTTGACAGTAAGTAGCAGACATTGGCCCCTGCAATAGACTGAATGTGTCCCCCCCAAATTCATATGTTGAAGCCTAATCACCAATGTGATGGGATTTGGAGATGGGGCCTTTAGGAGGTAAGTAGGTCACGAGGGTAGAGCCCTCATGAATGGGATTGGTGCCCTTATAAAAGAGATCCCAGAGAGTTCCCTTGCCCTTTCTGCTGTGTAAGGATACAGTGAGAAGATGGCCATCTGTGAACTAGGAAGTTCTCACCAGACACCAAATCTGCTGGTGCCTTGATCTTGGACTTCCAAGCTTCCAGAACTGTGAGAAATATGTTTTTGTTGTTTATAAGCCACCCAGGCTATAGTTTTCTATTACAGTAGCCCAAACTGACTAAGACAGCACCTGTTTTCCCTGAATACTTCAGCGTATATTTCCTAAGAACTAGGACATTCTGTTACATGATCACAGCATAATGGTCACAATTGGGAAATTTAACATTGGTACAATACTCTCTGTCAATCCATAGTTCATATTCAATTTTTTCAATTGTCCCAGTTACGTCCTTTATGGCTATTCTTTGGTCCAGAATCCAATCCAGAATCATTCTTTGCATTTAGTTGTCATGAATCTTTAGTCTCTTAATTCTGGGATCCTCAGTCTTGTTTTGCCTTTCATGACTTGGACATTTTTCAAGAGTACATGTCAGTTATTTTATAGAGTGTCCCTCTGTTTGGGTGTGTTTGGTGTTTCCTCATGATTAGATTTAGGTTGTTCATTTTTGGCAGACATACCACAGTAGTGATGTTGTGTTATTGTCTGTGAATCATATTAGGAGGAGTGTGATATCAGTTTGTTCTAACATAGGTGATGTTAACTATGATCACTTGGTTAAGAAGATGTCCACCAAGTTTCTTCTCTGTAAAGTTCTATTTTTCCCTTTGTAATTAGTAAGTAATTTACGGGAGATACTTCGAGATTATGTAAATCTCCTGTTACTCATCAAATTTTCACCCACTAATTCCAGCATCCATTGATAGTTTTAAACTATTACTCCTTCTACATTTATTATTTCTTCTATATGTAAGGAAGAACTGCATGTATATGTTTATATTGGAGTGGACTTGTGGATTCTTATTTTAGTCAGTCATATATAAGACATCTAATTTGATGCTCAAAGTGTTTTCTCATGATTATTTAATTTGATTCCCAACTTGTTCAAGATTTGGCCAGTGGGAGCCTCTTCAGGTAGGCTCCTGTGTCCTGTAGGTGTCTCTCCACCATTTCTTGAACGCATCCGTATTTTCTGGTGCAACAAGATGCTTCAGGTTCATGTCATACTTTCCTTGCCCTGTCCCTGGAATCAGCCCTTTCTCCAAGAAGCCATTATCCTTTTAGTGAGGAATGATGTTTAGAAATCAAATCTGAGCACTGGGTGTGTTCATTGCCCTGGAGTCATTGCTTCTAGGCCTGCTCAACTGTCAGGGTTAGGAAATTTAAATAATTTATATACTCATATATATACTTAGATCTATATTTATATCAATCTATAAATTAAAATCCATATAATATAAACCATTCACACTGATATTTCTGTTCCAATCCAACACTACAGGGTTTATTCTAGTCTTCCCCTTTCCATATTTCTAACTCCCTTCTCCAACAGTGAGAAATTTGGCTTCCGTTATCCTCAATAAATTTACTCATTTGCTCCAGCCTAGAATACACAGAAAGTACCTTCTGAATTGCTAACATATCCGAATATGAAAAAGCAAACCTACTAACTAGAATGAAATATGTGTTTAACGGTCTTTTTCTTTTTTAAGTAAAATTTACATACAGTACAATGCATAGATCTAAGTATACAGTTTGATGAGCTTTGATCAATGTATATACCTTTGTAACTATCATTACAATCAAGACATAAAATATTTCCATCAGCCCAAAAGGTTCCCTCAAGCCCCCTTTTAGTAAATGCTATGCCCCAAGGGCAACTACTGTTCTGAATTCTATCACCAAAGACTAATTTTGCCTATTCTTGAACTTCTTATAAATGGAATATATAGTATGTACTCTTTTGTGTTTGGCTTCTTTTGTGCAAAATATTTTTGAGATTTGTCCGTGTTGTTGCATGTCTCGGTTGTTAACATTCGTTTTTATTGCTAAGAAGTGGTCCATTGTATGAATATATTACTATCTGCTTATCTGTTCTCCTTTGATGGACGTTTGGTTGCTTTTGGCTATTATAAATAAAGTTGCTATAAACATTCTTATACAAGCCTCTTTAAGGAAAAATATTTTAACTTTTTTTGAGTAAATACCTAGCGTGTCATAGGATGGTTGTATGTTTAACTTTATAAGAAACCGCCAAACCATTTTCCAAGTAGTTGTTTCATTGTATATTCCTACCAGCAGTGTAGGTATGAGAGTTCCAGTTGCTCCACATTCTTGCCAGTATTTGGTGTTGTAAATTGTTTTAATTGTAGCCATTCTAGTGGATGTGAGATGGTATCTCATATCTCATCATAGTTTTTTTTGTGTGTGAGGAAGACCAGCTCTGAGCTAACATCCATGCCAATCCTCCTCTTTTTTTTGCTGAGGAAGACCAGCCCTGAGCTAACATCTATTGCCAATCCTCTTCCTTTTTTTTTTCCCTTTTTCTCCCCAAAGCCCCAGTAGATAGTTGCATGTCAGAGTTGCACATCCTTCTAGTTGCTGTATGTGGGACGCGGCCTCAGCATGGCCGGACAAGCGGTGCGTCGGTGCACGCCCGGGATCCAAACCCAGGCCGCCAGTAGCAGAGCTCGCGCACTCAACCGCTAAGCCACGGGGCCGGCCCCTCATTATAGTTTTAACTTGTGTTTCCCGGATAACAAATGATGCCGAGCATCTTTTCACGGGCTTATGGGTCATTTGTATATCTTGTTTTGTGTAATGTCTGTTCAAGTCCTTTGCCCACTGTTAATTGGGCTGTTGGTCTTTTCATGTAGATTTGTAGGAATTCTTTATGTATTCTAAATACAAGTCTTTTGTCAGATACGTGTATTTCTCCCAGCCTGTGGTTCTCTTTTTCATTTTCTCAATGGTGTCTTTTGATAAGCAGAGGATTTTGATTTTGATGACATATAGTTTATCAAAAATTTCTTTCTTTTTTTTGTGACCTTTATAAGAAATCGTAGCCTATTCTCCTGTTTTTACCCTAGAGGCTTCATACACTAAGCTTTTATGTTTAAATCAATAATCCATCTCAAATTAATTTTTGTGTGTCGTGTGTGGTAGAGGTCAAGGTACATTTTTTTCTGTACGATTTTCCAATTGTTTCAGCTCTGTTTATTGAAAAACTTCCTTTTCCTCCATTGAATTGCCTTGGTGCCTCGGTTGAAAATTAATCATCTTTGTATATATGGGCCTCTTTCTGGACTCTGTTCTCTTCCATTAACTTATTTATCCATTCCTACGCTAGTACCACATTCCCTTGATTACTGTAGCTTTACAGTAAATTTTGAAATCAGGTAGTGTGTGTCCTTAAGCTTTGTTCTTATTTTTTCAAGATTGCTTTGACTATTCTAGGTCCTTTGCATTTCCATGTATAATTTACAATTAAATAATCTATTTCAACAAAAAATGTCCTTTGGGATTTTGATTAGAATTAATCTACAGATTAATTTTAGGGAGAATTAAAATCTTAACAATAATGTGTCTTCCAATGTATGAACTTGGTGTGGACTTGATTTAGACTGCGACGCTTTGAATTTCTCTCTAACAATGTATGTGTGCATATATGTATGTATGTATATGTATATATGCTGGACAGCTCTAGTCAACAGAAATTTTTTTACTCTTCTTCCATTGAGCTGAAGACTATAATTCCAACCACTAGCACCTGCCTTCCTGGCTCAGAAGCAGGGATATTATGTAGATAAGCTGAATCTGGGCAGAGTTAGCAACACGGATGATTAGGAGAGAGGGGTGGGTTCCTTTGTACTTGTCGGCAGCACAGGCTATGGCTCTCCTGTGTGATCGCTCAGTGTGGCTCATGGCACCAGTGGGAGAGAGGTGGTCAGAAATGGGGGAAAGCATCTAGAGTTAATATTATGGAATGCTG
Source organism: Diceros bicornis minor (assembly GCF_020826845.1). Lineage (NCBI taxonomy): Eukaryota > Metazoa > Chordata > Mammalia > Perissodactyla > Rhinocerotidae > Diceros > Diceros bicornis. The sequence goes on from NC_080744.1 coordinate 95,851,680, forward strand.
GAGGAGAGATAAATTGCATAAGTTCTGGCTGAAGTGGCTGGTTTTTTGAGGAAGTTGGTAGAAAAAGTGGCCATCCTAGGCAGATACATCCCATGTAAATGTGTCTTCCCCAAAGGAGCATATGTCCCATTCAAGACAGGGCTGAGTCATTGGGTCTGAAAGATAAACAGACTTTCACTTCTCAGGGCTGGTCACTTTTGTGGATATTTCACTGTAGCAGAAAATATCAACAACTATAACATAATATAAAAATAGCTACCATTTTTTGGGCATTCATTCTGTGCCAGGCCCGATACTGCCATTTTTACATACATTTCATTTTCACAACAACCTTTCGGGATAGGTAATATTAGCTATATTTTACAGATGAAGAAATTTAGGATTTGAATTGTAAGGTGTACCAGGAACACATGGTTAGCAAATGGAAGAGTCCTTGCTCTAACCTCCACAGCTCCTAGTCTCTCTGCACGGCATGGATCTATATATACGTTAAATCTCACAGTCTTAATGCCCCTGAGACCTCATCATCTGGGGGAAACCCTGTTGATATCTAGTTTACCATCTTGGCAATTTCTCTCCTCCATAAATCTAGACCGAGGCCAGGGTGAGTGTCTCTGTCAGATTCTGTCTCCATCAAGCCTTAATTAGCCCAATAGAGATGGAACACCATGGCCATCAGGCCTGGAAATTAGAATTGGGAAGTCCCTGGCGGTGTTGAGACCATTGTTACTCAGCCGCGGCTTGCTTCCGGGCGTTTAGGCGCATTAGAGCACTCTGCATCGACTGGACGGGCTGCTCCATGCTGGCTGGCTTGTCAAACCACCTCTCACGTGTATAGCTCACCTGATGTTGGGGAAGCACTTTCCTGGCATTGGGAGCTGCTGGTTCATCCTGAGAGATCTGGGGACTGGACCTAGTTTTACAGATGCGGAAGCTGAGACCTGGCTGTGTTGAATAAGTGTGTATTTGGTCTCCTTCAAATGCTTAATGTTTGCAACTGGAGTGATTTTTTTTTTTTTTCCACGTGGCTGGATCTAAAGTTTCAATCTGGCAGTTTAATGAGCCTCTGAGTGAGGCTATGTTTGGAGTATCAAAGTGAAGCAGAGAGGGGACTGATTCATTATTGAATATGGGCCCTGTAGGTCACCTAAAGGAATATTGTGGAATTTAGGGTTGACAGTCATTGTCGCAGTTATCTGGATTCATGGGCTGGTGGTCTATAGTTGCACTGCTGCCCGTGTACTCTAGTGGAAGTGGTTTACCAGAGGCTGCCTAAGGGTGACAGTAGAACCAAGACAGACCTGTGGTCTTGTGAGTTCTCCTTAGATCAGTGCCACCTCTCCACTTGCTGGGGGGTAGAGGGTAGCTAGATGGAAGGGAAGGGACCATCCATCCATCTTCACAGCACCTACTATGTGCTAGGTTTGGCACTAGACAGACACTTAAGATAGTGCTGGTTGGCTGGAGTCTGCAGCAGATGTACAACCAGGCAAAGCAGAGTCTCCAGAAATGGTTCAGGCAAAAAGAATCCCAACAGCCAGCAATTGGGGCCCGAGCCTCAGTCCCCCCAAGCACTAGCAGAAACACACTAAAAATGGGAGTCAAAGGAGCTCACCGTGTGAGCTGGCTCTCCTATTGGAAGGAGAGCCAAAGTTGGTGGGAATGGCGTGTCCTGGGCCAGTCTTCCAGGAGCAGCGACCTTACTCTCAGTCCCTACCCATTGGGGGAGGGTAGCCTCAGGACTTGCTACTTCAAGTCTGTCATTCTGGGATGTAGGAGTCAGGCTGAGCTTTTGAGTAGGGACACTAGGAGACCAGGAATGGGGATCTTGGAAGGGCCCAGCTCAGGGCATGGGATAGGGGCTCACGGGCAGAAGCTTCCAGATCTACTAAGTTGGAAAAATATTGTTTTTGACTGCTATTCTGATGTCAAGAATACCCCTCCAGCTAGTTGCACCTACTTACCTCTCTCTGAAGGCGCAAACCTCTATTTCAGTAAAGTCCTAAAAATTTAGATATGTAAAAATCATTGTGTGGAGCTGTGAAAATACTCTTTTTTGTTTTTTTGAGGGAGATTGGCTCTGAGCTAACATCTATTGCCAATCTTCCTCTTTTTGCTTGAGGAAGATTAGCCCTGAGCTAACATCCATGCCAATCTTCCTCTATTTTTTGTATGTGGGTCGCTGCCACAGCATGGTTGATGAATGGTGTAGGTCCATGCCTGGGATCCGAACCCACGAACCCGGACTGCCGAAGCGGAGTGCGCTGAACCTTTAGCCACTTGGCCGTGGGGCTGGCCCGAAAATACTCTTTCTTGAGCCCTGGCCCTACAGATTTAGATTTAGTGGGTCTGATTGGGGGAGGTGGCTCTGCTTGAAGGGGAGCTAAGGAATCTGTATTTTTAACAAGCCAACCAAGAGATTCAGAGGTAGATGGAGGATCCGTGACGACATTTTTAGAACCACTACCAAATCCCATTGGCACTCAACTCTGGCCAGGGCCACATGCAGAAGGGAGTCCCCAGCATAGCCGCCTCAGTCCCAGATCCTCAAACAGAATTGTTGCTGATGCTCCAGGCTGTTATCCAGTCTCCTTGCCTAGACATTGGCCCAGTCTTATGGTCCAGATTCCATAGTTTGGGTCTCTGTGCTTTGTTCCTCAAATTCTTATACCTGGTTCCTTTGACCCAGCTCCTTGCCCACTGCCCCTACCCACTTCGCCATCACCTGCCCTAGTTGCTCTCCGGGAATTTGACAACCTGTTGTCTTGATCCATTCCTAGCCCTCTTCCCACACTCCATCCTAGTGGATGACTAGACCACATGAGGTTTGGCTGCTACTTGTTACAAGTAAACTTTGAAACTGAGAAACTTCTGAAAGCCAGTAATCCAGGGCAGACAGGTTTTTTGTATCCAATTTTAAATTGGTGGTGGAACACAGAAGCTGAAATGTTGTGATGTGTCTCTGACTTTCTCTTTTGGAAAACATAGTTAAATTATGGTACCAAGAGAGGGATAATTACAAAGAACTTGTGAATTTTGTTTCATAAATCTAGAACCCCTAGATTGGGTATCTTCTAAAGGAGAGGTCCACATATTTATGTTGACTCTGCATTTCACATGAAGATTTCTTTTCTGAGAACTCAAAGGCAGAGGCAGCCCCAGCAAAAGTTTTAAATTTGTGAAACTCATTTCTTGCCCTTCACTTTCCTCTCAGAACTACTGTTTGGACTTTTCCACAATCTCTAGGACTCTCTGCTTAATTCATCTACAAAGAAAAAAAAAAGGAAGCAACTCAGAAATTAATAGCATAACAACAATTAATTCAATGATAAGCACTACCAGGAACATGTATGTTTTAAAAGAGGGTCCAGGGTCCTTCTGGATTTTCAGAGTCCACTGGTCAGTGTCTGCCTCATCTGTCATGCAAGTGGCTCTTCTCAGGGTGATATTTTGGAAGGTTAAGTGGGGAGCTTCAGGTGAGAACTCTTTAAATTAGCAAGACCAATGTCAGTGACAAGCAGCACCTTTGGTCAAGAGTGAGCATTTGACACTGCCTGAACCAGTCATTCTATACCACCCTCCTGGCCTCAACTTATTGGTCTATTGATGAAGACTTGACTCATGTTGGACCAGTCAGAGCCCTTTTCTGGGGCACCAAAGCGGCCAGTGGCCATATTTCCAGCCCTTTTGGGAAGCTGGGCTGAGAGAAAGAAGCCAACAATTAGGAGAATTGTGAAGATGGAAGGTGAGACAGAATCTGCTGTGATTCTCTGGGCACAAGCTGAGCTGCTCCAGGGCTGTATTGGTTGGCTAGGGCTGCCCTAACAAAGTACCACAGACTGGGGGCTTAAACAACAGAAATTTATTTTCTCACATTCCTGGAGGCTAAAAGTCCAAGATCAAGGTGTCAGCAGAGTTGGTTCCTTCTGAGGCCTCTCTCCTTGCTTTGTAGATGGCCGTCTTCTCCCTGTGTCTTCACATGATCTTCCTCCTGTGCATGACTATGTCCAAATTTTCTTTTCTTATAACGACACCAGTCATATTGGATTAGGGCCCACCCTTATGATTTCCTTATAACTTAATTACCTCTTTAGAGACCCTACCTCCAAATACAGTCACATTCTGAGGTGCTGGGGGTTAGGACTTCAACATATGGATTTTGGGGGCACAGTTCAGCCCATAACAAGGGCCTAGTGACAAAGCATAGCACATGGATTCTCCCACCTGGACCTACAGCCCAGCCTTTCTCTGGCACTCCAAAGGATCAGTGACTGCTACAAATGGTATCTTTTTTTCTTAGTGTATTTCTCCTTGGATATTGTTGGTATGAGGAATTTTGAGGGTCTTGCTATACTAGGTATAGAAGTCCATTGTTTGTGATACAAGTTGCAAATATTTTCCCAGTCTGTCATTTGTCTTTTTACTTTGCTCATTTTTTAAACTATATAATTAAAAAATTATTGCTTCTGGATTTTGAGTGATAGTTGAGTTCTCTCTTGGGAATAGAGATAAATATAAATAAGATGGCAGAGAATGTAGGGAGATTGGTGCCACTGGGGTCTGAGAATAACAAATGGAGGGTAGAGACATGGCTGAAGCAAGTAAACCTCTTGAGGCCTCAGTTTCCCTTCTTACAAGATAGATGTTCTCTCCCCACCCACCTCCCTGTCCCTAAGCCCATACTAAGAATAACCTTTGAAAAAAAATAGCCCTAAACTTTCCAGTGCCTCTACATTCTACTCAGGAACATGTAGAAAATCTGGGGGTGGAAATGAACAAGAATATAGTTAACAACATGTCAAAGGTCTCTAATTTCCCTCCAAGAAAGTGTGGCCCAGAATACAGATTCTGCAATGTCGGGAGCACGAGGTGTGGGGGGAGGACCAAGACTGGAAAATCATTAGTTGCCCTCCTGCATGCTGCCTCGGATTGTTAGATCTGAGCAAAACTGACCAAGATGCACTCTTCTCTGAAGTAGGCTCACTCAGGGAGAAATATTGATTTGACCACAGCCATCTCTGTTTCAAAAGCTATTTCATGTTTGAAAGAAGTGATATAGTCGATAAAAGAGGACAAAAATATCTCTACGTGATATGACAGTGTTCATGAACCCGTGTCCTTAAAAATGGAGTTTTGGTGGGGCTGGTCCAGTGGCGTAGCGGTTAAGTTTGTAAGCTCCACTTCGGCGGCCCGAGGTTGGTGGGTTCGGATCCCTGGCATGGACTTATGCATTGTCAAGCCATGCTGTGGTGGCGTCCCACATATAAAGTAGAGGAAGATGGGCACGGATGTTAGCCCAGGGCCAATCTTCCTCAACAAAAAGAGGAGGATTGGCAACAGATGATAGCTCAGGGCTAATATTCCTCACACACAAAAAATGGAGTTTTGTTGACTGCTGCTGCCTCTGAAATAGTCCCTTGGGAGGGGTCTAGTCATTTATCCCCAGAGGCTGCCTCTTTTCTAAAACTCCTGCTTAAGAGTAATGTCCTTTGAATAATGTCCGTACCCTCTGAAGGTAGAGCAGAATTTCAGAAACCATCAAAAGGCCTCCAGAGACAGGGAGGAAGTCAGTTTTACTATTCGTAGTGGCAGAAGTGAACTGATGGGTAGGTGATGAGTCTCAAGCCTCAAAGCCCCTCCCTTGCTGGGGTGCCTTCCTAGGACCCGAGGTTCCCCTGCAGGACTCAGGGGAGAAAGCAGCTGCCCCAGCTCAGCTCCACTCAGAGCACTGCTTGAGCGGGGTCCATCCTCTACATGCGCCTCATCCCCAGTGACAGCCTGCTTCCCTGTTATAAGGCCACCCCCGCGTCCCCCATCTGACACCCAGTAACACTCGAGGCCCTCACTTCACTGTTGAAGAGACTGGGGTGCAGTTACAGAGGGAGCATTAACAAGAGGCTTTGAAGCTGAAAGAAATGATTTCTTAAACTAGGAATACTAAAAAAATACATTTCTATCTAGCGTGCTAGAAGAAAGACTGAATTACTTTTCTATTCTCTCTGTGGAAAACAATATTGCAAGATTAGTGTCATGTGAAGAGGCATTCAAAGTCAAAGGGCAAGAAAAATGTATAATAGGGGTGTGGTGAGCAACTAATGGATAATGATGAAGATGACGATGATGATGATGATGGTATCAGTAATTTTTCTAGATTTTGGCATTGCTCCACTTGTCACTTGATTGCATCTCGGCTCCTACCCAGTGACCCTGTGAGGGAGCAGAAGAAGCGGGGAGCTCAAAGTCTCTGAGGGAGATGTAGACTGCATCTTCCACTTCAGCTGAGGACGGGCCGAGCCTCCCTCAGAGAACAGCTAGGAAACTGGACAGAATATAAAGTCTTCTTGAGGCATCAGAGACCCCAAATAATCAGTGGAAAATGACAGTGACAAGATGTCGGAGGCAAAAGAAAACCCAAAATGTGAGCTTAGCAGTTGAGGCTACTTTCCCCTAGAGCGGTGTGCTCATTCCAGAAGAGGCGGTTTGAGAAGGGGAGAAGCTGAGGTCTTCGCGGCACTGGAGGCTGAAAGGTCATTGCTGGCACCTCCTTCCCCTCATTCAATCTATCACCAAATCATGGCCCTTCTACCTGAGGATGTGTCCGGAATCCATTCCCATCTGCCTCCCAGAACCGCCCTGGCTCAACCCACCAGCACCTCGTGTCTGAAATGCTGCCTCCACACCAGCACCCCTCCAATCTCTTCTCCACACCAAAGTTCCCCCACAGATGCAGCCAAAATGATCAGCCGCTCATCTGCTTACTGCTTTAACAAATTTCGGTTTCTCACTATTTTTAGGATTCAGACCCAGATCTTTAACAGGACCTACAAAGTCCTGTATAGTCTGGCCCCAATTACTCTCCAGCCTCATTTCACACCAACTTCCTCTGACTTTGTGGTCCAGCTTCTTGATTTTCTTTCAGCTCTGCCATCTCCTGTCACAGGCCCTTTGCATGTGCTCTCATTTCTGTCTGGAATCCTCTTTTCAATCTCCGTTCCTCAGATCTTAGCTCTATTTGGGGAGGGCATACTTGAAGGGAAAAATGGATATTCTCTCTTGTCTAACCAGCTTCCCACGAAGGTGAGAACTATGAAGACAAAACTAAGACACCACTATCCACCTGGTGCAGTATCTCGAGGGGACTTAAAAGGAGAATACTCATAATTGGAGGGAAATATACAAGGTACCACAACCTGAAAGACAGTAAATGTCTGAAGTTGGCCTCTCCCTTTCTCAGGAGAGGTCTGGTATTCTCTCTGGAAGTCAGTGGTTGTTGCTCACAGAGGGGCTTTTCCCTGCCCAGCTTAATCAGGTTTTTCTGACTCCTCCTTACCCCATCTGCATTAACTAGACGCTATCAGGTTGTAGGAATTCTGATGGGTATACCTTCCATGGAATGTTAAGGAAGAAAACGAGGTGAATTAAGCACCTCTGGCTGGTCGTTCAGCTCACAGAGTCTGGTTCATTGTTAAGGATTTGGGACAAGTATGGAGTTGAGAGAAAACTTCATATCGGCGAGGGTTTATTTAATAAAGTCTTTGTGAAAGTTTACCTCTCTGAGAACTTGAACTTGTGTTGGGACATTGCTGCTTTCTTTAGTATGAGAGTCATACGGCAGTCAACAAAATTCCTCTAGATGTGCAGGCCAAACAGTTTCCTCTAAGTTATGCTGGAAATTAACAGGCCTCAGCTACTGGGGGCAGAGAAGGGAGGCAGAAAAACTGGCAGCAGGAAATGAAGAATCTACCCAAACCTTCAAGTGATCACATGTGTTCCTCAGGGAGCATGCTGATTAGGTTTCATGAATTTTGGTATTTTCAGCATGTCTTGTGTGCACTTTGAGCGTCCTTAATAGAAAGGCAATTGGTTATGTGTCTTAGTTGCCCAAATCACTCTTAGCAAGATGACAGAAAACATTTGAAATGACAAAAGTAGGGCTTGAGGAATTCCTGAGGCAAGAGGAAATTGACACAATGTGGAGGAAAGAATAGTGCCATCTCTGAGAAAAATCATCATAGTTTCTAGATGCCAGATTTTCCATTCCATCCTAAAATTTGGGTATCTGCTCCTTTTCTCTGAGTCTGCTGGGGACTGTTACACATGTGAGTGAGGAGTGTTAAACCAGCGCCCACCTTCCATTCACTCTTCATTTGGAACATCACAGTCTTGGGTCCTCAGAGGCCCGTGGGCCGGTACCTCTGCCCCACAGTCATCTGCTCACAGCACTGTGTGATCTGAGCCCAAGGGCAGAGTCCACACAACCAACCATATGGGTGGCTGGACCCCCACTGCTGATTTTAACCAGAAGACTTTCTTCAAATGGTGTTTCAGTGACCATCTAGGTTTTCATCTCCTCAATTAAGAGCCTAATCCCAATTTTAACTTCACTGACTCTTTTTCCGTGGATTAAATCTCCTTTCTAAGCAGCACCCACTAAAGAACCTAATCACCCTCATTAGGTTACATCAGATGCAATTGCATTAGTATGAGCAACTGACTAGAATTTGACTAGGTTGAGGGATTACAGACACCTCAAACGGAGCCTTCTTTTCAGCTTTTTCTCTCTCTCATCTATTTCCCATTTCCTTTTTTTTTTCTTTTCTTATTTTATTTTTTCAGGCTTTATTGAGATATAAGTGACGTATAACATTGTGTAAATTTAAGGTGGACAAAGTATTGACTTGATACACATATATAATGCAAAATGATTACCACCATATCGTTAGCTAACACTCCCATCACATCACATAATTACCATTCCTTTTTTGTGGTGAGAACATTTAAGATTTACTCTCTTAGCAACTTTAGTATACAACACAGTATTATTAACTATAATCACCATGCTGTACATTAGACTCTCCAGAACTTAGTCATCTCATAACTGGAAGTTTGTACTCACTGGCCAACAACTCCCCCATCTCCTCCCCCCACCAGCCCCTGTCAACCACTTTTCTACTCTGTTTCTATGAGTTTAGCTTTCTCAGATTCCACATATAAGTGATGTCATACAGTGTTTGTCTTTTTCTGTGTGATTTTTTTCACTTTGCATAGTGCCCTCAAGGTCCATCCATGTTGCCTCAAATGGAAGGATTTCTTTCTTTCTCATGGCTGAATAATATTCCATCATATATATATATATTATATAAATATAATATATAAATCATATAAATATATATATATATATTTTTTTTTTTTACCACATCTTCCTTAGCCATTCATCCATTGATGGACCCTTAGGGTGTTTCCATATCTTGGCTATCATGAATAATGCTGCAACGAACATTATCTCTTTGAGATAATGATTTTGTTTCCTTTGAATATATACTGGGAATTGGGATTGCTGGATCATATGGTAAGTTCTATTTTTAATTTCTTGAGGAACTGCCATACTGTTTCCCATAGTGGCTATACCAATTTACATTCCCATCAACAGTGAACAAGTGTTCCCTTTTCTTTACATCCTCACCAGTGTTTGTTATCTCTTGTTTTTTTGATAATAGACATGCGAACAGGTGTGCAGTGACACCTCATTGTGGTTTTGACTTGCATTCCCCTGATGATTAGTGATGTCGAGCATCTTTTCATGTACCTGTTGGCCATTGGATATCTTCTTTGGAAAAATGTCTATTTAGTCCCTCTGCCCATTTTTTAATTGGGTTATTTGTTTTTTTTTTACTACTGAGGTGTATGAGTTCCTTGTATATTTTGGATATTAACCCTTTATCATAGGATATGTGCTTTTCAAATATTTTCTCCCATTCATTAGGTTGCCTTTTCATTTTGTTGATGGTTTCCTTTGCACTGCAGAAGCTTTTTGGTTTGAGGTAGTCCTACTTGTTTATTTTTGCTTTTGTTGCCTTTGCTTTTGGTTTTAAGTCAAAAAAATCATTGCCTAGATCAATGTCAAGGAGCTTACCCCCCGCTATGCTTTTTTCTAGGAGTTTTATGGTTTCAGATCTTATGTTCAAGTCTTTAATCCATTTTGAGTTGATTTTTGTGTATGGTGTAATATAGGGGTACAGTTTCATTCTTTTGCATGTGGATATCCAATTTTCCCAACACCATTTATCGAAGAGACTAACCTTTCCCCATTGTATATTCTTGGCTCTTTTGTCATAAATTAATTGGCCATATAGGTATGGGTTTATTTCTGGCTCCCTATTTTGTTCTATTGATCTGTGTGTCAGTTTTGATGCCAATACCATATGGTTTTTATTACTACAGCTTTGTAATAGAGTTTGAAATCAGGAAGTGTGATGCTTCCAGCTTTGTTCTTCTTTCTCAAGATTGCTTTGGCTATTCAGGGTCTTTTGTGGTTCCATACAAATTTTAGGATTATTTTTTTCTATTTCTGTGAAAAATCCCATTGGAATTTTGAGAGGGATTGCATTGATTCTGTAGATTATTTTGGGTACTATGAACATTTTAACAATATTAATTCTCTACACTGAGAACTATGAGACATTGATGAAAGAAGTTGAAGACGGCAAAAAAAAAAAAAAAGGAAAGATATTCTGTGCTCATGGATTGGAAGAATTAATAGTGTCTATGTTAAAAAAAGGAAATCCTGTCATTTGTGACAACATGGATGAACCTAGAGGTCATTATGCTAAGTGAAATAAGCCAGACAGAGAAAGACAAATACTGCATAGTGTTACTTGTATGTGGAATCTAAAAAAAAAAAAAAGTTAAACTCATAGAAACAGAGAGTAGAAAAGTGGTTGCCGTGGGATGGGTGTGAGGCAAATAGGGAGAGGTTGGTAAGAGGGTATAAACTTTCAGTTATAAAATGAATAAGCTCTGAGGATCTAACAGCATGTCATGGTGACTATAGTTGATAATGCTGTATTGTATAAATGAAATTTGCTAAGAGAGTAGAACCTAATTGTTCTCACTCACACACACAAAAGGGAACTATGTGAGGTCGTGGATAAATGTGTTAATTAATTCGATGGGAGGAATCCTTTCACAATGTACATGTATATCAAATCATCACACTGTATACACTAAATATCTTATGATTTTATTTGTCAATTATGTCTCAATAAAGCTGAAAAATTCCATTAAAATATTTTGGAAAAAAAGAAAAATGGAAAATTCACCACCTTATTGACAAATAATTGTGCAGAAAACTCAGCAAATGATTCTAAGAAAAAAATCACTCCAGTTAGATGGCTGATTATTTAGACAGCTGGATTGAGAAAAAGCCTATGAGGACTGTGTAACTGAATTTCCAGAAAGAAGGAGGGCAATAAAAAATATTTACAGAAGTAATAGCCAGAAATTTTCCAAATTTATTCAAAAACATAAACTTACAGGTCCAAGAAACTCATTGTTATTGACTGAAATATTTGTGTCCTCCCCCAAAATCATATATCGAAGCCCTAACCCCAATGTCATGGCATTTGGAGGTGGGACTTTTGGGAGGTAATTACATTTAGATGAGGTCATGAAGTTGGAGTCCCCATGATGGGATTAGTGCCATTATAAGAAAAGGAAGAGAGACCAGAGCTCTCCTCTCTCTGCCGTATGAGAATGGCAGCCACCTGCAAGCCAAGAAGAGGACACTCATCAGGAACTAAATCTGCCAGCACCTTGATCTTGGACTTCCCAGCCTCCAGAACTGTGAGAAATAAATGTCTGTTGTTTAAGCCATCCAGTCTATGGTATTTTGTTATAGCATCCTGAGCTGACTAGTATACTTAGCAAACCCCAAGCATGACAAACAAAGAAAACCACAGCAAGGAACATCAAAATCAAATTGCTGAAAACAAGGGATAAAGAGAAAAAAATCCAAAAGACAGCTAGAAATTAAAGGAACATTACATACAAGTGAGCAAAGATAAGAGAAAAAATACTGCAGACTACTGTTCAGAAAATATGCAAGCCAGAAGACAATGGAATGGTGTCTTTAAAGCATTGAAAGAAAACGTCAACCTAGAATTTTATACCTAGTAAAAATATCTTTCAAAGATAAATGTGGAATCAAAACTTTTTCACACAAAAAAGCTGAAATAATTCATTGCCAGTAAATCTGCACCACAAAAGATGTTGAAGAAAGTCTTTAGGTAGAAGGAAAATGACACTGAATGGGTACTGAGATCTGCACAAAATAAAGAAGAGCCCTAGAAATGGTAAACATGTGGGTAAATATGAAATACATTTTTTTATTTAAAATTTTATTTTAAAGATACAAGCATACCTCATTTTATTGCTTTTTGCTTTACTGAACTTCACAGATATTGCATTTTTTTACAAGACCTTCCACCGCAAAAAGATTACAACTTGCTGAAGGCTCACATGATGTTAGCGTTTTTTAGCAATAAAGTTTTTTTGCTTTTTTGTTTTTTGCTGAGGGATATTTTCCCTGAGCTAACATCTGTGCCAATCTACCTCTATGTGGTATGTGGGTCACCACCACAGCATGGCGGCCGACAAGTGGTAGAGGTCTGTGCCTGGGAACTGAACTGGGGCCGCCGAAGTGGAGCACACTGAACTTAACCAGTAGGCCATGGGGCTGGTCCCTAAAGTAATTTTTAATTAAGGATGTACATTGTTTTTTTAGACATAATGCTATTGCACTCTTAATAGACTAAGTATAGTGTAAACATAACTTTTATATGCACTGGGAAACCAAAAACTTCATGACTTACTGTATTGTGATATTCACTTTATTGCAGTGGTCTGAAATAGAACCTGCAATATCTTCGAGGTATGACCTGTAATTGACTATTCAAAGCAAATACAATAATAATGTATTGTGGGGTTTATAATACATATAGAAGTAAAAAATATGATAAAAATACACAAAGGATAGGAGAGGGAAATAGAAGTGCACTATTGTAAGCTTCACAGATAATATGTGATGTAGGGTAATATTATTTGTAGGTAGACTGTCATGTTAGAGATGAATATTGTAAACCCAAAAGCAATTACTAAAAAATACAAGAACTATAGTTAATAAGCCAATAGTGGAAATAAAATGGAATCCTAAAAAGTACCTAATTAACACAAAAGAAGATAGGAAAAGAGAAAAAGAGAACAAAGAACAGATGGCAGAAATAGAAAACAAATAACCAGATGGTAGATTTAAACCCAACCATATTAATGATTACATAAAATGTAGTGGTTTAAGCACTCCATTTAAAAGGCAGAAATTGTCAGATTGAATTTAAAAAACTATATGCTATCTACAAGAAACTCATTTTAAAATAAAGACATACATGGAGGCCGGTGCCATGGTGTAGCGGTTAAGCACGTGTGCTCCGCTGTTGGTGGCCCGGGTTCGGATCCCGGGCGTGCACCGAGGCATGGCTTGTCAGGCCATGCTGTGGTGGTGTCCCATATAAAGTGGAGGAAGATAGGCACAGATGTTAGCCCAGGGCCAGTCTTCCTCAGCAAAAAGAGGAGGATTGGCATGGATGTTAGCTCAGGGCTGATCTTCCTCACAAAAACAAACAAAAAAAAGACATACATGGATTAAAACTAAAGGGTGAAAAAATATACCATGCAAACACTAATGAAGCACTCAGAAGCCTGCCTAGTCACAACACCAGCACATGTGGAAGACCAGCTCTGTTTTGTCCACAGATTTGCCATCTGTCTAGTTGCACCACATAATGAAAGGGTACCCACGAGTTTCTATGGGCCACCTCCCCTGGCATCTCCTCTGGGAGGCCTGTATGGGGAACATCTTCTATGTTGCAAAATAAAGTATGATCCCAGTTCTCAGCTGACATATCCATTCCCAAATCAGGTCTCCTTCCAGTAGCTCTGGCTCAGATATCATTGCTGCCTCCACATAATCTCTTTTCCCCTCTAAGCAACATTACTACGTATGCTAAGGCTGCTTTGACCCCTGAAAACCATTCTGTTTAGTTGCCAAGGCAGGCACCTCTGGGCTCAGTTTTATGGAATTCAAGCTGGCAAGTAAGGCACTGTACACAGTTCCATAATCCCAGACAGCTAAGGCCTTTCAACTGGAGGGAAGGATGGAGCAGCCAATAAAGCAGAGTAGTCTTCCTGGTCGGCTGACGGGCTGGCTCCATGCTGTGGCTTCTTCGAACCCCTCTCTTATACCCTGGAGAAATCCTCGCACCCGCTGGTGATCAGGGGAGCAGAGGGCGGTCTGACTCCCTCTCAACCAAGAACACACACACCTAATTCTAAAGAATGTCCAACACATTCCTTTTTAAAACGTAATTTAATTATTACTAAAGCAATACATGTACATAATTTTAAAAGTCAAATGATACTCCAGGACTTATAGGAAAGTATGCTGTGCTCTACCCCGGCCTTCTGGAACTTCAGTTCCTGCTCCTCATCTCCACCGCTCAGAAGAAATGCTTTAAACCTTGATATTTCTACACAACATGTGTATATTACTAGTTATGAGTTTTTAAATTTTCGAAGTCATCTATTGATGTCATATTATTGAAGTCCTATTATGTTTTCTAAACCACCAGACATCCTCTCTCCCCACCTTCCCAATTTAGTTATCTCAGTTTTTTGTCAAGTTAATATTTTGTATTTTCATCCTTGTGGTTATGCAAATGTTGTTCATAGCTTTAAAACGTACTGTAGTATGATTTTATTTCCTTTATTATACCAGTTTTAACAATTCCCTTATTTTTTACCTACTTAAGTTTTATAGCAATTAGTTATCACTGATTCAGCCCCAAACATTCTAACAGAACTCTAACGCTACTCTTATGCATGCCATCTTATACATGCCAACTACGCTATCAGTTCACGGTTTTCCCTGGAGACATCTCCCGGGAGCCAGCGTTCTCAGAACTGAGCCAGGAGGGGCCAGGGAAGGAGGGCCTCTGTGCAGCAGGCTGACTTGCACCTCTCCACTCTCAGCCAGCGTTCCTCTGCTCCAGCCTCTCTGGAGAAGACGTGTCAGTCTTCTTCAAAGTGAGGCAGGGCCATTCCAGTGGCTGGGCTTGGAATCTGGGGGCCAGCTTCTCCTTATTCAGTCTTAAAACCCCTCCTGCTCTCTGCCCTCACTGCCGAACCTGCCCTCCTCTCTCTCTTTGAAGGTGCCTGTGCCTGATCTTGAAACGCCCCGGGCTTCTGGACCGGGAGGCAGTTTTTTCCCGGTTCCATTTCCTCTGCAGGCAGCCAGATTTCTACCTTCACAGTTCAGCTAAGTCCGTACCATTTATTCGCCTATTTTCAGTTTTCACAAATTTGGTTGACGTCTCTAGTCTGCCATCTCTTCTCTTGTTCTCTTTCTTATTCCTCTAGTGTGCTCCTATACAATTCTGGGAAGAAGTGGAGATAAGCATGTGTTACGTCTGCCTTGTTTAGCTGAAAACCTCCTCAGTCAGTTCTTAACTTTCAGTTCAAGTGACAGAATCCGTCTGTTTGGAGTGAAAAGGGGTGGGAGGGATTAGTCCACCTGGTTCACCCATGTGCCGTGTAGAAGTAGTAGGCCTCACCCTCGAGTTTTAGGGCACGCTCTATGGTCAGTCACATTTGTCTTCTCAGTATCTCTTCCGTGCTTGTCCTCAGTCCATAATAATCCTGCTCTGTGCATGAAGGGAAACAGTGCCCTCTGGAACTCTTCCTCCGCAGCCCCAGTCCTTTAATCTCTCGTCTTCTCCCTAAAATGGCTGCTCTTGGCCATGGCCTGGGGTGTGCATCTTCAGTCTGTGGATCAGGCCTCTGGAGCGGATTTCTCTCTTTTGAAGTGGATTGGATGGGATGGGGTGGATTTCTCTCCACTGCTGGAGACAGGGTGGAGGGAGCCTCAGATCCTGCTGGTGGGATGGAAAAAGGCCATTATGGTCATCTGGTCTCCAGGTGGATTATCTAAAATATATCAGATATCCTGTGCTTTGGCACATCTTCTGTATTTTATTATCCTGAATTGTGTCTGACTTCTTCCCAGACTTGGGTTATATTATGAGCATCCTTTTCAATTATCTCAGCCTTAGAAGGCATGGGCTCTAGGAAGAGACAGGAGGAGAGAAAAATCACAAAAATGTTTTAAATACGTTGGATTTATTAATTAGTATTTTGTGATCCCTAATCCTTTTACTTATTTATATAGCTTTAAAAACAAAGGGCATGGGCCGGCCCCGTGGCTTAGTGGTTAAGTGTGCGCGCTCCACTGCTGGTGGCCCGGGGTTCGGATCCCGGGCGCGCACCGACACACGACTTCTCCGGCCATGCTGAGGCCGCATCCCACATACAGCAACTAGAAGGATGTGCAGCTATGACATACAACTATCTACTGAGGCTTTGGAGGAAAAAATAAATAAATAAAATTAAAAACAAAGGGCAATGGAACTTAACACACTCATGTTACAGCTCCTGCTTCTTTTCATTCTCAGCATCTGGGCAGGCCTCACTAATTTGGCATAAACCCTCTGAATGCTACAATTTGCTTAATAATTCCCTATGGTGTACCAAGTTCTGTAAAACCCATTTTTAAACAGTAAAGTAGAATTAAGATACTTCAAAGAGATAAATCTGACACCTTGGGTATAAATTCTGGGAATTTGTTAAATATGTACTAGAAACGTGAAAATAAAGTTGAAGTATCCTTAGAAGGAGTGGCTAAAAACAGTCATTCATATGATCAAAAATCATATCATATTTTGGATATGAAAAGTTATCCAAAATATCTCCAAAAAAGTGAACAAGGGTGTCATGGACAGTTGTACAGGTTGTGCCCTGGACAAGGTGTCCAGCTGAGGAAGCAAGCTTACACTCCACTCCCCAGGTTAGGTGCCCATGGAAATGCACAGATGCTGTAGGGCTGGGGGAAGCCTTGAGAGCAGAGGCTACTTTATCATATATGAACCAGAATAGATCATACAACTGTGAATTTGGGGAAATGCGTTATTAGGGAATTGATGCTTTGGCTTTTAGACAAACTGGACGTCTCCAGGGCCCTCTAGCAGGTTGCCACCCAGGTCGGGTGGCACCTGGTGCTTCCCTGCTGGACACTTTGTGAGTCTCGTGGAGGACAGAAAGACAGGGCCTGGATCTCCAACTCTCAGACTGCACAGCTGAAGTACCCTGTTTAGAAAGCTAAGAAGCTTCTAGGTATTCAGAGAAACTCAAGTATTTCAGTCTATTCAATTAAATTATTTGCAAGAGCCTGAACATCTAAACTTCCACAGCCACTTAAAATTAGACCCCATATATTTATCCAAAGAACATGAAATCAACAATATAAAGAGATCTATGCACCCCTGTGTTCACTGCAGCATTATTCACCATAGCCAAGTGCCCATCAACTGACGAATGGATGAAGATGTAGTATATACACACACAGTGGAATACTACTCAGCCATAAGAACACAGAATCATCCCATGTGCAACAACATGGATGGACCTTGAGGGTACTATGTTAAGGGAAATAAGACAGAGAAAGACACTGTATGACTTTACTCATATGTGGAAGACAAACACATGGACAAAGAGAACAGACTAGTGGTCACCAGAGGGGAGAAGGGGGCTGGGGGTGAGCAAAAGCAGTACAGGGACGCATAAATATGGTGACGGATAAAAACTACACTATTAGTGGTGAGCATGATGCAGTCTATACAGAAACTGATGTATAATAATGAACACCTGAAATTACACAATGTTATAAACCAATATACCTCAATAAAATTGTAATAAAAAAATTAGGCTCCATATAGGTTTGGAAATCAAGGAAATGTAAGACAAAAATCCAAAGGTGAAGACTGTATAAAAGGTGAACTCACAGATCTAAGGGGAGGATCCTGCCAGTGTCCTCGAGGGGTGGGGAAGAGGCTCAAGTTCTTTTCCTGAAATTGAAGACCTTGGAAAGGAGCTGGGGCTGGGTCTGGAACATCTGGCATTTGCTGCCTGTGGGGAGGGGCTGCCCCCTCCTGGGGGCGTGTGTCAGGGCCAAACTCGGGATGGAGGAGGCTCACTGCAAAGAGGAGAGGACGAGTTGGGGCCCCTCTCCTCACCACCAGAGGGAAGTACGGGAGCAAGGTGTGGGTTCCCAGGATCATACTCAAGCGGAGATGAGGCGGCTGGAGGGAGCTCACACCAGATGGACTCAATTTTCCATATAAAAATCAGGCGAGGCCATCCAACAAGTGTCAGTGGAGGGGGGCAAAAGCGGAATGGAAAACAGGGAGGAGACGGCCCATTTTTGAAGTTTTTAGCCTTAAATATGTTGCATGGGGGTGGCCAGGATTAGGTAATTGGTGATTTGTTTCGTTTTTAAGCAGAAGTGATGGATCTGCAAAAGAGAAAATTCAAGGCATTTGTTCATTGCAATTGATGTAAGCATTATGATTTAATTCCTGCTTTTAAAATTGCTGCTATACATAGTCAAAATCTTTCAAAGTTATGAACTTTAATTTCTTTGTGCATCTAGAAAAGTGCACCTATTTTAAGAGTACAGCTTAATGTGTTTTCACAAAGTGAACCCCCTCAGGTACCCTGCACCCAGACAGAGAAGTAGAACATTAGTTGGGGCCGGCCTGGTGGTGCAGCGGCTAAGTGTGCATGCTCCGCTTTGGCGGCCTGGGGTTCGCAGGTTCGGACCCCGGGCGCACACCAACACACTGCTTGTCAGGCCATGCTGTGGCGGCGTCCCATATAAAGTAGAGGAAGATAAGCACGATGTTAGCCCAGGGCCAATCTTCCTCAGCAAAAAAGAGGAGGATTGGCATCGGATGTTAGCTCAGGACTGATCTTCCTCACACACACACAAAAACAAAACCAAGAATATTAGCAGCCTCCAGACACCTTGCTGTGACCCCTTCCAGTCATGATTGCCCCTTTCCCCCTACCCAGGGGTAAACAGCAACCTGATTTCTCATAGCTTAGATCAGGTTTGCCTGAGACTAAATGAACTGTAAAGTCAATCCACTCCTGCTCTGCAAACCCACTAGTAAGATCTTAAGTTATTCATTTACTTCTCAAATTTTGTGGGGTGACAGAGTTTGTTGGGTTCCATATTAGTCAGTGTGTGTGTGTGTGTGTGTGTGTACATGTACAGAGAAGGGCAAGACAAGCCTCGTCTTCCAGAAGCTTGCTGGAGGTGAGCTCACAGTCCTGGAGAAGGACGGGTGATGAGCATGCGCATGTCAGTACCCCTGATCATCCTCCATCACTTGAGCTGGTCGGCTCTCTTGTTCCCCAGCGTGGGTGGGCAGAGGAGGCATGCACATGAGGGTCAGGGGTCAGGAAAAGTCTCAGGGATGGGACATGTCAGTTATACCAACAGATGCCCACTGAGCCATTTCTTCCAGCTCAGAGTCTGGTAGGGAGGAGAAAAAAGCCACAACGAACTACAGTGAAATAAGGGTCACATTCAGGCACAAGAGAATCCAGTCTCCAAACACAGACCAATAATACCAAATGAGTAGTCCTGCATAAGCCCGCTCAGGGAAAATCACCTCGAAGGGTCAGTGCAGGAGACAGAGACCGGCCAGCTCACTAGACCCAGCTTTTCCTAAGACCATGTGAGACTCTCCTGGAAACCTGCCCACGTTTCAAATATCAGCTCCTACAGGACAGCCTCGGATTCATCACTGCTGGCCCAGCCCTCAGCCCAAAGCCAGGTGCATAGTAGGTGCTCCATGAATGCATATTAGCTGAATGAACCCCCGTGTACTTTAGAGAAAAGGAGATTCAAATACACCCGAGTCCTGGTTCTCTCCAGGCTGATGGGTGGACTTCCAAGGCCAGAGTTTGAGAGGTGGGTCAATCACATCTTGTTGGGGGACACAATCTCTCTGAGCTCGGTCTCCTCATTGCTGAATCCGAGGTCATACCTATCTCACAGGGTTGCCCTGAGAGTGCACGGTGGTTCTGCGTATCCCATGCGCACTTCTTTTCCCTTGGGTATCCAGGGGCCTCCTCTGGCCTGGGCCTCAGAAGGTGACTGCAGGCCACCAGTTTCATGCTTCAGGAGTGAGGGCACATTCTACTCTTTGGGCAAAATCAGGCTCAGAATCCTACACCCACTTGGGCCAAGGTGATGACAAATAATATTAGCTTCCAAAGTTTACCAGCAGAATTGCTGAGCCACAAGAGAGAAAACGACGCCCCTGTGGCCAAGGGAAGGACATGTCTGGAACTCAGTTGTTTTCCATCCAGCCAGTTCATCAAACACAGGAGCTGTTGGGGGTGCATGTTCACTATTCATATAACGAATGTGTGGTAAATAAGATAGCTGCATCCTGAGTCTCTGTGAGACTGGTGAGGACTTGTCATTTACATCCTTGCTACTACTCAAAGTGTGGTCCCTGGACCAGCAGCATTGACATCATCTGGGAGCTTATTAGAAATGCAGAATCTCGGCCCTTGGGACCTACTGCAGACCCAGGGAATCAGAACCTTCATTCTAACCAGATTCCCAGGGGATTCACGTGCACATTCCAGATTGGCAAGTGCTGCTTTGGAGTGCTATGGAATCACACACTTGACTGTGTGGATTTTAAAGGTCTACTGTTTCACTTTGAGGTCCCTCGCTGCCCCCTATAGACCATACTCATAACAGCAATGAACTAACTTTAAAATACAAATCAATCCAGGGATAGACGCTGTATAAACTCTTCTTGTATGATTAGAGGCACATATAGGAGAAGTGGGAGATTCTTGAAATACCAGATGCTAAGTGCATTTGCTGCTACATTTGTAAACACAGCAAAATCCTACAGTTAAAGGGATCCACAGTTTCTTCTCATAAGGGCAGTAAAAAGAGAAATATGAAGTGAATCTGGGGCTTGATTTTTCCCCAGAAAAATGGGGCTCATAGAAAAATGGATGGAGAAAAGTACACTTTTTAGTAGCCCAGCAAGCATTTTTTTTCTTAAAATTGAATGACTGTGTCTTCTTTTTGGGTTTTCTTAGAATTCAGTGATCCACAATTCCACAATATTACCTCTAAGTCCTGAGAATTGGTGTCTTTAATGTATTCATTTAGCACATCTTATAAAAGGACTTTGACATTTTTTTCCCAAAGAGGAATGAGCACAATTGGCACAGTCAGAGCATTAGCTCCAGTTGGCAGCTGAGGGTAGAGACAGGTAGAGGAGTACATGCCAGCTGGGACCGATGGGGTCCAGCACCAGAATCTCCCATACAACCCTGAGCAGTGACTAGAAGAGGAATCAAGCCATGCATAACCATGGTACCAGTGAAAATGTCTCATGCATTTAACACAGCCTCCTTGGGCCCCACAACACCTGTGGGGCCATTGTTACCAACCTCATAGTCCGTGCAAGGAGCTGGGCTCTAGAAAAGTCAGGGACAAGGCCGTAACCAGATGGGACTTCCCTGTCTACCGTGATGGCACTGCTGTGGACACCTGCCAGATGTTTCCTATGCTGCCCACTCTGCTGACCATCCTGGCAGGATTCCTGGCCCTTAGCACAACCTCTGGCTGCAGAGCCAGCTCACACCATTCCGTGGAAGTCAGTACTGGTAGGGCCGTTGCTCCCATCCCCTTGAATGTGCAGCATGAACAACGACACCTCACCTCTCCTCGGCCCTTCAACTCCACCCACGTTGAACACAACTCCTCCTTCATCATCACCCCCTACTTCTTGCTAAGCCAGGTCCTCACCTGCCCTCTTCACAGTCCTTTATTTCTTCATTACACGAATATTTCTGTTTATTGAGCAGCTCTGAGACTCTAGGAACTCTTCTGGTACTGGGAGCTTTGTGGTAAACAGAGTGGAATCACTCCGGTCCTTCTAGAGCTGCACTGTCCAACGCAGCAGCCACCAGCCGCACGTGGCTATTTACATTTTAATACACTAAAATTAAATAAGGTTAAAAATCCAGAGCTGCAGTTGCCAACTTTTAAGCGATTGACAGCTGCAGGTGGCTCGTGGTTCTTGGTAGTGGACAGCACAGAGAGAGAACGTCTCCACCACCACAGAAAGTGCTGCTGTAGGCCTTTTATCCACTTTGGTAGTGAGACAGATGATAAGAAAATTTTAAAATAGATATTATGACAATAGCAGATCAAGTAAAGAGCTATGAAGGAAAATAAAGTGAGAGAAAAGGGGGAGAGAGAGTGACGGAGCTGGGCCTCAGCAGCTGCTGTTGGAACCACTGGCTCTAAGGCCCACTCCCTCTTCTCAAAATTCCTCCTTTGGGACCAGGACACCGTTCTCTATTTGTTCTTCTCCTACCTGGCTAAATGCCACAGTGACAGAACAGCCCTGCTTGAGATTCTCACAATAAGAACCACAAGAGGACCTCTGATTAACTCAAGTCCCAGATGTGACCGGGACTCTCAAGGTATCCAAACTGTAGCAATATTTTTACACTCCACACCATTCAAATGAGCTGCTGTGACAAGACTAAAGGTGCTAGGGTGCTCTTTAAAAACTTTGAAATATAAGTAAATGACATGAAACTAACCACTGTCTGATATGCTTCCAGTTCCTAAAGATTTATCTCTGCCACTTCTCACTAGCACCACAAGGTGGCAACAGTGGTTTACAAAACCGGCTGGCACCACTCATTCCTTATCCCAGCATAAATTTTGGGCATCAATTTATTAGAAGTGAAAAATAAATCCTCTGGGGTAAATGTGAAAATGCAAATGGAACCTATGTAATCAACAAAGGCTAATTAGAATTACAGCATGACCCAGAATTCTAACTGAATGTTTATAGAGTCCAGAATAACAGAGTCATGTATTGTAGATAACTCCGATATGCATTAATTCATGAGTTAATTACATTTGCTTTCACTGTTGATTGTAGCCTTTCCCCCAATCCTTGTTTTGAAATAAATAAAAACACTTCAGTTATTTTCTCTACATTTTAAAATGAAAAGATTTCTCTGGCCCTTTCTTGAACTGATCAATTGATTTTCTGTCAGCTTCATGTAAAACAATAAGTGAAGAAAATCTATACATTTGTCCCCAGTTGTGATCTTGCAAGTTCGAGGCAAATGGCCATGTTCAACATCTGGGATTCATCATGTCTGCTCTGTTACCTCATCGATGGGCACACATCTTTCCCAGATGTGCAAAATAAAAGGCCTATGAAGTTACAAGGAAAGCAAAACTGTATCCATGCTCTCAACTTTCTGCTGCAGCTGGGTATGTGGGGATACTAGACTGAGAGAAAGAATGTTTCTAGGTGGAGTTTATCTAAATATTTGGCATAGTGCACAAATGCTACGTGGTGGGCCCAAGCCCCACCCTTCATGCGTGAGTAACCCAGGATGCCTCCAGAGAAGGGAGTATGGTTCAAAGCTTTTTTTAAGGAAAAATAGAGAGACAAAGCTGGAAATTGAAAGGTCATGCTTCAACTAACATTTTAGGGTTATTTAAGATGTAAGTATTTGAACTCAGCTCTCCAAGGACTGCCAAGTACTGCATTCTGGCGCTTGTATCCTGCCACAGGTTTAATGATGTGGAATTCAAGGCAAATGGAAGCCACAAATCCACGTTTCTTTGCACTTTTTTCCTCATTTTTTTTTTTAACAAGACTCTTCTCTAATGACCATAGATCATAGGAGCAATTACGACTATGCTACATATATACCAATTTGCACTTAGAACTATTCAAATCTTTGACACACTAATTTTACATTTGGGAAGCCATTCTAAGGAACTATTCCTAAATACAGAAGGAGATCCTAATAGGGAAAAAGATGTTTAATGCAGAATTATTTAAATCGTGACCAATTTGGGGGAAAAAATCTTTAAACGTGAAATAATGGAAAATGATCAAATATAATTTTGACATGAAAATGATATGTGTGAAGTTTAAACAGTATAGAAAATGCTCATGTAGTTGAGAGAACAAAGAAGAAAACAGGGCCGGCCCAGTGGCTTAGCGGTTAAGTGCCCGGGCTCCGCTGCTGTCGGCCCGACCTGGCGCGCACCCACGCACCAATTCTCTGGCCGTGCTGAGGCCAAGTTCCACATACAGCAACTAGAAGGATGTGCAACTATGACATACAACTATCTATTGGGGCTTTGGGGAAGAAAAAAAGGAGGAGGATTGGCAATAGATGTTAGCTCAGAGCCAGTCTTCCTCAGCAAAAAGAGGAGGATTAGCACATATGTTAGCTCAGGGCTGATCTCCCTCACAAAAAAAAAAAAAAAAAAGAAGAAAACAAAGTAGTGTGCACAGTCATGACCCTGCTATGTTTAAATTTGCATAGGAAAAACACTACAAAATAAAAATATACCAAAACACTGAGAGCAGTTGTTTTAATGGTGATTCCAAAGGTAATTTTTCCTCCTTTTTACTTTTCAATAGTTTCCAAATTTTCTTTAAGTGTTATTGGATAATGAAAAATATATATTTATGAAAACCTTTATTTTGAATTTATAATAATTTCACTATTCTTTTACCTCAGAATTTCTATTTAAGTTGTCTTCTCTCCATTTTTGCCTCCCTGCCAACACCAACACACGGCACCCCAGTCTTAACCTGGTTCATTTGCTGTTTCAGACAAAGGAAATGGGAACCCTCTGGTCTCTGCCGAAGGCTTCTCAAATGGTTGGGGCCAGAGCATGAGGTGGCCGAAGTCAAAGGTGGTGACACGGTGACCCTAGCTCACGTGTCCTGGCCATCGCTCATTCTAGTCATGCTACAGTTTCCACACAATGTTGATTTATTGATGTTGACAGAGAATATAAGTTCAAATATTTTATAGAACAATGGCAAACTCTGGTTGAGCAAAAACTGGGAGTATAATTTCCAAAAGCAAAGGGGAAGAAAAAGCAAGGAAAACCTTTGTAACAAATAGATACTAGCGGTAGAAGGAACTATTTGAAAGGGAAAAAACCCCAGATAATATGCCATAAAATGACAAAACTAAGACCAAATATATCCTTTTCATAATAAATGTGAATGCTTTAAATCTCTCTAGGGAAAGGCAAAGACATATTTTGGCCCCAAAACAAAATTAGATTTTATTCCTTTTGTAAGAGCACACGTCTAAAACAAAATGAAAGGTCAAAAATAAAGGACCTATCTTTGAAAGTTGCTAGGAGTAGATCTTAAATGTTCTTACCACACACACACGAACAGCTAATTCAGTGAGGTAATGGAGGTGTTAACTAACCTTATTGTAGAGATAACAGTATCACATCACATTGTATACCTTAAACTTACATAGCGTTATATGCCAGTATATCTCAATAAAACTGGGGAAAAAAGACAGAAAAAAAGGACCAATTAGGTCATATGAAGCACGTACAAAAAAAAGCAGGGATACAAAAATTGATACGTGACAAAGTAAAATAGAAGCAAAAAGACATAAGTAGGAAAAAATATGTTATTTTTAATGGATAAAATTTCAATCCAGGGGCCGGCCCCGTGGCGTAGCCATTAAGTGCACATGCTCCGCTGCTGGCAGCCCGGGTTTGGATCCCAGGTGGGCACGGATGCACCGCTTGTCAGGCCATGCTGTGGCGGCGTCCCATGTAAAGTGGAAGAAGATGGGCAAAAGAGGAGGATTGGCATGGATGTTAGCTCAGGGCTGATCTTCCTCACACACACACAAAAAAATTTCAAGCCACAAGAAAGATATAACAGTCATAAACATAGGCAGAATACCATAGCACTGAAATATTTAAAGCTAAACTCTCAAATATAAGGGACAACAGACATAATCATAATTGTAGCAAGAGACTGTGCACAATCTCCCTCAGTCTTTGACAAGCGGAGTAGAAAAAACCGGAATACAGGCATTTGAATGATAAATTCAGAAGACTTGACTTATGAGATATATGATGGGATAATATTTTGAGACCTTGATCAGTATGCTTCCTTCCCCCTCCCTACCCTCCCCAGGGTTCTTCTGCTCCCACCCACACAGAGAGATGTGAGTCACTCACTGCAGGACCAGATGCAAGGACTGCAAATACGAGATTTGGAGGCTGGCCTAAGCACAAGACAGAGCCATGTCAGTGCACACTAGCTGAGCACTCTGTGGACCAAGGAAGGGAAAGAGAGGTGAGAGCCAAGGACTACAAGGAAAGGAATGTAGGAGAACACCCAAACTTCTGCCAGCACATGGGTCGTCGTCCAGAGTGCTAGAGACAACCACAGCATCCCTCTCGTCATCAACCTGTGAAGACCACCAAATGCCCAAAGACCCTTCAGTTTAGAGTGATGCTTGTCTGTGCCTCAAGACTCTCCCATTGGTTTCATCCCAAGTAGACAACTTTGACAAAGAGCCCCAGACATTTGTATACTCCCTCCCTAGACAGATAGAGGAGTGATGGGCCCTTGGGTGATGGCGATGTAAAGGGCAAGCCTTGAACTAGCCAGCTTGGCTCCAGCTAGCACGAGTTTGAAATCTCCCTCTGAGCTAGGCGCTTCGGTGGAACATGTCTGCTGTTACAGATAAACTGAAAAACTGGACTCTAGAAACTGACAATGTGTTTTATTTCAAGCCTCTATGGTACATTTATTTATCTATTTATTTTTGTGAGGAGGATCAGCTCTGAGCTAACATCCACACTAATCCTCCTCTTTTTGCTGAGGAAGACCAGCTCTGAGCTAACATCTATTGCCAATCCTCCTCCTTTTTTTTTTTTTTCCCCCAAAGCCCCAGTAGATAGTTGTATGTCATAGTTGCACATCCTTCTAGTTGCTGTATGTGGGACACGGCCTCAGCATGGCCCGAGAAGCAGTGCGTCGGTGCGTGCCCGGGATGCGAACCCAGGCCGCCAGTAGTGGAGTGTGTGCACTTAACCACTAAGCCAAGGGGCCTGCCCCACCTCTAAATTTAACATACTAGGCTATGTAAAAAACTTCAAGCCATGTTATTTGACAATAATACCTCAAGTCTAGAATTTAATATACAATGAATAAAAGAAATCAAACCACTCAGAAAAGATTTTTAAAAATTGTCCTGAATAACATTCGGATCAAAGAGGAAATTAAAATTGCAATTACAAGTTTATTTAGAAAATAATCAGAAGAAATATATTACTTAATGAAAACAAAGTGTGAAACCAAAGCCACACACAGGAGGAAAATTCATAGTTTTATATGTGCCAATTATGAAACAAGAAAGAATAAAAATAATTAAACCACATATTCGACTGAAGAGATGAAGAAATCCCTAAATAAACTTTAGTGGGCATCTGTGTTGCTGTTGTTTTTAGATTTTTTTTTGTCTGCTTAGCATCTGAAGCTTCTTCCTATATATCAGGGAAATCCACCATTAGGGAAATTTTCCTGCTGTGTGTGGCTCTTAACCATCTGGAGCCTAGGCATATCAACTAGACTTAACCAATCAGACGCTGCACCCTGGGGCTTTGAAGCTGGAGTGAGCGCCTGAAAGAAGCAGAAAACAGCTTAGCTTTCATTCAGTGGTGGAGCCAGCATATCCTCACACCTGCCTCTGGACATGCTGGGGACCTGACCACTCAGATTCCTGGTTCCTGCTCATTCCCTCACTTAGTCCTCTGTGCTCCTCTAAATCTCTGGGCTGCTTGATGCCTTTCTCCAATACCTTATTTTCCAGCTTATGTTAACCTGGGTCAGTTTCTGTTGTTACTAACTTCAATCCCCTGAACAAAACAGAAAGAATATACAATAAAAGAAAGAATATACAATAAAAACAGAAATTGAGAGAAAAAGTCTATAGCAATGATAAGTAAACTCAAGACCTGTTTTAAAAGACCAGTAAAATTGGCAAACCTCTAAAATTGCTGGCCCACACAAATACTTTCATAAAGGAAAAAATGTATATGAAAGATCGTGACGTTTAAAAATTATGAGAATATGATGTACAACTTTACACTTGATTAAATGAACAGATAAATTACCAAAATTAACTGAATTAGGAAACTTGAATATACTATCAACCATGGGAAAAAACACAAAAAAACCTATTTAAAAAAATCACCCCTACGCTGGCCCAGTGGCATAGTGGTTAAGTTCGCGTGCTGTGCTTCAGCAGCCTGGGGTTCGCAGGTTCAGATCCCAGGCGCAGACATATGCACCGCTCAGCAAGCCATGCTGTGGCAGGAGTCCCACACAAAATAGAGGAAGATGGGCACAGATGTTAGCTCAGGGCCAATCTTCCTCACCAAAAGAAAAAAAAAATCTCCCCCGAATGCAAACTGGTGCAGCCACTATGGAAAACATTATGGAGATTTCTCAAAAAATTATAAATAGAAATACCATATCACCCAGCTATTCCACTACTGGGCATTTATCCAAAGAACTTGAAATTAACTCAAAGAGGCTTATGCATCCCTATGTTCATCGCAGCAGCATTCACAATAGCCAAGATGTAGAAGCAACCCAGGTGCCCAACAACTGATGAATGCATAAAGAAGACGTGGTGTATATATAACGGAATACTACTCAGCCATAAGAAAGACAAAATCATCCCATTTGCAACAACATGGATGGAGCTTGAGGGTATAATGTTAAGTGAGATAAGCCAGACAGAGAAAGACAAACACCACTTGATTTCACTCATGTGGAAGACAAACACATGCACAAAGAGAACAGATTAGTGGTTACCAGAGGGCAAGGGGGTTGGGGGTGGGCATAAGCGGTAAAGGGACACATATGTATGGTGACTGACAAATAATAATGTACAACTGAAATTTCACAATGTTAAAAACTATTATGACCTCAACAAAACAAAAAAAAAAATTAAAAAAAAAATCACCTCCTTCGCAAAGGGCAGAGAGCTGGATTGCTTTAGGGAGAAGTTTCTTCAGACCTGTGCTATTTAAGCAACTCTTGGATGTGGAGAAAAAAGGCAGATGAGCATGTTCCAGACTGCCCTGGACTAGCCCAAGGCAAGGGGGACCCAATCCCAGTCCTGGACCCCAGTTGCCTCTGCCTGAGGGTAGCAGTTCCCCAGGGATGGGGAACTGCTACAATAGTTCCCCTGTTGTGGAGTGGGGTTCGGCCTGTTGTGTGGACAGGCCATCTTGCTGTGGTATTCTGACCCAGCTGTCACCACCCTCACACCTTCTAGTCACCTGTCTGTGGCTGGTGTCAGCCATACCTAGGCCAGTCAGGCCCACAGCACTCACTCAAGTGAAACTAACTAACCCTCCGGATGGCAGCCTTTCTCTCCTTCAAGTTCATTAATTTTCTCCCACATCAGAGGAACAACGCTGCCGTCCACTCCTGTCTACAGCCTCTAAGGGAAAGTGAGGACACTGGGGCTCAGGGAGGTGTAGTTACTCACTAGGATGGAGTCAGGGATAACGGAGTTGGGAGCGAAAGGCAAAGGAGAGGCTGCGTGACTTGCCTGGAGAAATGCAGGATGCCAGGAGCGGAAGCCAGGGAACAGGCGTAAATCGGCAGTGTCCGGGGCAAACCGGCGCTCTTGGTCACCCCAGACGGAATCTGTTGAGGGCCCAGGAGAGGAGCTTCTTTCTTTTAGGTGGACAGTGGAGGAGGAAGATGTATGTTTCTCTCAGTGTTACGCGTTGCTAAGGGTGGGTTGTAGGGCTTGGGAGCCCTCGGGACCTTTGGAGGCCATATTTCGGCGATGATGCCGACCTGCTGGGGGCAGCTCAGACACGAAGATCACCCGGATGCTCCAGGCCCCCGGCTGAATCTCGGCTGTGGGCCCTAGACTTCTGGCCCCTGTGCAAAATGAGGCTCTGTAACTGACACAACAGGTAGGAGTTACCAAGGGAGCTGGGTCCCTCGTCTGGTGAATTCCCCCCGGGGTACAGCGCGCTGTTTACGGCTCCTTGGAGATAGTTGCTCTTAATGCAGTTGACAGCGGGCTCCGCGCTCTACGGAGGCGGCGACTGTATCTATTACTAAATTACCTAATAACTCTTGGGCTCCTCGAGGACCAAAATCGTTTGGGCAGATTGTACCCAGAGCACCGCGTGGGGAAAGAAGAAACAGCCCCGCCGCCCACGGACCACTTCCCCCTACCGCAGGTCCCCTGTCTGTTGCATTTCTCTCCCCCTAGGCGTATTTCGGAGCGTCCCTTTCCTAAAACGTAAATCTACCGAAAACGCGCCAGAGGGAGGCGATGTTGCCCGTGAGCAAAGCAGGTTTCCCACCGAGACCTAGAAGGATAGAAAGGTACTCCCTCTCTCCCCACCCATGGGCAATCGTAAAGCCAGATGCATCTCATCCTACACCCAGCAAGAAGCCCTGTGTATCTCCGCTCTCCGGACCCGGGGACATCCCCACGCCCAGCTTCCCAGGCCCGTCTTCCCAGCCTCTCCAGTCCTCCGGGTCTCCACGCAACAATGAGGCGTGGGCGGGCCCAGCGGCTTCATTTGCATACCGCCCCGGCTCGGCCAATGGGCTGCGCGGGGGCTGTGGAGCGCAGTGTTGCCGTCTGCGTGCGCGCGTGTGTGCGAGTGTGACAGCGGCTGTGGCCGTGGCCGTGGCCGTGGGAGGCCGGCCCGGCGGAGCCCAGCCGCGCGGGGACCGGCCCCGGCGCCAGCTCCCCCAGCGCGTCGCAGCCGCGTGGCCCGGCCGAGCCCAGAGAACACCCAGCCCTGGCGGGGCGCAGTCGCGATGTCGGTGGCGGGGCTGAAGAAGCAGTTCCACAAAGCCAGCCAGGTAGGGAGGCTCGAGGAGGGAGGGAGGGAGGGAGAGGGGACTAGGGAGCTGCGCTCCCCTGAGGCTCCAGGGCCCTGGGGGCTTTGGCGCCCTGCGGGGCCTCTCCTGGGGCTCGATTTCTTCCCGCCTAAGAGGGCGCGGGGGTGGGGAGGGGCCCCTGCTCCCTCCTCCGCCCCTTGGCGCCTCCTCCTCCCCTGCCTCCGGCCCAGCTCTACCCCGAGCCGCTGCGATCCTGCGAGGTTCTGCAGGGGAGAGAGCAGAGGTGGTGGGCCGCGGGGTCTCGGGCGCGGGAGAGAGAGTGGGCGTCCGGAGGCCTGGAGGCTCCGCTCGGTGCCTCTCTCCAACCCCCGCTGAGAGGAGTGTCACAGGGAGGAGGACCACAGGGAGGAGGACCACAGGGAGTGCCTCTCTCGAGTCCCCCACCTTTGGGTTGGGTCCCGGGGGCACGTCCTGCCGCCTCGAGGATCCGCGGGCGTGGGCGGATCCAGGGATGCGGTGTGCCCCGCGCTCGGCTGGGCCCCGCTGCGCTCCCCGCGCGCGCCTCGAAATGGACCTGGCTAGACTGCGCCCCGCTCCCAGGATGGGGCTCTCCGCTGCCGTCCTTCGTCTCCCCACCGTCTTCCCGTGTCGGCCCGGGGCTGGGCATCAGGCTCCTGCTCTCAGAGCTGCCAGTGTGGTGGGGAAACACCGAGACAGACCCGTAAACAAACAGTGTTAGACACACCTCCACGCACAGAGGATGGCAGATCACACAGTGGGGGCGTCAGGAAACGCTTCCCGGAGGAGGAGGATACGCGTCATTTGAGAATTAAGTATGAAGAGGAGTTGTGGTTGGGGTGTGAGAGGAAGGGAGGAACGGCCTTCTGAGCAGAGGAAACAGGAAAACAGGTGGGGAAGCATGCAATGGATGTGTGTGTGTGTGTGTGTGTGTGTGTGTGTGTTGGCGACAAGTAAATTTGTGTCCCAAGATTGCAGTCTCTTCTAGCCATGGCAGAGCTCACATCTTAAAACCTCTCTCACACCTGCAGCCCTGGATCTGTTGCTCCGTCCCTCACTACCCCCAGCCCCCCAATTTTGCTAGAACCAGCCTGGGCAGATTTCATTCAGAATCCACACTTGTGAGGAGGTCTCATCCTACTTCTCCCACAAATTGGACCCTGAGGAGCAGCTGGAATTAGAAGATTCTCTTCTTCTAGCCTCAGTCCCAAGCTGAAAGGCACTGCTGTCCCCTCACTCCCACTCCTTCCATGAAGAGACTGGGTGACGCCATTTTCCAGCTGGGGCCACTGGTGGACAGTGGTGCTATTCAGGGTGTTGAGGAGCCTGGAGAAGGAGCCAGTTGGGTGACCCGGGAGATGGTGGATGCGCCGCTGGCCCTGGGCACTCTGAGGGGTCCGTGGGCCGTTCAGATGTCGATGTCCGGGGTCAGGTACATATCCTGACCTGGGGCTCAGGGGATGAGGCCAAGACTGGAGCCACAGACTTTTTGGGATTTCCAGCCTAAATGGAAATTTAAAAATATAAGTGCAAGTGAAAGTGAGAAAATGCACAGTGAGCTAAATACAGACCCTGGGGAGCACCCACATTTAGGGACAATGTCTAGCCCAGTACTTGATAAGCAGTGGCCACTCTATAAATATTTGTTGAATAAATGAAACTTTTCTAGTCGAAGAGCACAGGAGGGAAAGAACTAGTGCAAGAGAGGGCAGAGTGTCTTGGAAGCCCAGAGGGAGAGCGTGTAAAGGCGGGAACAATGGACAGGTGCTGCTGGGAGCTGAGAACTGAGGTTGCCCTCAGCTTGGGCGGCCAGGAGGCTGGGTCCACTGTGGTCTGGGCAGTGCCAGAGTAATCGCTGGCTAGGCATGTTACACTGGCTTCCTTAAGCACTGGCAGGGAACTAACTTCTATGGATATGGACTTCATAGGAGTGAATCTCAGAGATGACCGAGACATAAGCCCTTGGATGATTCAAGCTGATTCTGACCACTAACCGGAATGAACGGTTGAAATCAAATATTATGCTAGTGATGAGGTTGTTTAGTTTAACCATCCATAATCAGTTCATTAAAAATGAAATGAGCAGAGGGTCTAATTTAGCCTTTTTTGCATGAGCTGAAATCTTTTGTGCATTTATCTGAAAAGAAAGACACCACAGATTGTCTCTCAGCTTACAAACCACATTTTGTGGTCAAATAGAAACATTTTTATCTGTTTTAGAAGTCTTGCAATGCGACAGATTTGGTGGAGAAATTAGCCCGGGTTTAATATAAGAGGGAGCAGGATAATAAAATATGCCAGCTGTTCTTCTCAGACAACGTTTTAACAGCAGGTTTTAATTCATGTAGCACTTTCCCAGGGCAGGGGAAAGAGAGTCCTAGATGATGTCAGTCTTAATAATTCCCCGGGATCCAGGCCTGGCTCTGCCGCTGACCAGCTCTGTGACCTGGGGAACGTGACTTAACCCATCTAGACCTTAGCTTTCTCCCGTATGATGGATTAGAGGATTTAGAAGCTGTGTCTCTGTTCTAAAATTGATTGTGGTGATGGTTGCACAACTCTGTGAATACACTAAAAACCATTGACTTGCACACTTTAATGGGTGAATTATATCTCAAAGTACATATATGTGTGTGTGTGTGTGTGTGTGAGGATATATATCTCCCAGTTTTGAAATTCTTAAGTAATTCACTTAAAGTATTTTAGAGACAAAGATAATAAAGTAGATCTTTTACAAATAAAGAACCAAGACCATAACAAACTGAGATGATTTTTCTCAGTGATAGGCAAGGTAAAATAACTGATAACCTCCTGATTAACTGGTCCTTCTTTCTTGATACTTTACCTATCTCTGAGGAAAAAAAAAATCCCCTTACTTTACAGAGAATGAAGAACTGTAAACCAGGGATTATGCATCATTTTGGCAGCACATGGAGACCAAGACCAGGAGGAAGAAATAAACTAAAATGAGAAGAGCACAAATTGAGTTCATAACAAAATTTAATTAATTCTTTACTTCAGCATTTGAGACTAGAACCCAAGTATCCCAAGTCCACAATTACATACTTTTTTTTTCTCTTGAAAAGACTTTTTAATAGAGTGGTTTGCTCTTCTACTGGTCGGGATGCAGCTTGAGTCATTGGAGATGGCACTGTGGCTTCTTGTTAAACGTGGTACCTGACTAATAAAAATATAACTTACAATAATTACATTAGTGTTAACATTCATTGATTTGTTTTAATTATGCTTATTTCATAGTAGTTTCTTGACGGCAGTTATTGTTGGTGCAGGGCGTTTAAGCCACAGCTCTGCTTGCTCTGACCTGGACACTGTGAGAATAGCCATATTCTTTCTCTTTCCGGATTTCCAGGAGCCTTGTTCCTCATCCCATGAAAGTCTAGGGAGCAGTTTCATCGTTCCTCTTTTTCTTCTTCCCTCCCAAAACTAACCATATATTGATGACACTAGACAGTAATGACAGTTGTGGGCTTCATGTTAAATTTACTTCTTTTTGCCCATGTATAGCAGTGCCCTTTAACCTCTGTGATGTGACTCGGCAACAACAGGGAATGTGGGAATGTAACACAGCTTTTTTTGGTAACTTCTTCCTTTCTCTTTTAATGCATTAACTAGAAAAATGATGAGCAGTCATAAGGGGCCCAGACATTTTCCCTGTACTGATTAACTGCACAGGCTGGCCATTTATGGGTAAATACTTTAGAGAAGGATATTCTTTGGAAATTATGAGACTCTCTAGAGGGGCAGTGAATGTCTCTTGTTTCATTTTCTCATTAGAGAGAAGGATAAAAATGCACTTTGCAAAATCCATAATGATTTATTTTTTTCTCTTAGATGCATCAGAAAATATATCAAGTTAAAACATTCTTGCTCTTTTCCACATAGATTGCTTGATAAATTAATCCATAAATCTATGCAGTTTTTTTTTTTTTTAAGTCAAGTTGCTAGAATAGATGTTCAAACTGTAGGGGCAGGTAGATTTTCTGTTCTTCCCTTCTAGGTTCTTTGGCTGGTCTAATAATTAAATTGATATAAGACAGATTAACAGGAGAAAAATGAATTTAATTTTGTACATACAGGAGCCCCAAAGATATGAGACTCAAAAGACAGCCAGGTAATTGAAGCTTATATAACGTCCTGAGCTAAGGAAAGGAGTAGGGATTTGGGGATACAATGGGGAGGAAGGCCATTCACAGGAAGGCAGAGGAGATGTTTGGAAAACAAAGGTTGCCCTATTATGCAGATAAGTTTCTTGGGTATCTGGTTGCCCTATTATGCAGATAAGTTTCTTGGGTATCTCTGATAATAGCTCTCCTCCTGGTACAGGCCCCCTTTCCAATGTAAATTTAGGTAGTTGAGGGGGAGGTAAAGAGCTTTTCCTGAATCTGCTGGGTTTTGATTGCCTTTAGCTCAAAATACTCCTCATGCCAAAGTGGCATATTTTGGGTGACAAATTCTGCTCCCCTTCAAAACCAAGTTGATTTTGATTTTTTTAATATCTGAAGGGCACAGTATAACCCAAACATTTCTTGCCTCTGGAGACTTTTTTTCTCTAAATTAAATGTAACTGAGGGTATCATTTGGAATTTGATTTAAAAATGCATTTGAACGTAGGGATTTTTTTTTTGCATTTTTTCAGGTTAATTTTTCAGCTTTATTAACAAATCGAATGTAAATTATATTTCCCAAAGTTAAGTGGGGGCTGTATCATGTGTGTTTGGGGGAGCTATTATTTGCATGATTTATCCAGAAAATAAAACTGCCAATAAACAGAACTGATAAATAGACTACTTTATTTGGCTAAATATTAGGTGAATGTATTCTGAAGATTCTGCATCAGCAAAACGTGGCTAGTTAGATTTTGCTTTTCAATAGAAACCTGGGGAAGTGTTGAGTTAGGGGAAGGGTCTGGGGGAAGCACCGGGCGTGGGATTAGGGAGGCGTTGTCGCAGTTCTAACTATTGGGGTTCTCTGTGAGATGCCTTCCCCGTGAGCTCTCCCCTTGCCGTCCCCAGCGTCGTCCCCGCACGTTGCGACCACAGCACCGGCGGCAGCGGCCTTCCTGCGCCGCCTGTTTCTCCTTTGTCCTTCTAACCCAGTGGACGATGGTGTCTTCCCCAGTCTTGGATTACTCTGCCTCAAACACCACCAGGTGCTTTGCCTGCTCAAGTCAGCCATCAGTGGTAGAAGCTGCTGCTATTTCAGGCTTGCTGACTCGGGTACTCCCCACTGAGCCTGATACCTGAGTTACCTCGTCATCCACGCCCGCAATTCCGAAGTCGCGGGACCCGTCGGCTACCGCGTGGGGGCTCCTCTGTCTCTCCTGCTGCAACCGGGACGGCGCACCCCTGGCTGGTCTCTGCCCTGTGCTGCGAACCCATCTCCTCTCATCCTCTCAGGGGTTTTGCTGCTGTTGTGGCACCTCTCTTCTGCACTACATTTTCTTCGTTCCTGGGTGGTTCCCGTCGGCATATAGACATTCTCTCTGGTATCGCCTATCTTGAAAAAAGAGAGGAAAAAATCCTTTCTTGATCTGAGATCCCGCTTCACGCGTGGCCTGTTTCCTCTCTCCCCTTGCCAGCACCATGTACTGAGAAAGTTGTTGATGGCCGCGTCTCGCTTTCTCATCTCCTGTCTCCTGTCAGCCCATTCCAGTTGGCGTTCTTTTCCACCGCTCTAGGTTGTGAGGGACCTCCAAGCTGCCAGATCTGCCGGTCCCTTCCGCGTCTCACTCTCAGCAGCCTGTGACCCAGTGGACCATTCTCGGCTTGCAGCTCCTTCTCCCCTTGCTGGGTTTTCCTCAGCCTCAGTGGCTGCTCCTTCAGATCTCCTTTACAGACTCCTTCTTAGCCCCTTGAACTCTAAATCTTGAGTGCCCCAGGGCTCTGGCTCGGGCACCTCCACTTTTTTTTAGCCTCCAGTCTGCCAAGGTGTCTTATCCAGGCTCATGGATTTACATACGATCTACACATTGATTATCCTTTAAATCCTATTTCTAGCCCAGACACTCCTCCTGAATACAGACTCCTACAACTGGCTGCCTCCATCACCCTTCCCCTTGGATATTTGAAAGGCTCTCAAACTTAAGATGTACAAACCTGAACTCTTCACCCCAACTTGTTTTTCCGCTGGCGGTCTCTCTCTCTCGGTAAACCCCACCAACATGTGCTCCAATGCTCAAGTAAAACAAAACAAAAACCAAGATTCATCTTTGATGTTTTTTCTTTCCCTCATCTCCGGTTCATCAGAAAGTCCTTCCTCTTGGTTCTATTTTCAAAATATATCCCTAATCTATTCACCTTTCTCTATCTCTGCTACTACTATCCTGGTCCTGCCCGCGTGGCTGCAGTAGCCTCCTAACCAGTTTCCAGACCTTCATTCCTATCAGCTGCAATCCCACAGTGGCCAGGGTGCTCTTTTTCAAAACGTATCCAGACCATGTCATCCTTCTTGCAGCTCTTCAATTCTTCAGTGGCTTCCAGTTGCATTTAGAATAAAATCCAAACTTCCTCCTCTGGCTTGTGAAACTGCACGTGACGAGGCCCCTCCGTCCCTTTCCTGGTGATGTCCAGCCACACCGACCTCTCTGTTCCCTTCATGTGCTAAGGTCTTCTTATCTTGGGCCCTTTGTGGTTGCTGTTCCCTCAGCCTGGCATGCCTTTCCTCTTGATCTTAGCAAGGTGTTTCCTTCTTGTCATTTAGATCACAGCACAGATTACAGGTTACCTGTCAGAGAAGTCTTCCCTGACCAACCAATTCTAATAGACCTATGCCCTCTCTGTCATATTAACTAACTTCTTAAAAAAACTGTATCACAAACATTTTAATATTTTGATAACTGTATTCCATATAATTGGTTTCCTTTATAATCACATTTTTTTTTTTGAGGAAGATTGGCTTTGAGCTAACATCTGTTGTCAATCTTCTTCCTTTTTTCCTTTTTTCTCGCCAAAGTCCCAGTAGACAGTTGTACGTCATAGTTGTACATCCTACTAGTTACCCAATGAGCGGTGTAGGTCCACGCCCAGGATCTGAACCGGTGGACCCCGGGCCGCTGAAGTGGAGCACACAAACTCAACTGCTATGCCACTGGGGCCGGCCCCATATGATCCCATATTTTTTTTAAGTAAACTTTTTATTTTGAGCTAATTACAGATTCACAAGCAACTATGAGAAATAATACAGATCCCTTATACCCTTTACCCAGATCCCCCCAATGGTAAGATCAAGCAAAACTAGAGTACCATATCACAACCAGGATATTGACATTGCTACAGTCACGGTACAGAACAGATCCATCACCACAGAGATTCTGCGTGTTGCCCCTTTTTGGCTATACCCACGTCTCTCCTGCCTTCACCCCCTTTTTAACCCCTGGCAACTGTTAATTTGTTCTCCTTTCTTTAATTTTGTCATTTCAGAAGTGTTATATAAATGGAACCATATAGTTTGTAACTTTTGAGATTCAATTTTTATTTTAGTGTAATACTGTAGAGATTCATCCAGGTTGTTGTGTGTATCAATAGTTGGTTCCTTTTTATTGCTGAGTAGTATTCCATGGTCACAGATGTGTCACAGTTTGTTTAACCATTTACCTGTTGAAGGACATCAGGATTGTTTCCAGTTTTGGGCTATTACAAATAAAGCTGCTGTAAATATTTATATACATGTTTTTATGTGAACATAAGTTTGCATTTTTTTTTTTTGCTTTCTTCCTCTGCTTTCTAAGCTAATATAAAATTTTTTTCCTTTTTAAAAATTTTTTTTTATTTTTTTAATATTTTTTGTTTATTGCAGTAACATTGGTTTATAACATTGTATAAATTTCAGGTGTACATCATTATACTTCTATTTCTGCGTAGATTAATCATGTTCACCACCCAAATGCTAATTACAACCCATCACCACACACATGTGCCTAATCATCCCTTTCGCCCTCCTCTCTCCCCCCTTCCCCTCTGGTAACCACCAATCCAATGTCTGTCTCTTTGTGTTTGTTTGTTGTTGTTATTATCTACTACTTAATGAAGGAAATCATATGGTATTTGACCTTCTCCCTCTGACTTATTTCACTTTGCATAATACCCTCAGTGTCCATCCATGTTGTCACAAATGGCTGGATTTCATCATTTCTTATGGCTGAGTAGTATTCCATTGTGTATATATACCACATCTTCTTTATCCATTCGTCCCTTGATGAGTGGTTAGGTTGCTTCCAAGTCTTGGCTATTGTGAATAACGCCGCAATGAACACAGGGGAGCATGTATCTTTACTCATTCGTGTTTTCAAGTTCTTTGGATAAATACCCAGCAGTGGAATAGCTGGATCATATGGTAGTTCTATCCTTGATTTTTTGAGGAATCTCCATACCGCCTTCCATAGTGGCTGCACCAGTTTGCACTCCCACCAGCAGTGTATGAGAGTTCCCTTCTCTCCACATCCTCTCCAACACTTGTTTCTTGTCTTGCTAATTATAGCCATTCTGACGGGTGTGAGGTGATATCTCATCGTAATTTTGATTTGCATTTCCCTCATAGTTAATGATGTTGAACATCTTTTCACATGCCTGTTGGCCATCTGTATATCTTCTTTGGACAAATGTCTGTTCAGGTCTTTTGCCCATTTTTTAATTGGGTTGTTAGATTTTTTGTTGTTGAGATGCATGAGTTCTTTATATATTTTGGAGATTAAGCCCTTATCAGATGTATGGTTTGCAAATATCTTCTCCCAGTTGTAAGGTTGTCTTTTCATTTTGTTGATGGTTTCCTTTGCTGTGCAGAAGCTTTTTAGTTTGGTGTAGTCCCATTTGTTTATTTTTTCTATCGTTTCCCTTGCCTGGTCAGACATGGTGCTTGAAAATATGTTGCTAAGACCGATGTCGAAGAGCGTACTGCCTATGTTTTCTTCTAGAAGTTTCATAGTTTCAGGTCTTACATTCAAATCTTTAATCCATTTTGAGTTAATTTTTGTGTATGGTGTAAGGTAAGGGTCTACTTTCATTTTTCTGCGTGTGGCTGTCCAGTTTCCCAACACCATATGTTGAAGAGACTTTCTTTTCTCCATTGTATGTCCTTGGCTCCTTTTTCGAAGATTAGCTGTCCATAGATGTGTGGGTTTATTTCTGGGCTTTCAATTCTATTCCATTGATCTTTGTGTCTGTTTTTGTGCCAGTACCATGCTGTTTTGGTTACTATAGCTTTGTAGTATATTTTGAAATCAAGGAGTGTGATACCTCCAGCTTTGTTCTTTTTTCTCAGGATTCCTTTAGCTATTCGGGGTCTTTTCTTGTTCCATGTAAATTTTAGGATTCTTTGTTCTATTTCTGTGAAAAATGTTGTTGGAACTTTGATAGGGATTGCATTGAATCTACAGATTGCTTTAGGAAGTATGGACATCTTAACTATGTTAATTCTTCCAATCCAAGAACAAGTAACATCT
This sequence comes from Diceros bicornis minor, assembly GCF_020826845.1. Classification (NCBI taxonomy): domain Eukaryota; kingdom Metazoa; phylum Chordata; class Mammalia; order Perissodactyla; family Rhinocerotidae; genus Diceros; species Diceros bicornis. The sequence continues at coordinate 95,891,640 of NC_080744.1, forward strand.
TTCCATTTCTTTGTGTCTTCTTCAATTTCTTTCAGCAATGTTTTATAGTTTTTGGTGTACAGATCTTTCACCTCTTTGGTTAAGTTTATTCCTAGGTATTTTATTCTTTATGTTGCAGTTGTAAATGGGATTGTATTCTTAATTTCTCTTTCTGCTACTTCATTGTTAGTGTATAGAAATGCAGCTGAGTTTTGTATGTTGATTTTGTATCCTGCAACTTTACCGTATTCGTTTATTACTTCTAAAAGTTTTTTGGTGGATTCTTTAGGGTTTTCTATATATAAAATCATGTCATCTGCAAATAGTGACAGTTTAGCTTCTTCCTTTCCAATTTGGATCCCTTCTAATTCTTTTTCTTGTCTGATTGGTCTGGCTAGGACTTCCAGTACTATGTTAAATAGGAGTGGTGACAGTGGACATGCTTGTCTGGTTCCCATTCTTAGAGGGATAGCTTTCAGTTTTTCACCACTGAGGATGATATGAGCTGTGGGTTTGTCATATATGGCCTTTATTATGTTGAGGTACTTTCCTTCTATCCCCATTTTATTCAGAGTTTTTATCATAAATGGATGCTGTATCTTGTCAAATGCTTTCTCTGCATCTATTGAGGTGATCTTGTGATTTTTATTCTTCATTTTATTAATGTGGTGTATTACGTTGATTGATTTGCGAATGTTGAACCCTCCCTGCATACCTGGAATAAATCCCACTTGATCATGGTGTATAATCTTTTTAATGTATTGTTGTATGCGATTTGCTAGTATTTTGCTGAGGATTTTTGCATCGATGTTCATCAGTGATATTGGCCTGTAGTTTTCTTTTTTTTGTGTTGTCCTTGTCTGGTTTTGGTATCAGGGTAATGTTGGCTTCGTAGAATGAGTTAGGGAGCTTCCCCCCCTCCTCAATGTTTTGGAAGAGTTTAAGAAGGATAGGTATTAAGTCTTCTTTGAATGTTTGGTAGAATTCACCAGGGAACCTGTCTGGTCCTGGACTTTCATTTTTGGGGAGGTTTTTGATTACTGTTTCGATCTCCTTACTGGTGATTGGTCTATTCAAATTCTCTATTTCTTCTTGATCCGGTTTTGGAAGGTTTTATCATTCTAAGAATTTATCCATTTCTTCCAGATTGTCAAATTTGTTGGCATATAGCTTTTCATAGTATTGTCTTGTAAACTTTTGTATTTCTGAGGCGTCTGTTGTAATTTCTCCTCTTTCATTTCTGATTTTACTTATATGAGCCTTCTCTCTTTTTTTCTCAGTGAGTCTAGCTAAAGGTTTGTCAATTTTGTTTATTTTTTCAAAGAACCAGCTCTTGGTTTTATTAATTTTTTCTATTGTTTTTTTAGTCTCTATTTCATTTATTTTTTGCTCTGATTTTTATTATTTCCCTCCTTCTACTGATTTGGGGATTTGTTTGTTCTTCTTTTTCCAGTTCTTTTAGGTGCATTGTTAGATTGTTTATTTGAGATTTTTCTTGTTTGTTGAGATAGGCCTGTATTGCTATAAACTTCCCTCTTAGAACTGCTTTTGCTGTATCCCATAAATTCTGGCATGTCGTATTTTCATTTTCATTTGTCTCCAGGTACTTTTTGATTTCTCCTCTGATTTCTCCATTGATCCAATCGTTGTTCAGTAGCATTTTGTTTAATCTCCACGTATTTGTGGCTTTTCTGATTTTCTTCCTATAGTTGATTTCTAGTTTCATACCATTGTGGTCAGAAAAGATGCTTGGTATTATTTCAGTCTTCTTAAATTTGTGTAGACTTGTTTTGTGGCCTAATATGTGATCAATCCTGGAGAATGTTCCATGTGCATTTGAAAAGAACGTGTATTCTTCGGTTTTTGGATGGAATGTTCTGCATATGTCTACTAGGTCCATCTGTTCTAGTGTGTCATTTAAGGCCAATGTTTCCTTATTGATGGTCTGTCTGGATGATCTATCCGTTGGTTTAAGTGGAGTGTTAAAGTCCCCTATTATTATTGTGTTACTGTCTATTTCTCTTTTTATGTGTGTTAATAATTGCTTTATATATTTAGGTGCTTCTACGCTGGGTGCATAGATATATACAAGTGTTATACCCTCTTGTTGGATTGTTCCCTTGATCATTATGTAATGCCCTTCTTTGTCTCTTTTTACAGTTTTTGTTTTAAAGTCTAATATGAGTATTGCTACCCCAGCTTTCTTTTCATTGCCTTTGGCGTGGAGTATCTTTTTCCATCCCTTCACCTTAGGTTTGTGAGTGTCTTTAGGTCTGAAGTGTGTCTCTTGTATGCGTCATATATATGGGTCTTGTTTTTTTATCCAGTCAGCTACCCTGTGCCTTTTAATTGGAGCATTTAGTCCATTGACATTTAAAGTAGCTATTGATAAGTATGTACTTACTGCCATTTTTAACTTTTTTTCCTCAGTGTTTTAGTAGTCCATCTCTGTTCCTTTCTTCTTCTATACAGAATTGATGGTCTCTTTAGTTTGACCTCTGTCTGAAAGCTCTACTCTTTAACTCCCCTCCTCCCTCATTTTATGTTATTTGATATCATATCTAACCTCTTTTTTGTGCGTTTGTGTCCATTACCCTCTTATCATGGAAATAGATAATTTTTCCTATTTGTGGTCTTCTCTTTTCCCCTTAAATCAGTCCCTTTAACATTTCTTGTAGTACTGATTTCTTGGTGACAAACTGCTTTAATTTTTGCTTGTCTGGGAAACTTTTTATCTCTCCTTCCATTTTGAAAGATAACCTTGCTGGGTAGAGTATTCTTGGCTGTAAGTGTTTTCCTTTTAGCACTTTAAATATATCGTGCTACTCTCTTCTAGCCTGTAGGGTTTTTGCTGAGAAGTCAGCTGATAGCCTTACGGGGTTTCCCTTGTGTGTAACTTGTCTTTCTCTTGTGACTGTTAGGATTCTCTCTTTATCTTTAATTCTGGACATTTTGATTATGATGTGTCTTGGTGTGGGCCTCTTTGGGTTTATCTTATTTGGTGCTCTCTGTGCTTCCTGTACCTGGATGTCTGTTTCCTTCCTTAGGTTAGGGAAGTTTCCATCTATTATTTCTTCAACTAGATTTTCTGCCCCCTTGTCTTGCTCTTCTCCTTCTGGGACACCTATAATACGGATGTTAGTGCGCTTGATGTTGTCCCAGAGGTCCCTTAGACTGTCCTCACTCTTTTTAATTCTTTTTTCTTTTACTTGTTCAGCTTGGGTGATTTCTTCTAGTCTTTCGTCCAACTCACAGATCTGTTCTTCTGTATCCTCTACTCTGCTTTTGAGTCCTTCTAGTGAATTTTTCATTTCCAGTATTGTATTCTTCATTTATGATTGGTTCTTTTTTATATCTTCCATTTCTTTGTTGACATTCTCACTGAGTTCATCTATTCTTCTCCTCAGATCAGTGAGCATCCTTAACACTCTTTGTTTGAACTCTCTGTCGGGTAGGTTGCTCGTTTCTGTTTCACTTAGTTCCTTGTCTGGGGTTCTGTCCTGCTCCCTTACTTGGAATGTATTCCTTTGCCTCCCCATTTTGCCTCTTTCCCTGTGCTTGCGTCTATGTATTAGGTAGGTCGCGTACATCTCCTGCTCTTGGATAGGTGACCTTATATAAGTGATGCCTTAGGAGGCCTGCAGTGTGCTTCCCTCAGTTCTCAGTGGTCCAGGAGTGACCCCTGTGTGGGCTACGTGTGTCCTTCTGTTGTGGTGTGTTTGCTCTCCCTGTAGGCACCCAGGGAGGCTGAGTTGTTCTCCTCATCAGCTGTTGTAATGCTCAGCTGCTTGTAGTTGTTGTGGGCCCTTCAGTCTCTTTATCGGGTGTGGGGAGCCCCAGCACAGTTGGCTGCAAGTTCTAATATCACATTTGTATTGCAGTATTTCTTTTAAGTGAGTAGGCCCCCAGCATGGCAGGTTGTTAGGCTCAGGGGCTAACAATTGCTATAAGCCTCCAGCCTTTAGGTCTCTTGTCATCTCTCTGAGGATTGCAGCTGGGTGGGGCTGGCCTCAGGCACGGGAGTACCCAATTGTTTCAGGCTTTGGAAGGTGGGGCAAACCTGATATGTGGGTCTTTGAGAAGCACAAGTCTTCTGCAGCTGACAAGCCCCGCCACCCACAGGTCCACATACAGTCAACACAGTCCTGCCCTGTGTGCGTGCCCCGACCTCCTGAAGTGGACTCAGTCTCTCCACGGCAGGAGCCCCACACACTCCACCACCACCCCACACTCTCCACCCGCTCCTTGTGCATGCCCTGCCCCACTGAAGTGGGCTCAGTCACCAGGCTGCAGAGAATCCAGTCACCAATCTATGCAGGCCCACAGGTTGCCTGAGGGCTTGTTGTTGGATGGGGCCAGTCCCTAGAGTGGGCTGCCTGCCCTGGCTGAGCTGGATTAAATCGGTGCTCTAGTGGGTGGGCCAGACTGTGGGCTAGCAGGCCCCAGGGAGAACTCCAATGGTGTCTCTGTCAGCACACCCACACCAGGCCACAACAATGGCGGCCGCCAATGTCCCAGTCCCTAGAGAGGTCTCACCTGTCACTGCGATGCACTCAGAGCCTATCAGGTGACTCTCTTTTCACCAAAGCACTGTGCAACTTTTTTTCTGCTGATTTTAGGTTGCTTTCTGAAATGGGTGAGGTTGTGCATGGGCCCTTTAAGAGCTGGTTTTAATTTATTTGTGAACCAGCTTTTCTGGGGGTACTCCCCACTGTTTTAGTAGCAGGCAAAGTCAGATATTATGCCACTTGTCTCGATTGTGCTGGGTCCACAAAATGCCTACAGTGGGAGCGCTCCCCGGCTCAGGGCCCTGCTCCTCCAGGGAGGGCTGTGGACCTGTCGGCTGCTCCCCAGCTGCTGTGAAGCTGGCGGCTTGTGAAGGCGGCATTTTTCCTCTCCAGAAGGGAATTCCTGCCTCTTCCACCTCAATTAGGATTGTCATTTGTTGCAGGAGTTCCTCTTATTCCGTTTTCAGTTCTCTCTCAAGGGTAATTTTTCCACAAATAGTTGTAAATTGGCTGTGTCCATGGGAGGAGGTGAGTTCAAAGTCTGCCCAAGTCGCCATCTTGACTTCTCTCTCTAAGCTAATATCAACCTTGCATTTTTTTAAGATAAAGGCCCAGGAGTGTGATTGTTGGATCATATGGTCATTACATATTTAGTATTTTAAGAAACTGTCACTCTTTTCCAGAGTGGCTGTACCATTTTACATTCCTACCAGTAATGTATGAGGGTTCCAGTTTTTCCACATCCTCTCCAGCATTTATTGTCACTATTTTTTATTTTATTTTATTTTTAATTTAAGTGTATTTATTTTTTATTTCCTGAGAAGTGTGTAGTGATATATCATTGTGGTTTTAATTTGCATTTCTCTAATTGCTAATTATGTTGAACAACTTTCCATGTGCTTATTTGCTTTCTGTATCTCCTTTTAGGTGAAATGTTTGTTCATATCTTTAGCCTAGTTTTTAATAAGATTTTTTAAAAAACTGCTGTGTTGTGAGTTCTTTATATAGTCTAGATACTAGTCATTTGTTGGATATATAGTTTGCAGATGTTTTCTTCTAGTCTCTAGCTTGACTTTTCATCCTCTTAACTTGGTCTTTCACAGAGCAAAAGTTTTTAGTTTTGATGAAGTCCAATTTAAGAATTTCTTCTTTTATGGATCATACTTTTGCTATCTAAGAACTGTGTCTAGCCCTATATTCTGAAGATTTTCTCCTATGCTTTTTTCTAAAAGTTTTATTGTTTTATGTTTTACATTTAAGTCTGTGATCCATTTTGTGTTAATTTCTTAAATAAGGCATGAGACTTAGGTCAAAGCTCCTTTTTTGCCTATGGATATCCACTCACTCCAGCACAATTTGTTGAAAATCCACTGAATTGCTTTTGTACTTTTGTCAAAATCAGTTGGGCATATTTGTGTGCACACATTCTTGTCTTCTTTATTCTGTCCCATTATCTGTGTGTATTTGTCCATCCCTTGGCCAACATCATCCAGTCTTGCTCACTGTAGTTGTATGATGTCTTGAAATCAAGTAGACTGATTTTTCCCACACTGTTCTTCTTTTTTAAAATTCTTTAAGCTATTCTAGTTCCTTTGTCTAAATTTTAGAATAATCTTTCCTATATGTCAAAAAAACTTGCTGGAATTTTGATAGCAATTGCATTAAACCTGTGTCTCAATTTGGGGAGCATTGACATGTTTCCTATGTTAAGCCTTCTAATCAGTGGACACAGCATGTCTCTCCATGTATTATGCTCTTTGATTTCTTTCATCAGCATTTTGTAGTTTTCAGCACACAGGTCCTGTACATGTTTTGTTAAATTTGCACCTAAGTATTTCATGCTTTTTAAAAGCAATTGTAAATGGTATTGTATTTTTCCATTTAGGTGTATATGTGTTCATTATTAGAGTATAAAAATATAATTTATTTTTGTATGTTTATTAGTTCTAGGAAGGTTTTTTTAGACTCCTTGAGATATTCTGTGTAAACGATCATGTCATCTGAAAATAGGGACAGTTGTATTTCTTCCTTTCCAATCTGTATACCTTTTATTTCCTTTTCTTGCTTTATTGCACTAGCTAGAACTTCAGCATTATCTTAATAAGAGAGGTCAAAGTGGAATCCTTGCCTGCTCCCCATCTTAGGGGAAACTTTTCAGTCTATCACAATTAAGTATAGCCATGCATTGCTTAATGACGGAAATACGTTCTGAGAAATGAGTCGTTAGGCAATTTTGTTGTTGTGGAAACATCATAGAATGTACTTACACAAACCTAGATGGTATAGCCTACTACACACCTGGGCTGTATGGTACTAATCTTATGGGACGACCATCGTATATGTGATTCATCATTGACTGAAACATTTTTATGCCGTGCATGACTGTGTAATGTTAGCTGTAGGTTTTTTTGTAGATATTCTTTATCACATTGAGGAAGTTCCCCTATGTTTATATTTTTCTGAGTGTTTTTGTGATTAATGAGTGTTGAATTTTCTCAACTGCTTTTTCTACATCAGTTGATGTGATCCTATGATTTTTCATTAGCCTGTTAATATGGTGGATTATATTAATTGATTTTTGAGAATTGAACCAGCCCTGCATCCTTGGAATAAAATGCACTTGGTCATCATCATGTATGTTTCTTTTTAAATATATGTGAATTCTATTTGCTAATATTTTGACATGGAATTTTTGTGTCTATATTCATGAGAGATATTGGTCTTTAGTTTTTGTTTTTTGGACTGTTTTTGTGTAGTTTTGATATCAGGTAATACTACCTTAATAAAATGAATTGGGAATTGTTTGCTCTTATTCTGCTTCCTGGAGGAGATTGTGTAGAATTGGTGTTAATTCTTCTTTAGACACTTAGTAGAATTTTCTAGTGAAGCCATCTGAGCTTGGAGGTTTCTCATTTGGGAGTTTTGTTAGTTTGTGTTTTTTAAGAAATTAGTCTGTTTCATTTAGGTTATCAAATTTGTGTGTGGAGAGTAGTCATAGTATTCTCTTATTATCATTTTGATGTCTGCAGTTTCCCTCTTTCATTCCTGATTTTGGTAATTTGTGTCTTCTTTTTGTTTGTCAGTCTTGCTAGAGGTTTGTCATTTTTATTGATCTTTTCAAAGAACCAGGTGTGTTTCATTTTCTCCATTGTTAGTTGTTTTAAATTTCATTGATTTCTACTCTTATCTTTCTGCTTCCTTCTTTCTTGCTTGTTTGGGTTTGTTTTGTTCTTTTTCTGTGTTCCTGCGGGAAATGAGATTGTTGATTTGAGATATTTCCTCTTTTCTAATGTATACATTAGTGCTATATATTTCCCTCTCAGCCCTGCTTTAGTTGTGTCTCACTAATTTTGATATGTTGTATTATAATTTCCATTCAATTCAGTGTACTTTTTGACTTCCCTTGAGACTTTCTCTTTGATCCATGGATTATTTAGAATTGTGCTTTTTAGTTTCCAAGTGTTTGGAATTTTTCCTGTTATACTCCTGTTATTGATTTCCATTTTGATTCCATTGTCATTAGAGAACATACTCTGTATAATTTCAATTTTTAAAAATTTGTTGAGGTTTACTTTATGGCTCAGGATATGGTCTATCTTGGCATATGTTCTGTGGATACTTGAAAATAATGTGTATCTGCTATTGTTGAGTGGTATATTCTATAAATATTGATTAGATCCTGTTGGTCAATAGTGTTGAATTCTTCTATGTTCTTTTTTTTTGTGAGGAAGATCAGCCCTGAGCTAACATCCGTGCCAATCCTCCTCTTTTTGCTGAGGAAGACTGGCCCTGGGCTAACGTCTGTGCCCATCTTCCTCCACTTTATACGGGACGCTGCCACAGCATGGCCTGACAAGCGGTATGTCAGTGCGTACCCGGGATCCGAACGTGAGCCGCCAGCAGCGGAGCGCGCACACTTAACTGCCATGCCATGGGGCCAGCCCCAAATTCTTCTATATTCTTATTGATTTTTTTTGTCTGGTTCTATTAATTGTTGGGAGAAATCTCCAAATATAATTATAGATTTATCTATTTCCTCTTTCACTGCTGTCAGTTTTTGCTTTGCATAATTTGCAGCTCTGCTGTTTGGTGCATACACATTTAGGGTTGCTATATCTACTTGGTGGATTTACCCTTTTAAATCCACTATCATTATATAATGTCCCGTTCTGGCTCTGGTAATATTATTTGCTCTGAAGTCTACTTTATCTGAATTTAATATAGACAATCCTGCTTTCTTTTGATTAATGTTTGCATGATATAAATTTTTTTCTCCTTTTAATTTCAACTTGCCTGTATTGCTATATTTGAAATGAGTTTTTTGCAGACAGCATATAGTTAGGTCATGCTGTTGAATCTACTCTGCTGGTCTTGTTTTATTTTTGGTGTATTTCGACCATTTACATTTAATCTAATAATTTATATGTTAAGGCTAAAGGCTACCATTTAATTTTTTTGCTTTTTGTTTGTTCTCTCTGTGTTTTAAATTTTCTGTATTTTTTCTCTCACCTTTCTGTGTGTTACTTGAAGATTTTTAGAATTCCATTTTGATTTTTATATAGTGTTTTTGAGTGTATCTCTTTGTATAGCGTTTTCGGTGGCTGCTCTAGGCATTACATTCTATATACATAACTTATCACAGTCTACTGGTGTCTTCATTTTACCAGTTCCAGTGAAATGTAGAAAACTTTTCTCCTTTTATGTCCCATTATCCTCCCCCACTTATAACTGTGTTAAATATTTCCTCTATATACATTTAGAAAAACATCAGTTTAGAAGACTCAAGAGGAGAAGGAGTCTATTCTGTTTACCCACATTTTTGCTTACTGTGTTCTTTCTTCTTTCCCAGCGTTCCAGAGTTACTTCTTTTATGATTTCCTTTCTGTTTAGAGAACATTCTTTATCCATTCTTTTAGGATAGATCTGCTGTTACAAAGTCTCTCAGTTTTCCGTTGTCTGAGAATGTCGTGATTTCTCCTTCACCCCTGAAGGATATTTACCCTGGATATACGATTCTAGGTTGATGGTTCTTTTCTTTCAGCACTTGAATATTGTACCACTTTCTTCAGACTTCTGTGATTTTTGTTGAGAAATGTACTATAATTTGAATTGTTTTTCCTCTATAAGTTAGGTGTCATTTCTTTCTCACTGCTTTCCAGATTCTTTCTTTGTCTTTAGTTTTTAGAAGTTTGACTATGATGTGTCCTGGTGTGGATTTCTTTTGCTTTATCCTGTTTGGGATTTGCTTAGCTTCTTGAATCTGTAGGTTTATGTCTTTTGCCAAATTTGGGACGTTTTCAGCTGTTATTTCTTCTAGTGCTTCTTTAGCCCTGCCCTCTTCCTTTTCTCCTTTTGGGATTCTGATGACATGAATATTAGATCTTTTGTTGTGGTCCCACATGTCCCTGAGCTCTATTCTTTTTTTTTTTTTTCAAGGTTATTTCCTCTCTGTTGTTCAAATTGGGTAATTTCTATTGTTCTGTCTTCCAGTTCACTGATTCTTTTCTCTGTCTCCTACATTTTGCAGTTGAGTTTCAGGTTGCTTTTTAAATTTTGATGATTGTATTTTTCAGTTCTATAATTTTGATTTAGTCCTTCTTTGTATCATCTATTTCTTTGCTGAGACTTTGTATTTTTTCATTAGTTTCAAGCATGTTCATAATTTCTTGTTGGCTCCTTTAAAATCTTTGTCAGATAATTTTAATGGTTCTGTCATCTTGTTGTTGACTATATTGATTGTCTTCTCTCATTCAGTTTGAGATCTTCCTGGTTCTTGGCATATTGGTGATTATTTTATTGAAACTTGGGCATTTCAAGCATTATTTTATGAGATTTTGTCTGTGTTTACTGGCTTTCTTTTCCACTGCTCTGTCAGGAGAAGGCAGTGGCGCTGTCCTGTTACTTCCAGCTGGGGGTAGATGTCCAGGTTCCCCACTCAGACTGTTAACACTCACAGTGGGGGCATCTCCTTGCTGCTGGCTGGGAGTGGGAGTTCTGGCTCCCCACTGGGCCTCCACTGATACTTCTCTGGCTGGGATGGGTAGAAGTGCCTTGTTACTGCTCCCCACATGGCCTCAACTGACACCATGGGAGGGGGTGGCCTCATTAAGCTGCGCAGTGGTGGGAGTCCTGACTCTCCACTAGGCCTCCTCTGACACCACCCCAGCAGGGAAGGAGAGACACCTCATTGCTGCTTGTGGGAGTGGAATTTGAGGTCCCTACATAGTCTCCACTGACACCAAAGGTGAGAATGAGGTGGGGTTTTTTACTGCCTGGTGGGGGTGAAGTCCCAGCTCCCTACTTGGCCTTCTCTGTCATGACCCCAGAGGAAGTGATGGGAGTTGGGTCACCTCATTACAGCCTGGTAAGGTGGAAGTCTAGGCTCCTCACTTGTCCTTTCCTAGTGTAGATGGGACCACAGTTTTTCCTGTGGTGTTTGAAGTAGAGCTGGAGTAGAGTGGTTTTCTAAACATTTTCTGTCTTGCTACATCGCCCCTTGCCCAGTCCTTGGGCTAGAGAGAGCAGGCCTTTATTGCGGCTTTTTTTCCCTGCATCTGTTAGTGTTTCTGGGTTGCTGGCTTCTTCAGCTCCAAGTCTTGGATAGGTGAGGGGAAAAGATAATTCAGGAAATGACACAACTGTGTCATTTCTTGGGTCCTGAGGTTCCTAGCCAGTATGCCTTCTTTTCTCTACCTTTCAGGGTCTCCTTATGTTTGTGTTTCACGTAGTGTCCAGGGGTTTTAGTTGCAGTTAGTGGGAAAAATAAGGAAAAGTGTATCTATTCCATCTTCTCTGAAACAGAAGTCCATTGTGTTACTTAAAACCCCTTCTGAGCCGATATGACTGTGTGATAATTTCCAGGCCTCGTTATCTCCGATGGTATCCTAAGCCTTTTAGACACTGCCGGGCAAACAGCAGATGCTCAGTAACTACCTGCTACTATTGAATGAACATTCAGTAGGTAGCGAGGATGGTGAATTAGAGCCTGGATGGTCTGCTTCTGTTTAACTCCAACCTATTGTTTGCCTAGATTCTCTTGATTTTGGGGGAGGAATGCTCAAAATCCAGATTTTATATAAAATTTCCTAGTTTTGAAATATTGGCAATTAATTTAAAATTTTAAAAAGCTGTGCAGACCAAAAGAAAAACACGTGTGATGAATTAATATGGTCCACTGCCAAGTGGTTAGCAACTTTTCCTTAAAAGTCTTAGACCAGTGTATATTGCTTGAATGGTTCATCTGCAGGTTGACTTTTTCTCAGGTTTGAATGGTAGGAGGATGATTCCTGGTTGCCCTTGGTGTTGCCAGGACTTGCTTAGGAGCTAATTATGGTCTCTGCAGAGAAAGCTCTTACCTTTTTGTCTGAGGATGTTCTTGGAAACCTCATTGGAAGGCAGATTGGATGTAACTGAACTGAGCATTTGCTGATGTGCTAGGCTCTTCAAAGGAGGTTGGCCAGCATAACATGGGAACTGTGGAACGGTCAGGTGTAAGGGCAGAGAGCTGTCAAGTCATGATACAAATTCGACAGTGCTGAGTGGGCAGAGAGGCAGAAGGCAGGCTTTGAAATGAGGGGGCAGCCTCACACAACTGTGTAAACGCTGCCAAGAAATGAGGTGGAATTAGTGCTTTGCTTGTAGTGACCTATTTAGGAATATTTTGAAAAGAGGATGCAAGAATAGATAGTGTCTGGAATATTCTAAGACAGCTATAACCCCTTCTTTGGTGCTGTCATTGAGCCTTAGCATGTCATAAATAAAAGTTATGTATCTTAAAATAGATTTTAATAAATTTTATATAACTTGTAAAATTTGTTTTAAAAAAGTTAACCAACATCCTTGAATTTTATCTCTCGTGGATCCCTACTATTCAAATTGATATCTTAGACCAAGTGCTTTTTCCAAGAGAAGGGAGAGTCATTGTCTACAATAGGTGGTCATGTCTCTTTAAGGGTTGATTTCTCAATATGATGGAATGACATCCTGGACCAGGAGTACTGTTTTACCGTTAGCATATAATGCAGAAATTTCAGGGTGAAAATGACATCTAAAATCCCATAATTTTGCCATAAATTTCAAGGATTTTGGAAGCTCAAAAGCCAAAAATATAGTTCTTTTATTGCTCTTGCTTTTCAGCAGTGGACTCCTTTCCTGGGGACAGTGGATGGAGGCCCCGGTTTATTTTGAAGGAGTAGAAGTAGGAGGGAAAGCAACTGGGAAAATAAAGGGATTTCTCTTTTCTTGTCATTTTTCCACCCTGAGTGGGCATTGTTAAATCAAGGATATTAAATGTGCCTTTCATTCAGCTCCACCCTACAGTGTTTTGAAGCTAAACTTCCAGTAATTGAAATCTGTTGAGGTTGGTGGGAAGAGCTTGGAACTGCAGAGGCTGGAGGCTGCCTCTGAATAGTGGTTATGCCAAAATGATGGAGCTCAGAGCCTCAGCAGCTTGCCGTGAGGACTAAATCTGGGGGTGTGAGCCGAAGGGCGTGTAGACAGTGACGCTCATTGTCAGGGCAGGTAGCAGGGAATACTGGGAAGCCAGTGGAATTTGGAGTTGGGAAAACCAGGTTTCCCACATTTGCCAAGAAGTGTGACTTCCGGAGAGTGACTTAACTCTCCTTGGGGTTTGATTTCCTCATCCCTAAATGGGGACAACGAGACCAATATCAGAGGTTGTTCATGGGACTTTCCATTTATTGAGCATTTTTTGTTTGTATAGATTGTATAAGTAGGTGCTTAACACATGTACGTAATCTTCACAGCAACCTGCTGTAGTAGCTACTGTGTTCACCATTTTGACAAGTGAGAAAAGATAAACATCCCTTGCAAAGTGTGTGGATCTGATTCCTCCCCGTGTCCCAGTGTTTGGCCTGGGGTTTAATCCGTGCATTGTGCATCGAATGACTGAGGGGCCCAGAGAGGGCCCAGAGGTAAAACGATGTTCTCAGGTTCACAAAGCATTCTTGTCTCAGAGTGAGGGCTTGAACTCAGCAGTGACGAAGGCCTCTGTTTGTTCTTCTTTACTGTATAATGAACGTGATTTCTTGAGAATGAATTAATTAATGCACAGGCTGATAAACTAATTCTTCTGTGAGATAGAAAAGGTTTGCAATATTTTTGTTTGCCACCATAATTACTATCAAAAATAACTGGTTAAAATGAAATATTGTATCATGTTTGAAGGTTTATTTACATGCAATTTATTGTATGGACCAAGTTTCCAGGAAGTAGATAAGGAGCATGGAGGACACATTGAGGATGTTTGATACAATGATGTATGTTACCTGCTGCTTTGGCTGTTGGCCACTCTCTCCCCTATCTGCACATGCTGGGAGTGTGTGTGATATGCGTGTGTTCTCCTTGCCTTCTTTTCTCCCTGTTCCCTGGCTGTGCTTGCCTTTGAAGGTGGCATCCATCACCTCTCCGCCCCGCAATTATTGTAGACTGGCAGACTATGCCATCCGTCTCTCCTGGCATCTATCATATTTCTTCCTTCTTGGCTATATTTGTGGCTTCTTATTTTAGTTTCTCCTCTCTTTTTTATTCCTCCCAACCTCAACATTCAGTCACTAAGTCCTGTGTTGAGTCTACCTCCAAACCTTCCTCCTATTCATCTGCTCCTCTCCATCCCCACGCTTCGTAGGGATTATGGCTCTTGCCTAGCTGGACTTTGTACCTAGTTACCACTAGTGTAAATCTGACCTCGTCATTTCCCTTCCAGGGTTCGCCATGGGATCCCCAGAGGCGTAGAGTACACTCTCAGTTCCTTAACTTCGTGTATGATGGCCTTTCCTGCTGTCCCAGCTCCATCTGCAACCCTCAACCTCCAGTCTCCAGCAGCCTTGGGCTCATTCACTCCTTTGCCTGTTCCATTACTTGTGCTTGGAAAATTTCCCCCATCTTTGGGCCTGCAGAACTCCAGCTCATGCAGCTTCCTTGTATTCTTCCTCTTTCTTCTCCAAAGCTGTTGCTTCCCCTCACTGCTCCCTGAGCCCTGGGTGTACACACATCAATAATGCCATGTTTATTGTGTTAAAATTATTTCGGTTACTTCTTGAGCCCTCCTACTAGGTATTGTAAACTGCTTCTCACACAGAATTCTTTAGAAATGCTTGTTGAGTGGATGAATGACTGTTTATGCTTGCGTTCTTTTTTTCGTGACTTCGAGCTCACAACTTTTACAGAAATCTGAGGTTTGTAGATTCCCAATAGCTGAATAACTGAGTTGTTGCACCAAAATTAAAATTTCCTTTTATTGTATTAGTTTTGTGTTTAACTCTGGCATCTACCTTGTTTTGAGCTTTGGCTTTATAAATTCAGAGTCAGGATTTCTAAAAATTTTTAGAAGTGAAATTTTATCTTCATACCTGGGAAAAATGTTTGTAGTCAACCAGCCAATCATTCCACGAGTATTATCACAATGCTAATTGGCTGTGTTTTGCAGGAGTGCTGGGTGCTGTGCAAAGTATTTTAAGGCAGGGTCTCATTTTATCCTCACAATAACTCTATCAAGAAGTTGCTCTTCTTCCATGTTGTTGCAAATGGCAAGATTTCATCTTTTTTATGGCTGAGTAGTATTCCATGAGGCTATTACGCTAAGTGAAATAAATCAGATGAAGAAAGACAAAAACCATATGATTTCACTCATGTGGAAGATAAAACAACAAAAGCAGAACACATGGATACAGAGAACAAATTGGTGGTTATCAGAGGGGAAGGGGGTCGGGGGAGGGTGAAAGGAGTAAAGGGGCACATGTGTACAGTGATGGATGGAAACTAGACTTTTGGTGGTGAATACGATCTAGTGTACACAAAGTGGAAATCTAAGGATGTACACCTGAAATCTATATAATGTGATAAGCCAATGGTACCTCAAAAAAAAAAAACCCTGAGAAAAGAAAAAAGAAGGTACTGTTCTTATCCGCCTTTTACAAAGGAGGGAATTAAGGCTTCAAAGTTAAGTAAAACTTGTTCATGGTCATACAGGGATCTTGTGAGGACTCAAGGACAGGCCTGTGTGATTCCAAGACAAGTACAGTACTTATCACCATTGTGTGAGACAAATCCATTGCTATCCTCCAGCCTCTTCCTCATGATTTTTAATCTTTGCATAAATTCAAGGTGTCTTCATCATTCACTTGAACCAGATGTCACCTGTTTAGACTCTGTATTATATATAAGCTTTAAACCAGGGGTTGGCAAACTATGGCCTGTGGGACCAAAATAGCCCGTCACCTATTTTTTTGTATAGCCTATGAGCTAAGAATCATTTTTACATTTTTTGAATGGCTGAAAAAAATCTAAAGCATAATACTTGGTGACACATGATAATTACATGCAATTTGAATTTCAGTGTCCATAAATAAAGTTTTATTGGAACACAGCCATGCTTGTTTGCATACGTGTTGCCTCTGGTCACTTTTGCCCTGTAACGGCAGAGGCAGAGGTGAATAGTTGTGACAAGAGACAGCATGGAGTGCAAAGCCTGAAATATTATTATCTGGCCTTTTACAGAAGGAGTTTGCCAACCTCTGCTCTGAACTGTAAGTCTGGGGAGTTTATATATGCTGGTATGCACATTTCTGAAACCCTGGACAGAACACTAAAATGTTTTGTCTGCATCTGCAATTGAGTTGTGCGTTTTTTGGAAGATCTCCAATCACTTAACAATTCTGATTCATCCTGGTGACCTGGGAAGGTCCTCGCTCTGGAATCCGTTCTTACTTTGTAAATTAGGAGACTCACATACCTCACCGGCTGTCACACACCAGCCTCCTCCATCCAGAGTTTACAGTGCTGGAGAAGAATGGCCGCAGTGTGTTGACTTGGATGGGGATATAGGGGACTCAAGAAGTGTTTTCTGGTTACAGGTTGTTGGGCCTTCTGCCGTGCACCTCATTGTAATTCCTCACCAGGGAAACAGTCTCGCCTCCCCAGCTGGGTTCACTCCACACCCATCATCGTTCGCTTCTTGTTTTAATTATTCCGACTTTATTTTGCCTTCTTTGCTTCGTTTTGAAAGAGTCCCAATTTGCTTTTCTTGCCAGTTCTCTACTTACTTTTCCCTGGGCTCAAAATGATTCTTGGGGGTGATGTCATTCTCTTGTTCATCTTTCGTTTCTAGCACTGCTTTGATTAAATATGTATATTTTAATTTGTGAGCTGGGTTGATCATTGTATACCCCTGCAAGGGCCATGGTGGGTTTTAGCCTCAGTTAACCTGAGTCGATTTGCACAATAGCGATAGAATGTTTTGGCTTCTATTGCAGCAGGAGTGAATCATATATGTTCTATAGGCTTTTCAGAATCTTCACGCAGAAATTATGTGAACCAGATGGTACCCTTTTGAGTTGCCAGACATGCATATTTTCAAGAAATATGGTGTGTTTATTCTCCTTGGGAGACTTAGAGGAGGTTCTTTGGGAATGGAAATCAGCTGAAATTGCCATAATTGAAAAATCCTTTGGAGCTTGTCATCAAAATAAGGAGTGTAATATCAGAAGACCAATGTAGAGTGTTAAGGAGCAAATATTATTGAATTTATTTAATGTACTTTTATGAAAATGAAAAGCCCCATAGACAGAGGTAAAAGAAGGTGTAATCCCTGATATGCGTTTTTCTTTGATACGGCTGTTGATTTGCTCACTTACTTTGGGAGCATTTGGGGCAGTGAGAGTACTGAGGTGGGTGGAATTGCATGCACCCAGAGGATGAACAGAGAGTGAGGGCCAAGTCATTTAACTGAAAGCTAAGGGGCTGGGGTCCAGTCACTCTGGGCAGACAAGACTTGGGAGAACTTGCAGGTTATGGAAGGGGCAGAACTATGGGAAGACAACTGTTGGGTCTCCTCTGAGCAGGCAGGAGATGGAGATCAGCCATGCTTCCCTCTGAGCGTTGACTCCACGCAGGGATGGCAGAGGAGCAGTCTGGGTCTCTCTGCAGGTCGCATGAAGAGCGTAATGGCGCCGGAAGCCCCAGCCAGGTGGGGAGAGTAGAGCTCGGCTCTCTGTGCTGGCCCTTGCTGGGGAAGTGTTTCCCAGTGCCTCAGCTTTTTTTAGTGTAAAGTGGGGGTAATACTTCCTAGGGCTGATGTGTTTATGAAGCTTACAGTGTCTGGCTCCATTCTAACTTGTAAGGTTGTGGTGAAGATGAGAAATGATGTGTCTAAAGTGCTTTGCACGTGATATATGGTTCAGTAATGGTGATTTTATTATAATAAGCATTTAGCAGGGAGTTATATACCTATCGGTGAAGTTTGGGTTCAGAATCAGGGAGACCTGGTTGAAGTCCCAGCTCAGCCATTTGGTAGCTGTGTGACCGTAGACAAGTCATTTCCCTTCTGTAAGCCTCAGTCTCCTCTTCTGTGCAATGGGGTGAAAGACAGATCCAACATGGTGGACTCAGAGGATTAAATGAACTAAGGCATGTGAGGTGCTTAACACATGGCTTGGTGCGTGATAGACTTGCAGTGAACGCTAGGGGTTAGCTTTCTCTGCTGGCCTTCTGCTTGGGATGGACAATCAAACTCTGCTCCTTAAAGCAAATTTGGCCAACCTTCACCCTCACAAGCTCTTTATGCCCTGTAAGAACCCTCTTCTGAGTCCCTGGTGGAGCAGAAGGCCTCTTTGGGTGACAACTTAGGTCTCTCAACTCCTCTCAACCGCTCCACAATGCCACATGTTTCCACACTGCATACACATTAGGGTCTGCACTTAACAATTTATGATTTAAGGGTTAGGTGTGTATTTTCAGGATCCTTCAAAGGTGAGCACATTTAGGATTGGTCCTGAAGGAACAGCCCCTGTTGTTTCATTTATACTGTAGGTAGTAAAGCCTAGTGGTTAGAGTGTTTGGAGGGTATGGGATAGTGTAGCTGGACTGTGTCTATTGTTTTCTTGGTTTGGAGGCCCCTGTAAGCAGACCTTGAAAGAAGAATTTGTGGAGAGGTAGTTTTTTTGGTTGTTGTTGGTTTTTAGTTGACCCCAGGAAGACCATTGGGGCAGGGGGGAAGAGAGACAGGGAAGAGAAGGAAGCCAGTGAAAGGGGTGCTACCAAGTTAGTTACCTCTCAGGGCACCTGGGGCTCAGTCCTGCTAGGGAACTCCCAGAGACAGCACGGAAGCCACCTGAGAGTTATCCCAACCAGAGGCAGGAGGCTGGGGCGTTTGTCTCCCGCCTGCCTGGGTCATCGTTGCCTGAGGGCTGCTCCTGGGAGTGTTAACTATCTGGAGCTTCCGGTTTGCTCGCCCCCTGGGCTGATGTTGTCCATGAAACTAGGAAAAAAAAATACCCAGCCTGAAAGTTGCAGGTGTTTGCAGTGAACAATCTTGAGCTTCTAGAGATGGGTCCTTGGGGACCATGGGCTGGGCACTGACAGCATCAGCTCCCTGACCCCATGTGGAAGGGTGCCTCTCCACCTACCAGCTCTGTGATCTTGGGTGTGCGACTTATTGTGCCTTCGTTTTCTCATCTGTGAAATGGAGGTGTAGTAGTGCCTCCTTCTTAGACTTGTGATGAGGATTAATTGAATGGATATGTGTAAGGCGCTTGGTAGAACGCTTGCCACGTGGTGATTGCTGCATAAATGCTAGCTTTTATTATTATGTGATATTCATTGAGTTTCTTCAGGTGCTTTGTCAGTGTCATTAAATTTACTGTATTCGTTGTGATGTAAGGTGGAAGTCCTTTGAATGAAAATTAATTTTTAGTTGTTTCTTTGGGCATCAAAATCATTCCTCCAATTTTTATTTATTTTAAAACTGTTACATCGCAAATGAAAATTTCTTAAAGTAAAAAAAATCTCCCTTAATCCTACCACCCTTATGTTATTATTTTTATCTTTCTGTTCCTTTGGAGTCTGTCAATATAAATTCATCTGTCTACAGTGTTATTAATAATTAGTGACAAAGTCCATTTTTACCACTGTTTGATCTAGTAATAAGGTAACAACCATGCACCAGGCACACTTTACAGGCTTGTCTCCTACGGTTCTCACAACTCTACGAAGATGCTGCTGCTGTCCCTATTTGACAGATGAGGACACTGAGGCAGACGGAGATGATGTGGCTCTTATCAAAGCACACAGATGGTACTTTCTGGGGCCAGGATGGGCCTGGGAAGATCACAAAGCTCAGGCCTCCCCTCTGCTGGTGCCTCTCATGACGACAGGGGAGATGGAATCCGCCTGGAAGTATGTTCAGTGGGACGTGCGTCTTTCCTGGTGCCTGTTTGTTCTTCGTGGATTAAGGGAACTAATTCCTGCCACAGAGAATAGAAACATGCTGAAATTATCTTTCAATGGATGACTTTGGAGCCGGGAGCGATGTGACACTGGGATATTAGTCGGGCATTGGATTTCCAGTAGTTTATCCCTTTTGCTTGACTGAAGTGGAGCTGCATTTAAGCGACTTGGGCTCCCTCCCACCCTTCACCCCTACTGCCCTTTCAGTATTGTAGTTCACTTCAGAAGTGGCTTAATTTATTTGTTTTTGACTTGAGTTACATTAAGCCAGGCAAACCTATTTTTCAAGAACTGAAATTTCAGGTTGGCAGAAGGAAACAGTGCAGTGTTTTCCTTTAATCCTGCATGTGAGAGAGCACAATAGTGCGTTACGGTGGCAGAGCGCGTTCTCCAGCACCACCTGAAGGTTTCTGGACAGTCAAGGACTGATCATTTTTTCTGACGAAAATACTTCCTTTGACTTATGCAGAGAAATATGTGGTTTAGGCTATGTTGAAAGAAAGCTACTCTTGCAATTTCTGCCTTGCAGAGGTTGTGTTCTTGGATTTGATATTTTCCACCTGAGACAGTTCTACTTGAGAGACAAATATTGCAAAAAGCCACGAGAGGGGCATTAAATCTGTTGTGGGGAAAAGAGTGAATTTTCTTATTAAAAGCAGATGGCATTAAAGAGGGGACAGTCGTTTCTAATTTATTACCCCACAAAAAGATTATTCGAGTTGATCCTCTCACATAGCGGTGTTTGACAGTGCCCGTTTGTCATATCCTTGTCAACACTGGGTATTGTTATTCTTTTTAAATTTTGCCGTGGTGATAAATTTAAAAACATATTGTATTGTTTTGATTTGTGTATATTGATTTCATATACGTGCTGGCCATTTGTGTCTCCTTTTGTAAATTACCTTTCAATATTTTCCATTTTTTCTACTTGATTGCCATTTTCAAAATTATCTTTATACATATTAAGTGTATTAATCCATCATCTTGTATCTTTGAATGATTTATTTAGCTAATACTTTGTGGTTAGACATTTGTCTTGTTTTTCCGTTTGTAATTCTTATTACAAATTATGCCCCAATTTTTTTGAACATAAAATAGTCTTTCCTTTCTATATATTCTGGTTTTTTCTGTCCTTATGAAATTCTTGTTATTTTGTATTGACTATCCCATCCCCCCAGGGCTTGTTCTCCAAATCTCTTTTCTTTCTACAAACATAAGAATCTCTTGACTTTTTTTTTAGGTTCTGAGAGAAGTTTCTCAAGCTTGTCTTCTCAGTCTCTGATTTGGTTTCCTTTGATATACAAGCTGGCTTTTCAGTGCTATCCTGTTTTTAATTTGACAGTTATGTTTTTCTATGGATAGAAATCTTGATCTCAGTTGTCCTTTTTCCAGAGATTCAATGTCATCATGAATCTAACTTGGGAACAGGAATAAGTGAGCTGTTTTCACGTTTTCTTCCATTGCTTTCTGATTCTTATGGGTGTACTTATTTTCATTTCTCACATTGGTTTGTTATTTTGATAGCCACTGGCCACATATGGCTATTGAGCATTTGAAATGTGGCTAGTGCAACTGAAATAGAGTTCTAAAATTTTATTTAATCTCAATTAAAATTTAAATTTAAATGGCCACATGTGGCCAGTGGGTATATATTGGATAGCATAGCCACCATGAGGTTAGGGACCCTGTGTGTTTTGTTTACTGCTATGTTCCCAGGCCCAGTGTCACGTAGTAGACACTTAATATTTGCAGAAACAGTGAATGCAGCCGCAGGAAATCTCTGGCAGGGCCTTCTTTAGTTGCTGTGCCAACGATTCCTTTCCTCTTTGTGTGTCTGCCCAAGGTTAGGTAGGGCCCTCTCCCTTTGTTAGTAACTACCACGAGGGCTATTTCAGGGGCACCTGTGGACTTCCACCCCCATGGCCCTCTATTATCCCACTGTTTGTCCCAGTCTGACCAGTGAGTGAGGGATTCATCCATCCTTGCCTCAGGCATTCTTGCCTGCTTCACATCTTTCAGAAATTTCTCAAAGCTGCTGCCAGGTGGATGGGAGTTGCCCCAATTTTCAAAGCTGATCTAGACAATTCTCCATTTTATAGTCTTTTGGTCATTCCAGTTGTTCCAGCACCATTTGTTGAAGAGACTACTTTGCTCCATTGAATTGCCTTTGCACCTTTGTCAAAGATCTGTTGACTATATTTATGGGAGTCTATTTCTGGGCTCTCTATTCTGTTCCATTGATCTATTTGTCTGTTCTTTCTCTGATACCACACTGTCTTGATTACTGTAACTTGTAGTCAGTGTTGAGGTCAGGTACTGTCAGTCCTCCAACTTTGTTCTTGTCCTTCCATATTGTGTTGGCTAGTCCAGGTCTTTTGCCTCTCCATATAAAACTTTGGAATCAGTTCGTTGATATCTGCAAAATAACTTGCCGGGATTTTTATTGCGAGTTTTTTTAATCTTTTATTATGAAAAAATTCAAGCATACAGAAAACAGAGAAAAATAGAATGAATACCCTACCCCATCATGTACATCTCATGACTGTTAACATTTTGCCACCTTTGCTTCCTCTTCTTTCTTCCCTGAAATATTTTAAATGACATCATAACATTCCATTCCCAAATACTTCAGTATGCACATCTGAAAAATAGGGGCATTTTTGTACTTAACTATGCGACCGTTATCACACCTAACAATGATTCTTTATATCATTCAGCGCCCAGCCCATATTCACACTTCCCTAATTGTCCCCAGATGTCTTTTGTAGCTGACCTGTACAAACCAGGATTTAATCAAGAACCACACATTGCATTCGGTTGTTATGTCTCTTAAATCTCTCTTTTTAAAAAAGTTGAGGTGAGGGGCCGGCCCTGTGGCTTGGCGGTTAAGTGCGCGCGCTCCGCTGCTGGCAGCCCGGGTTTGGATCCCAGGTGCGCACCGACGCACCACTTGTCCGGCCATGCTGAGGCCGCGTCCCACATACAGCAACTAGAAGGATGTGTAGCTATGACATACAACTATCTACTGGGGCTTTGGGGGAGAAAATAAATAAAATTATTAAAAAGAAAAAATAAAAAAGTTGAGGTGAAATCAACATAACATCAAATTAACCATTTTAAAGTGAACAATCCAGTGGCATTTAGTACATTCACAAGGTTGGGCAACCACATCTCTATCTAGTTTCAAAACATTTTCATCACACCACAATAAAACTCCATACCCTTTAAAGCAGTTATTCTTTATTCTCTCCTGCCCCAGCACCTGGTGACCACTAATCTGCTTTCTGTCTCTACGGATTTACCTTATTCTATATATTACTATAAATGGAACCATACGATGTGTGACCTTTTGTGTCTTGCTTCTTTTACTTAGCATTATGTTTTTGAAGTTCTTCCATGTTGTAGCATGTATCAGTACTTTATTCCTTTTTATGGCTGAATAATATTCTATCATATATATATATATATATATATATATATATATATATATATATATATATATATACCTCAATTTGTTTATCCTTTTATCCATTGATGGACATTTGGGTTTTTCCACCTTTTGGCTATTGTGAATAGTGCTGCTATGAATATTTTTCTTAGTCAGCTCGGGCTGCTATAACAAAACCACAGACTGGGTGGCTTAAACAACAAACATTTATTTCTCATAGTTCTGGAGGCTGGAAAGTCCAAGATCAAGGTGCCAGCAGATTTGGTTCCTGGTGAGAATCCTCTTCCTGGCTTGCAGATGCCCACCTTCTTCCAGTGTCCTTACACAGTGGAGAGAGCGAGCTCTGGTCTTTCCTCCTCTTATTATAAGGACACCAATCCCATCATGAGGGCCCCACTCTCATGACCTCATCTAAACCTAATCACCTCCCAAAGGCTCCACCTCCAAATAGCATCACATTGTGGGGTAGGGCTTCAGCATATGAATTTTGGGAAACACACACATTCAGTCTGTAATATTCAGCTCCCTGCCCCACCCCCACCCCCAAATTCATGCCCTTTTTACATGTAAAATACATTCATTCCATCCCAACAGCTCCCAAAATCTTAACTCTAGCATCAACTCTCAAGTCTAAAATCTCATCTAAACATCCTCTAAACCAGATATGAGTGAGACTCGAGGTACAATTCATTCTGAGGCAGAATTCCTCTCCGTCTGTGAACCTGTGAAACCAGATAAGTTATGTGCTTCCAAAATACAGTAGTGGGACAGGATAGACATTCCCATTCCAAAAGGGAGAAATCAGAAGGAAGGGAGGGGCGATGAGTCGCAAGCACATCCAACACCTAGCAAAGCAAATACCATTAGATCTTAAGGCTCAAGAATAAATCTCTTTAGTTCGATGCTCTGTCTTTGGGACCCACCTGGGGGGATCCTGCCAGGACCCACTGGGGTGGTGGTTCCATCTCTGTGCCTCTACCAGTTGGAGTCATGCCCCCAAGGCTCCGGGTGACTGCCCTCTGGCCTGTTGAAACTGAGGCGATGCACACCCCCACACATACTTTGAAACCAAGGAGGCAGCCCTGATCATCTCTGAATTGCCTTTGGGATCATTTTTTCCTTATCTTGAGGAGTAGCGCATGTTCACAGCTAAATCAGTCTATGGTCCAGTCTTGTAGGATCTAAGAAATTGCTTCCTTTTGTCCTGTCTTAGTCTCCTTCAGTTCACACTGGCAGTGTTTCTGCTGGGGTGGTTGGTTAGGCGCATGGTTCACACCTGTACTAATCTCCTTATCAGATGGTTGTTCAACCACACCCTTAGTGATCTTCAGAACAAGGTTTCTCATTTTTTGCCATATGAATAGACCGAGAACTTTCCAAATCTTTAGGTTCTGCTTCCTTTTTGCTTAACAATTCCTTCTTCAGTTAATTTCTCTCTTCTCTCATTATACTATAAGTAGTCAGGAGGAACCAAGCTGCTCCTTCACCATTTTGCTTAGAAATCTCCTCAGCTAGGTATCCAGTTTCTTCGCTTACGAATGCTACCTTCCACAAAGCACTAGAACACAGTTCAGCCACATTTTTTTGCCATTTTATAGCAAAGGTTGCCTTTTCTCCATTGTCCAATAACATGTTCCTCATTTCCATCTGAGACCTCACCAGAATGGCCTTTCCTCTCCCTATTTCTACCAACATTCTGTTCATAATTATTTATGTATTCTGTAAGAAGATGGGAGCATTCTCTCCAAGTCTCCTCTTTTCTTCCTGAGCTCTCCCCAGAATCACCCTTACATCCATGTTTCCAGCATGCACCTACAACTCCTCCAGCCTCTACCCATTACCCAGTTCAAAAGCCACTTCCACATTGTTAGGTATTTGTTACAGCAGCACTCCACTTCTTGGTATGAAAATTTATATTAGTTAGCTCCGGTTGCATAACAAAATACCATAGACTGGGTGGCTTATACAACAGACAGTTTTTTTTCTTACAGTTCTGGAGGCTGTGTGGGAGATCAAAATTTGGCCACCCTGAAATATATCTCTTTACCTTGATTGTTTTCTCTGAAGGACATTTGACCTCCCCCACTAACTGCCTAAAGAATTTGACATGGTGGCTCCTTCCTGGAACAGATCTTCCATCTGATGGCTGTAATATAATGTAAAATAGATGTTACAATAGGAAAGGCACCAACAAGCCCATCTTATCAGAAATTCTGTCTCTGGCCACATTCTCTGGATGGCCCTGCGAGGAGTTGCCAGACAAACATTTACATTTATAAGGGAAATCTCCATTTGTAAAGGTATCTCCCTCTCTGTCTTGGGAAGAGGGGGGATGACCTCATTTCTAGAAACTTATCAATGTGGAAGGTGAGGTCTTAAATCTGCATAATAACCTTACTCTTGTTTACTGTGCTTTAGTGGTAATCTCCTGTAACTGACTCCCCCACCCCCAAAATCCTCCTTTGTCATTGGCTGAAAATGATATTTAAGACGAGAATTTCTGCTATTGTGCTGAGAAACGCAGTGTCCCTGCTTTCTCCCATGTATACATGTTATTAAACTTGGTATTATTTTCTCCTGCTAACCTGTCTTGTTGATTATTTGGCCAACCAGAAGAACCTTAAGGGAAAGGGCAGAGGGAGATTCTCCCTCTTCCCCCGACAGTTTTGGCGAGCCAGCCAGGAGAAGCACTGGCTGGTAAGTTGCCTTCTCTGGTTGGAAGACCTGCCTTCTCCCTGGACTACTGCAGATGATGAGATACGGGAACGCCTGACGAAAGCCGGCAAAAGGTAAGACTTCTTACCACGTCAGCCTCCCGGAATCTCTATCTGCGGAGCCCGGTGGAAGGAAATGGTGAGAATTTTTTTCTCTTTCTAAATTTAGATTGGCAGGAGAAAATATTTGGGAAACTAGTTTCTTGGGATTTTAGTGACTCTTGGTTTAAATTTGGTAGAGTACTCTTGGTTTTGATCTTGATCCCTTTTCCTCCCAGAGTAGTCTCTGTCTTGTTCTGTGTCCTGAGAACTTGGCTTTGTGACCAGTGAGAATATTCTCCTTGGTCTCCACCATACGGAAGGTGCATTTACCGGGGTGCACCTTGGTGGCCAGTCGAGTAGACTGGGGTTCCGAACTGTCTCTTTGTCCGGCTGTGCCAAGTTCTCAGGGGAGTTTGTCATAAAAGGGCCCAGTCCATAAGGGCTTTTGTCGTCTTAACCTTCGTTGCTTGTTAGTGCTGGAAAAATCCCATTCCAGTATCGCCCGCCCGGTGTCACAGATTAGCGGGTCTGTGACGGAGGCGTCCCACACTATTGTGGGAGACCGGAGACACCCTTTTATCCTTACCGCCTGTGCAACGAAGGTCTTTACTGTTTCTGAATATCTTTGGGAGTAAATTCTGTGGATCATGGGGGCTACATCATCTGCGCCCTCACCAGGGACGCCTCTTGCGTCCATGGTAGATTTATTCTAAGCGTGGAAAGTTACCTCCGGGTCTTTCCTTAAAAAGGCTTATTGGTTCAAGTCACTATTGGAATAAATATACAAATAAAGATCCTACTCGTCAATGGCCAGACGACGGATCCTTTAAATTGGAAAAACTTCTAAATTGGGGGAAAAAAAAAAATGTTTTGAGAGCTCTCACATAATTGCTTAATTGGTACCTAAGAATTAAGGCCAGAAATAGGAAGGGAAAAATTTGACTAGTCTTAAGACCTTGACTCAGGTTACAATTAAATTGAGAACATGTAAAAGTGTAAGTGTTGATAAGATTATAAAGGTTGGAATGTTTGAGCTAATTTTATACAAAGAGGTTACATCAACTTTGCCTGAGTATGTTTTAAAATGTCTGACTGGGAATGCTTCTCTTGTCCAAAGTTAGAAGACCAAGACCTATTGATAAAAATCTTAATGATAACTATGTTTAAAGGTATAAGAAGTGATGAAAATTGCATGAAATTTTGTAGGAAAAAAACTGATGTTATTTCTATTACAGAACTGGTTAACAAAAATAGTAATTTAAATGATGGCTAATTTTATCCAAAGTCTTATGAAGTCTTGTAGGCAATCTAAATAATTATTGGGAACAAGTAAATAGTTGTGAAAAAGATAAATGTTAGATGAACTTTAAACAATAATCATGTGTTATGGTGGTTACAGCTTCCAAACTCTTTTTGGTGACTTAAAACTTGAGAGTTTTGCTAAGTTTTATGATAAAAATTCTCTTGAGTATCATCATTTCCAAATAAGATAAGTTATTAGACATTGATTGCTAAATGTACATTTGTCTACTTTTGGCTTTTCATTACAGGAAAACTAAAAGATGTTTTGGGTCTATTGATAAACATGTGTTTTATTAAAAGATTATACTATAAAGTAACATGTTTCTAGAAGTTATGAAGTGTTTATAAATTTTCCAAGCCACAAGATACTAATGTAAAAGAAAGTTTACAATTGTTTACTTAGTTTTTACTTAGAAATTAAGGTTTCTAAGGGTTAAAATTTCTAATTAATATATGTGATTGAAGCTACTAAAAATTAAAAAAAAATATGTCTGTGTACAAGGAAAGTAAGATGTATAAAGGTACAAAGAATGGAAATATTTTGTTTGGTTAAGAAAGATAAATTTGTCCTCAAGTACTAGGAGGGAAAAGAAAGACATGGGACAAATTCTGAATGTAAAAGGAAAGTTATAGAAGGTTTGTGGAAGAAAAATTCTGGAAAAGGAGTTTTATGCATGGTCAAATTGGCTAAGATTGAAATGAATTTAATTAAGTAAATGAGTTTTAATAGCAGAAATAAGCTGGTGCAAAATTAAAATTTGGTCTTCTGTCTCTTAAAAGGATAATTTACTTAAACTTGATAAAGAGGTTACAAAAGATTTTTCTTTACCTTTGAGTAAGTCTACCTAAAAGACAGAAAAAAAAAAAAACTGTTAAAATAATTTCCTACGTTCAAAAGACTGAGGTCTCTCTATTAAGGCTTTTGGACTGTTAATGCTCTGTTTGCTTTGATTGTTTATATTTTTGACAAGCTCCACCAAAATTCATATCTTAAATAAAGTCTTTTTTTTACTTTTTTCTTTGAGAATTTTCAAAGGGCCCTGGAACTTCTCAAAGAAATTTGCTCTCTTCCTATAAGGGGAAAGATACTAAACTTATTAGGCTTATTCAATATGTTCAATTACATGGAAAGCATTGTCAGAACAGTGATGATAAGCCTGCTTAGGTGCTATTATGTGGGCAAATGTTATTGACATAGGTGTTTTAAAATTGTATAACATTACTGAAATTCTGATCTGTCCTGGTTATCAGTCATAATTCTGGTTATTATTTTAAAGTGTTGTATGTCACAAAATTAACCAAATTTCCTTGTCAATTGCCATTTTGAGGTCTTGTTGTTTACAGACTTATTTCTTTGCTCTAATGCTTTTGCAAAATGTTTCGACTTCAAAAAAATTCATGGAAAGGACTCTGACATTTACACTAGAATACAGGTTTCTGACAAACTTTCTGATCATAAAACTGAACTTGGTAAAATATTACAGAAATCCGATGGAGAAACTGATGACTTCATAAAGCCACTAACAAAAAGAGTGGTATCAAAAATGGATTACACAGGACTGAATAAACTGATAAAGATGTTATGATTTTTCATTTAAAGTATTGCTGAATTTTTAATGTTTTGTTTTTTCAGATTTAAAGAAAACTTTTTCTCTGTTCTCCCGAGATAGCTATGACTTACAGCAATTTAATAAATGATATTTTTCCTTACAAACTGAAGCTGATGGACTTGATATAAACTTGAGATGACCTGACGACACCATCCGAGACATTTTAAACTACAAAAGATGCTTTGACGCTGACATCTAAAATTCTTCTTCACTGGCTGTCCTCTGAACTCAAAACTGCTTTACAACTTGCTCCAACCATTAACCTTGTTTTTCTTTTATAGAAATGCTTCTATTAAATACTTGATTGCTTGCTTCCACAATATAGGCGTGACCTTGAGAGCCCACCTGCATCACCACCTACCTTCCAAAAGGAACTTAATTGAACTGATCTATTATCAGGACTAAGAAATGTGTTCAGCGAGATGAAACAATCTACCAACTCAGCTTCTGGACTATGAAACTTCTTTAAGTTTCAAAAAGACTGTGAAACTTTTAGTTTCAAAGGCGGGACTGTGGGAGATCAAAATTTGGCCACCCTGAAATATATCTCTTTACCTTGATTGTTTTCTCTGAAGGACATTTGACCTCCCCCACTAACTGCCTAAAGAATTTGACATGGTGGCTCCTTCCTGGAACAGATCTTCCATCTGATGGCTGTAATATAATGTAAAATAGATGTTACAATAGGAAAGGCACCAACA
This sequence comes from Diceros bicornis minor, assembly GCF_020826845.1. NCBI lineage: Eukaryota > Metazoa > Chordata > Mammalia > Perissodactyla > Rhinocerotidae > Diceros > Diceros bicornis. Next base: position 95,921,187 of record NC_080744.1, read on the forward strand.
AGCCCATCTTATCAGAAATTCTGTCTCTGGCCACATTCTCTGGATGGCCCTGCGAGGAGTTGCCAGACAAACATTTACATTTATAAGGGAAATCTCCATTTGTAAAGGTATCTCCCTCTCTGTCTTGGGAAGAGGGGGGATGACCTCATTTCTAGAAACTTATCAATGTGGAAGGTGAGGTCTTAAATCTGCATAATAACCTTACTCTTGTTTACTGTGCTTTAGTGGTAATCTCCTGTAACTGACTCCCCCACCCCCAAAATCCTCCTTTGTCATTGGCTGAAAATGATATTTAAGACGAGAATTTCTGCTATTGTGCTGAGAAACGCAGTGTCCCTGCTTTCTCCCATGTATACATGTTATTAAACTTGGTATTATTTTCTCCTGCTAACCTGTCTTGTTGATTATTTGGCCAACCAGAAGAACCTTAAGGGAAAGGGCAGAGGGAGATTCTCCCTCTTCCCCCGACAGCTGGGAAGTCCAAGATTATGGTCTGGCAGGTTCGGTTCCCAGTGAAAGCCCTTTTCCTGGCTTGTAGATGGTCATCATCTCGCTGCGTCCTTACCTGGAGGAGAAAGAGAGAGCTCTGGACTCTTCATCATTATAAGGATACTGATCCCATCATTGGGGCCCCACCCTCATGAGCTTATCGAAATGTAGTTACCTCCCAAAGGCCCTACTTCCAAATACCATCACATTTGAGGTTAGTGCTTCAACATATGAATTTGAGGGGTGGGAGCACAAACGTTCAGGATACAACAATACTTCTGTACAAATATTTGAGTACCGTTTTCAGTTTTTTGGGCTATATACCTACAAGTAGAATTGCTGGGTTATTCTTAGGTCTCTTATAATCTAAATGAGTTCCTTTCACTTGATTTTTTCTTTTTGTTCTTTTTCCCCCCATGACATCAATTTGTTGCGATGACCAGGCCAGCTGTCCCATCTTTTGGCTGTGTCTAATTGTTTCCTCATGCTGGTTTTCAGCATGTTCCTCTAGGCCCCCTGTTTCCTATTATTTGGCCACAACGTTTTTATTTTCTCTTCAGTCTCTTTTTTCTTCAGTTCATTCTTCCGTTTTGTATGTGGCCTATTTTGGGGGAATGTGCCCTCATCCTGTTGTGGACGCAAAGCAGTTTCTGCTCTTCCTTGCAATAAAGTCATGTGCAAGGAGGTCTTTGCTCTTATTCCTCGAGGAACTATTTTTCTTCTCTGACACTTCAAATTCTGGTCGTAGGCCTCAGACTGTCATGTTTCTATTTACTCATCCTTGAATAGGCCTGGTGTTGGCTCAGGGCTGTGTTACACTGCTTGCTCACAGTGCCCTCCCTGTCCTCTCTGACTGAGGCCAGGGGCTGAGCTGGTGTCTCCAACGGGACAGTCCTGGTCTTTGGCACATCTCAGGCAGCTTTTTGGGGCTCTCTTTTTTTCCCTCACCATCCATTTTCTGACAAGTGATAAAGTGGATATTGACCTTGCAGGACCTGAGGCCATTTCTGATCAATCATTCATGGCATGAAAACTTACACCTGCCTGCAGGCGCTTTCCCAGGTGAGGAGCCACACCTGGAATGCAGTTAGTCTGGTCGTCTCTGCACCATGCTGGGCTGCTCCCTAGGAGCTGTGGATTCAGGCTGGATGAAGACTTACTGATGAAACGTAGGGATTCGATCTCCTCAGAAAAGGGTTCCCAGCAGTGTCAGGCTGGTTGTGTGGTTTGGATTGAAGAGGAGGTTTGGATTTGTGTAGGAGCAGCCGGTGGGTTAGGATGCTGGTGGGGTCCCTGTGGCCCACATGGCGCTCTTTGTGTGAGTTAGAACAGGTGCGTGTTCCTCCAGACGCTCCGCTTCCGTGTGTAGGAACATCATCTTGCTGTACTGGATTTGTTGGAGCAGGTCATTTGACTGCCACTTGCTAGAAAATTGTATGGCAAGTACACGAGTCTGCAGTGTCTGTGATGGAAAGGGTGTGCTCCCTTCCATGCCGCCCCGTTGTCACTGCACCACGTGCTCAGCTGCACACCGCAGCCACTTTGGGTTTTTGGCTGATGGTCACTCGTCAGTGACTATGCACTTGAATTCCTTCCCATCAGTAGAAGATCCTTCCGATTTTGGAATATGGTAATATGGACTCTTATGTCTTTCAGATCCACTGTTCCCCTCTCCCCCACTTCCATTAGTTTTCGTGGGAACTCTCCAGGCACTGTGAGTTACCTGCCTCTGCTGAAACACAGCACCCACGTTGACTTTTTGATGAAGACCTTGCCGCATTCTGAAGCTCTAATGCAGTGCACGAGGGTTGAACAGGGGCCCTGACAGTCCAGCGTTGCTGTGCCAGCTCAGCCTGTGCTAGCAGACTGGTGCCTTGTGAACAGCTGGTCTCTTTTGTGGCTTATAGAATGCCTTGTTTCTTCTGATAGCATTCTTGTATGACTTGCAGGAAATGAGGCTGCTTCCTGAGTGTGACTCTAGGAATCAGGCTCATTGGTCTTCTTTCCCTAATTATAATGATAAATACCTACATGTGAAGAAAATTTGAGTAGCACAGCAAAGCTAAAGGAAAAAGGTAAAAACTACCTGAAATTTCCCTTCTCCAGGGTTAACTCCTGTTACCTCCGTTTCTCCATCCCTGTTCCATCCCTGTTTCCACCTTCATCCACTTTACTTTTCCACTATGGTTACTGCTTCCTCTGAATGGGGTGAGGCCTCTCCCTAGTCCCGCTGCAGTAACTGCTTTTCAATTACCCAGCCCTTAGACAGTGTTTGATAGCCCAGGGGCAACTTTATGTGTTTGAAAACTGCATTATTCTTTCATAACGACAGACACAAGGTTCCTTTAATATCTAATGGTCCAGTAACTCTGGGGTACAGCAGTTTTAGATTTCAATCTACCACTGCTGTGTAATCTTGGGAAAGTCACTTAACCCCTCTGGGCCTCCACCGCTATTTAAAATGAAGAGGCTGAACCGGAATGCCCTTTCCAGGTAAAATCAAGCAGAGGAATTAGGTTTATTTGAGACAGAACAGCCTGTGGGGGAGGTTTGTGCCTGTCGTCAGTGGCGTCTAGCAGGAGTTGTCTGAAGAGATAAAGGTGGTAGTTAACTAGCTTAGACAGACAGATAGATAAATGGGAACCGAACCCTGTATATAAAACTGCCCCTGGGTGTCTCTCTGGGCAGGCTAGCACCTGAACACCAGGAAAACCAGACCAAGTTTTCTCAAGAGCAGTATCATCCTCTGGAATTTGTTCACTTTTAATTACAAATTAGCCAGGGGTTTTTAAATTAATAAGACTGTTTTCCCAAGGAGCAGTGTCATAAGCATTGAGGACTCTTAAATCAGACTGTGAATGAATTGATGACATCCTTGCTGGGTTAATATGCAAACTGCCTGTGTCTTACCTGAACCTGCCGACGAGTAATGGATGGACAAATGTTGGAGGGAGGTGTTGGGGAAGAACGATAAACTTTGAGAAATAGTTGCAGACTTTAGTGGCGAAAGGGGGCGTCCTCCATGAGCCGGGGATGACAACTGACGAGGACCTGCTGTGTGCTGGGCGGCGTCTGAGATCCTGTGGAGACAGAGAAAAGCAAGACATGCTACTTTCCCTTGAGAGGTCCCAGTGACTGTGTCTGGGGACAGAAGCAGAAGTGGCTAGTTCTCGTGTGAGGGTGAAGTACTGTGTGATCGGATGGAAAGGGCTCTAGCCCTCGCCCAGGGTGAACCAAGCTCCTGTATTACTGGGCTGTGTTCTGCATCTCAGAGCTTCTTGATGACTTAATTTAGTTGGATGCTGTATTAGAAGATAAGCAACATAGTGTTTGTGACAGGATAAAAAAATAAATATCTGGTCTTTGTCCCTGGTTTTTGACACATAGTTCCTAAAATCCTTGGAATCTCCTAAGTGTTGAGTGTCTTTTATATGCTAATAAGATGACTGGGGGCTGGGGGCCCCTAGATTGCTTTAGGAAGCAGGCTGGTTGCCAGAAAGACCAAGGCATGATTGGAGGGTTGGAACTTTCAGCCCTACCCTCTGACTTTGGGGAAGGGAGAGGGCTGGAGACTGAGTTAAATCACCCTAATCAATCATGTCTACCTGATGAAACTTCCGTAAAAACCCTTAAATGAAGAGCTTCCAGGTTGGTGAGCACATCGAGGTGCTGGGAGAGTGGTGTGCCCAGAGAGGGCATGGGAGCTCTGTGCCCTCCTTTACTTCCTTGCCCTGTGCATCTCTTCCGTTTGGCTGTTCTTCGGTTGGAAATAGTAAAATGCCTTCCTGAGTTCTGTGAGCCGTTCTAGCAAATTATTGGACCTGAGAAGTCTATGCAAACCTCTGACTTGGTAGCCAAGTCGGATAGAAGTGTGGGTAACCCGATACTTGAGACTGGCATCTGAAGTGAGGGCAGTCTTGTGGGACTGAGCCCTTAAACCTGTGGAGTCTGATGCTAACTCCCGGTAGCTAGAGTCAGAATTGAATTGTAGGACACTTAGTTGGTGTTGGAGAATTGGAGAAGTGTTGAGTGGAGGAAAAAACCCACACTTTTGGTGTTAGAGTGTTTTGAGTAAAAACGGATCAATGAGGCTGGCCCCATGGCTTAGCGGTTAAGTGCACGCCCTCGGCTACTGGCGGCCTGGGTTCGGATCCTGGGCAAACCCTGGGTGCGCACCAACACACCGCTTCTCCGGACATGCTGAGGCCGCGTCCCACATACAGCAACTAGAAGGATGTGCAGCTATGACATACAACTATCTACTGGGGCTTTGGGGGAAAAAGAAAAAAAGGAGGAGGATTGGCAATAGATGTTAGCTCAGAGCCAGTCTTCCTCAGCAAAAAGAGGAGGATTAGCATGGATGTTAGCTCAGGGCTGATCTTCCTCACAAAAAAAAAAAAAACAAAACAGATCAATGTCTCTGATGGCATTAAGATGTATAGGCTGGATTATTGTTAGTCTGGGATGGTGTTGAAGGAATTGGCATCCTTGTGGCGATTAAGAGAAGCTCCCTCCCATCTGTCGTGAGCATGGTTCCTGAGCTCACATCGTCAGCAAGTGTTTCTTAAATGAGCGAATTGGACGACATGGACTCCAGTCTGGAGGCAAGTAGAAATGCCTTGGGTAGTTAACCAAAATGCAACGAAGCTCTTTCCCAAACATCAGTGGCTGAAGATTTTCAACTTGTCAGTGTTGAATGAAACACTGCATTGGACTAAATCATGCTCTGAATTTAATTTAGCATTCCTTTAAGAGCCTTGGCCTGTGTCTTTAGCGTGCACTCATGTGCATTACAATGCAGTAAGGCAGACATTTCTTGTGAAATGGTGTAGATAAGATTTAGAGGATCTGAACATCTCTCCGCTTTGGAATTTGTTGAAGCTAACATGTAAACAGATTCACACATCAAAAATTCAAAGACAGAAATACATGTGGTGCTTGCACTGTTCTGGTTTGCGAGTTGATTTCGAAAGGAGCTTGGTATTTGAAAGGTGCCCTGAGGAGTGGGGGAGAGTAAATCACGTCTTCAGGTGTGTGTTCCAAGTCATAACGAAACCTTGCTCTAATTCCCCGGCAAGGCCTTTGGATGACACAGAGCCTGACTTGTTCACTTCGTATTTGCCCAGTTCCCACAGCATATGGAAGAATTCAGCCTGCTTGGGAATATGCTGAATTAAGCAACATAACCAACCAGTGAAAGAGGAGATAGGTCTTTTTCAAGCTGGGCAAACCTTTCAACCTTAGAGGCCCTTCCTGATGTGGTGCAGGTGGAAGGACACAGCATCACCTATAGGAATTCTTGTCAAAAAATAGAATCGGTTGGGGCCCGCCCGGTGGCGCAAGCGGTTAAGTGCGCGCGCTCCGCTGCGGCCCAGGATTTGCAGGTTCGGATCCCAGGTGCGCACCGACGCACTGCTTGGCAGACCATGCTGTGGCGGCGTCCCATATAAAGTGGAGGAAGATGGGCACGGATGTTAGCCCAGGGCCAGTCTTCCTCAGCAAAAAACGAGGAGGATTGGCAGATGTTAGCACAGGGCTGATCTCCTCACAAAAAAAAAAAAAAATAGAATCGGGATCTGATCAATCTTCTAACTCTTTAGGTTACAGTAAATATAGAAGATAGGGGAACATATTAAACAACACCATAGGGATGCAATCCACCATGTCTAGAATGTGGAAATTCTAAAGGATAGACAACACATTTCTTCAATAAATAAATGGCAAAGAACAAGACAGGGAGGGAAATGTCGATGAAAGACACTTCTGTGGGACTGGGGCAGGTGCAGTTGATCCTCCGCCCATGTTCACTCCACTTCTACCCCTACAGTTTAGGGAGGCTGCTTGCTGGGAACACTGGTGACCCTCTGCCTGAGGGCTTTTATTCTGTCCACAGGATTATGCATGGCAAGCAGAGCAGAGTGCCAGAGAGTTACTGGCCTGGAGAGTTAATGACCCTCAGCCTCAGCCAGTGATGGACAGGGGAGGTGGATAAATACCCCAACTTCCTCCCTGCCTCCCAGTGCTGGGATACCCCTCAGGCGTGCCCCACACTGTCTCCTGGAGTTGTCAGAGGAACTGTGCTCCATTGGTCCCCAGTGGTATGCACCCTTTGTTGGCTTTCTTCCCTTCCGTAGCTCATTTCTCTATTTTCCCCACCAGTTTTGCTGGTATCACCTCCCAAATAGACTGTTTGCATTTCAGTCATTGCCTTAGGGCCTGTTTCCAGGGGAACTAAAGTAAGACAGAGAGGAATCAATCCAATGCAACATGCAGACCTTATTTGCATCCCAGTTTAAACAAACCATCTGTAAAAAAGCATGAATCCATTGGAGAAATATGATCACCGACTGGATGTCAGATGATATAAGGAATTATTGTTAAAGTTTTTTAGATATGAGAATTGTTTCTGGTTATGTTGAAAAAAAAAAGAATGCTTACCTCTTAGATATGCATGCTGAAGTATTTGCAAATGGAATTATATGATGTCTGGGATTTGCTTTAAAATAATCCAGTGGTTGGTGGGTGAGTGCCAGGAGGGGAATAGTGGTGAAATAAGAAGGGCAACATTTTAACAATTGTTGAAGCGGGGCAGTGGCTACATGGTGGTTCATTCCACTGTTTTGTGATATGTTCAAAATTTTCCAAAAGAAATGTTAAAACACAAAGAAGCATGTGAACACCCTTCTCGTCCCTCCTCCTCTGAGTTAGGATTAAATTATCCTCTTCCCAGTCTTGGCGCTGTGACTCACCAACTTTGTTTTGGGTGGGTCGGTGGCTCAGCCGATGAGCTCTTAGCATCTCAGTTCTTGGCCTTTCTCCAGGCTGGCAGCCTTCATTCCCCACTGCCTCCACCCGTTCCCAGAGCCAGACCAGAGACTCGGGCGTCGCTCAGACCTGCTGCACCCTGAAATCTGAAACTCCATCCTGTGAGCTGCTGCTCTAAAACCAACCTATTCCTCTGGTCCTGTTGCATCTACTTTCCAGTCTGTAGTGCACCCCCCGCCCTCCCCAGCCCCACCCTCCACCATGCAGCTGTAGCCCATATGGTCTTGACTGTTACGTGCCAGAACTGTTGGAATGGGCAGGTGGGGAGGGGGGGACCTGGGGATGGGGCGTCAGGCCGTGTTGTGGAGCTTCTCCCTTAGAGTGGTGGTCAGTAACTTTAGTAGGGTATCCAGGAGGGTGTGGTGACTTTGGCCTTAGCAGTACTCCAGGGGTTTTATAGTGGGGGTGGGGGTGCAAGAAAGGAGGAAGTGCCCCCATGGTTCTAAGAGGAGGAATGGAAACCTCAATCAGGGGAGGATACAGTAAGAGAAGAGTTCAGTCCTTAGGAAGAGAGGGTTGGAGAAAACTAGGGTTGTTGTCAGGGCATCAGCCAAATGGCCTGGACTTTTCCAGAGTGAAATTGGAGCATAATCAGGAAACTGAGGCAGAAGCCCCATCTTGCAAACTCAACACATGGGGCAGGTTTAGGGTCTTCTGCCCAAGGCTTCCCACAGGTATTCTAGGCTTTGGGCAGCAAGTGGAACGATGGCAGTGCTCAGCCCCTGGAGGAGGTGGGGCCGGTACCCAGCGGGGCTGGGTTCTGAGGGGCTCTGTCACTGGAGCAGGTGGGGTGAGGGTAGCCATGGAGAACCTACAGGCTGAGGGTCTTTTATGTTTGTCTTATGTATTGAGAGGTCTCAGCTCTGTACATACATAGGACCTGGTTTTAATTTTCCAGTCACTGTTGTCCACTGTGCTGAAGCAAATTCTTCTATGGAGTCAGACCCTGAAGAGACCTTGATCAGAACCATAGCTTTCCCGCCATGCTCAATTTTTAAGACACTTTTCATTTCTGTAATTATGACTTAGCCGGTCCCCTGCAATGTGGCTAGAGACAGGATCCTGGCTGCTGAAGTGGAGGAGAGGCTGTGGTCAGGCTCCAGGGCACCTCCTCCCTCTCCTCCTGCCACGTGCTCCTTCCCCTGCGGCTGGGTGCAGGGGGGCAGCTGGGGAGGCCGAGTTCTTTTGTGTCTCCCCGCTGGGGATGGTGTGTGTGGGGGTCCCTGTTCTTGCTTTGGTTCCCCTGGTTCTACTTGGGGTGAGCAGCTTTGCCCTGGTCCCTCGATTGTTGAGGACCCCACGTCCAGAGTCACAGCTGTATTTTCTCCCTTTGGCCCCATCAGTGGTATACAATCCCTCCCTCTTCTCTCGGTGCTGTGTCCCGTTACTGACCCCTGAAGCTGCCTGGAAAGCCCCATGGCTCCTCTCCTGCTGCTGCCCACCTCGTACCTTCTTGTTGAGTCGGGGGAACTACTGGAGTCTTCTTTCAGACCCTCCGAGGGCTGTGGGGAGTGGTATTCCTTCCTTGAAGGCATCTCCAATCTTTGTAGGTAGTTTTCTTGGAGTCCCCCCTGACTTGGCTTTGGGGAAGGTAAAGCACCCCCATTGGTTTCCCATGAGAAGGAAAGAAATAAGAAAAATAGCTAATACATATATAGTGCAGTTCTAAGCACGTTGAGTATTTCAATTGATTTAATCCCTGTGACAACCATATGGAGTAGGTATTATTGTCCTCATTTTATAGACAAGGAATCTGAGGACCAGAGTGCGTATGTATTGCCCTAGGTCACACAGCTTACAAGTGGCAGATCTGGGATTTGAACCCAGTCTGTCTGGCTTAGGTGTTACATGTTCTTGTCACCCTGAAGGGTCCTTTTCCCCAAAAGGCTGGCCGCCACCTTTTCTCTTATGTCCTCTCCTTATATTGATTTGGGGTGTGTTTGGGTGGGAGGGAGAGCAGTTGGTGGGGGTAGGACGAGTGTTGGTATCTCTTGGTAAGTGCGGTGCGGTGGAAGCTTTTTCATGGCTGGAAGCTTGTTGGTGACTCTCTGAATGTGGGATATTGTGAGTTTTTGGTCTTCAGCTTTGGACATTAGCCGTGATTCCCGATCAACAGGAAAGTTCCACTCAGCTTGTTAGTTCTGATCTAGCTCGAGAGTGTTGACAGATCCTGCTCATTTCCTAAATCTCTTTCCTCAAAGCTGGATTATTTTATGGCTTCTCTTCCTTTCCTGCCTGCCCAGATTCCATGCAGGGCAGCCCCTTTCTCACAGACCTCTGCAAACTCCTCACTCCCTCATCTTTCATGTTTCCTGCAAATCTCAAACCCTGGCGCAATCTGGCATATGTCTTCTCTCCTACCAGGGCTGCCAAGAACTGCTGGAGAAAATCTACTAACTGCGCTGATTTACAGATTGATGGCTTCAGCTTCAGGATAAGTCGCTCATCCTTTATTACGTCCCTGAATGGCTTCCTCTTCCACTCTTTGTGGTGGCTTTTCCAGATGCACGATAGCCCTGAGACCTCCTGGCATCAGTCCTAGCCCTCCCCCCTCATCTTCAGCCTCTCCTTTACTAGCTCTTAAGCAAATTTGCCTCTTCTGTAAATCCTTCCCTTGCCTTCCTCAGCCTCTCGCATCTCACTCTTCTTCACCGCTAGACTTTTACAAAGCATCTCTCTACCTGTTGCCACCACTTGCTTGTCGCGTTATCACCCTCAACCCAGTGTAATCCAGCTTTCTCTCTGTTCTCTCTATGGAACTGCTTCAGTTAAGGTTGCCAATGCCTTCCTAAATGATGAATCCAGCAGGCCACTTTGCTTTATTGTGCATTTTGACTACCTCCTTCCTGAAATACCTTCTCCTGTGGTTCCCACCGTACCACTCTGCTGGGTAAACTCTTCTCTGTCTGTCTACTCTACTTTATTTTCTGGCATCTCTTTCTTTGCTCACCTTTTTAAACTCAGTCATCACTAAGAGTTTGCTCCTGGTCCTCTTTGTCTTTCACTCAGTTCATACTCCCTAAGTGATCCCATCCACGTTCATGATGATCTATGTGACCTTGTATTGATAATTCCCAAATCTGTATTTCTGCCTCCTGACATTTCTCTTGAGCTGTAGACAGCTTTCCCAGACATCGCTACCTGGAAGCCCCACACACATCTCAAATTGGCATCCAAAATTGTGCTTTTTGTTTGTTTGTTTCTATTCCACCCAAACCTTTCATCACTCCAATTGCTAGAAACCGTAAAACCATCCTTTACCTTTGGGAAGAGAGCTCTGGAGCTTGATTACCCAGTTCAATCTTGCTTTTTCTCCCCAGTACTGGGTGAGCTTGGGCAAGTAATCTGATTTTTCTGTGTCTTGGTTTCCTCATTTGCAAAATGAGGAAAATAAACATAACCTGCCTTAAAGGGTTGATGTGAAGATGAAATCGGATAGTAAAGACAAAGCTCTCGGCAAAGGGCTGAGCACATGGTAACTTCCATGAAACACCACGTTTTATTATTGTCGCCATTATTCTAGTCATCATTTGTTCACCATTTACTGAGTGTCCTTCGTTATTTACTTGGCACTGTGCTAGGCACGCAGTCCACACTCCTATCTCTCCAGGGCCCACATTCTGTAGATTTTACCTCCTAAATGCTCTAAGATCTGTTAACCCCTCTCTGTACCCACCATCACTGCCTCAGGGGAGGGCCTCAGTGGTTATCACCTACATTGTTTATATACCCACCTGTGTTTTCTCCCTAGCCGGGCCAGAAGGATCTTACTAAAACATAAATCTGATTATGTCATGCCCCACTAAAAATCCTTCAGTGGCCCGTCAGGGTAAACCTCTATTGCTTCCCATTGCTGCCAGGCCCCCCTCCACCTGTGTCTGCTGACCCAGCTCTAGCCATCCAGAACCACCTGCAGCTTCTACACCATGCCTTCTGGGTTACCCTTTGGACCATGGCCACGCTCCTCTCTCTGCTGAAATGTGCTTCTCTTCAGCCTCCCTCCACTGTTCACCTTGTGTTTGCCTTCTCATCCTTCAGGACTCTCTTGAAATATCACCTGCTGCTTTAGGAATTTTTGTCTCTGTTTCCTGCACCACGACCTCCCCTCCCCCGCTCTCTGCCCGCTGAGGAAAGTTGGTTGCTCCATCTCCAGTGTTCTTATAGCATTTTGTTCCTACTTGGCCTCTTATGATCCAGGAGCTCTGTCTTTCTTGTCCCTTGGTTTTTAATGTCCAAGGGCTCAGAAAGGGAGATTTATGATTACCAGTATTTTATCCAATATTTAATTCATTAAAGTTGTAAATGTAAAAACTGATTCTACCTTAAACTTTTAAAAACAATTTATGAGCCTTGTAAATTCATTTGTAAATCTAGTAATATTTGTGTTAAAATGAAAAGCGCTCATTTCAGTTGCTCTTTGAATAATGCTCAATTTATAAATTTAACCAATTAAATCCCTTAAACAATACCATTTATACATTCCATTAATTAATTTCTCTTAAACATTTTAAAGTATAGTCTCAAGTTCAGTGTGTATGATTCTCATAAGCTTAAAACTCCATAAAAAATAGACAAAACATACACATATAAAAATGCTTGCAAAGGTTATTACTATCATTATACCTTATTACAATCATTATATCCAATATGGAAGGATTAATACCAGGGATTTATTTCTTTATCCTATAGTCCCAAATAAGTGACTGTGGCCAGCTGTGGTTCCCTACAAAATATTGGGAACCAAAATACAATCAAATTCCATATTACTGGTTGGAGATTGGGACCTGAACTGAGAATGTAGGTCCTCCTTGCGGAATGATTCTGTCTGAGCTGGCATCTGTTCAGCAGGCCCCTCACTGGTATCAAGTGGCTGCCACATCAATAGCCAACAGGATTTCTCTACCCCATTCCTTTCAGTGGGGTCTTGTCCAGTTTCATGTGTCAATTTTTTGGCAGACTTGTACTTTTTCCTAAAATAAGGCATCTTGTAAGATATCCGGGACTTGCTAGATTCTTGGAGTCTAGTTCCATTTTCCAGGATTTTATTCAGATCTCCCATTCTGTGCCCAGGTCCTATTGTGTTGTGTAATTGTTGTATATTTGTTTGCTCTCAAAGTCCTGTATTCTGGTGGGAGTTCATATACTTTACTCAAGTTGCAGTGATACTGGTTAAAACACTAGTAATCATTTACTCAGGTTTATAATTGCTACAGTTCTCATTGTCTACCATTCTGTGGTCATTTTTTTGACTATTAGTCACTGAGTCTCTAGACCTAGAGCAGTGCCTAGGCTCTCAATAAGCATTTGTTTAGTGAATGACGTATGTTTCCTTGAGTAGATTTGGATCTCTGTGAAGGTTGGAATTGTCTTATTGTTTTGTTGGAACCTAGCACACACTGGACCTGGATCATGGTAGCTACTCATTATGTACCTGTGAGTGAATGAATGAGGCAGAAATCACTGACTGTGATCTCTGACAACATTGAAACAATTGAGTAGAGCTTTATTTCTTGAAAGTTGCAGTATTGAACCCAAACCTTGACCATCTTATCAGATTCTCTGCCCTGCTGCCTCCTTTTGAGCCTCTCCTTGCTGAGCATGACTGCCACCTTTGTTGACCACTGCTAAGCTGGCCTTCAGGCCTCACACCCTATCAAGTACCAAATCTCTCTCCACTTTTGGTCTTGGATGAAATACCACACCGTAGGGCATAGGGCCTGGCTTCTTGAGTAGCTGCCAAGGGCTGAATGGTGAAACCCAGTGTTGGGTGTTGGCCTCCTGTGGTGAACCATAACCAGTGGGAGATGATGGGGGGAGATATGCAAATATATTTCCCTTTCTTTCTCCCTTCTGTGGACCACTCTGAGGTGCAGTTTGTTCTTACAACTCTTTTTTTTTTATTGATGTTTTCATAGTTTTTAACATTGTGAAATTTTGGGTTGTACATTTTTGTTTGTCCATCACCATATATATGACTCCCTTCACCTCTTGTGTCCACCCCCCACCCCATTGCCCCTGGTAACCACAATACAGTTTTCTCTGTCCATGTGTTGGTTTATATTCCACATATGAGTGAGATGATACAGTGTTTGTCTTTCTCCTTCTGGCTTACTTCACTTAACATAATACCCTCCAGGCCCATCCATGTTGTTGCAAATGGGACGATTTTGTCTTTTTTTATGGCTGAGTAGTATTCCATTGTATATATATACCACATTTTCTTAATCCAATCGTCAGTCGAGGGACACTTAGGTTGCTTCCACTTCTTGGCTGTGGTGAATAATGCTGCAGTGAACATAGGGGTGCATAAGCCTCTTTGGATTGTTGATTTCAGGTTCGTTGGATAGATTCCCAGTAGTGGGATAGCTGGGTCACAGGGCATCTCTATTTCTAATTCTTTGAGGAATCTCCATACTGTTTTCCATAGAGGCTGCACCAGTTTGCATTCCCACCAGCTGTGTATGAATGTTCCTGTTTCTCCACATCCTCTCCAACATTTGTTGTTTTTTGTCTTGGTGATTATAGTCATTCTAACGGGCGTGAGGTGATATCTTAGTGTTGTTTTGATTTGCATTTCCCTGATAATTAGTGATGTTGAACATCTTTTCATGTGCCTATTGGACATCTGTATATCTTCTTTGGAGAAGTGTCTGTTCATTTCCTCTGCCCATTTTTTGATCGGGTTGTTTGTTTTTTTGTTGTTCAGTTGTGTGAGTTCTTTATGTATTATGGAGATCAACCCCTTGTCAGATGTATGTTTTGCAAATATTCTCTCCCAGATGGTGGGTTGTCTGTTCATCTTGATTCTGGTTTCATTTGTCTTATAGAAGCTCTTTAATCTGATAAAGTCCCATTTGTTTATTTTTTCTTTAGTTTCCCTAGTCTGGGTAGGCATGTCACCCGAAAAGATTCCTTTATGACCAATGTCAAATAGTGTGTTGCCTATATTTTCTTCTGTGAGTTTTATAGTTTCAGGACTCACCTTCAGGTCTTTGATCCATTTTGAGTTAATTTTTGTGAATGGCGATAGCAGATGGTCCACTTTCTTTCTTTTGCATGTGGCTGTCCAGTTTTCTCAACACCATTTATTGAAGAGACTTTCCTTTCTCCATTGTATGTTCTTAGCACCTTTGTCGAAAATTAGCTGTCCGTATATGTGTGGTTTTATTTCTGGGCTTTCAGTTCTGTTCCATTGATCTGTGTGTCTGTTTTTGTACCAGTACCATGCTGTTTTGATTACTATTGCTTTGTAGTATGTTTTGAAGTCAGGGATTGTGATGCCTCCTGCTTTGTTCTTTTTTCTTAGGATTGCTTTAGCTATTTGGAGTCTTTTCTTGCCCCATATAAATTTTAGTATTCTTTTTTCTATTTCCGTGAAGAATGTCATTGGGATTCTGATTGGGATTGCACTGAATCTGTGGATTGCTTTAGGTAATATAGACATTTTAACTATGTTTATTCTTCCAATCCACGTGCATGGGATATCTTTCCATTTCTTTATGTCATCATCAATTTCTTTCAATAATGTCTTGTGGTTCTCATTGTATAGGTCTTTCACCTCCTTGGTAAGATTTAGTCCTAGATATTTTATTCTTTTTGATGCAATTGTAGATGGTATTATCTTTTTGAGCTCTCTTTCTGTTAGTTCATTGTTAGCATACAGAAATGCAACTGATTTTTGTAGATTGATTTTGTACCCTGCAACTTTGCTGTAGTTGTTGATTATTTCTAATAGTTTTCCAATGGATTCTTTAGGGTTTTCTATATATAAAATCATGTCAGCTGCAAATAGTGAGAGTTTCACTTCTTCGTTACCTATTTGGATTCCTTTTATTCATTTTCTTGCCTAATTGCTCTGGCCAAAACCTCCAGTACTATGTTGAACAGGAGTGGTGAGAGTGGGCAGCCCTGCCTCGTTCCTGTTCTCAGAGGAATGGCTTTCAGTCTTTCCCCATTGAGTATGATGTTGGCTGTGGGTTTGTCAGAAATAGGCTTTATTATATTGAGGTACTTTCCTTCTATTCCCATTTTGTTATGAGTTTTTATCATAAATGGATGTTGTATCTTGTCAAATGCCTTCTCTGCGTCTATTGAGATGACCATGTGGTTTTTATTCTTTGTTTTGTTGATGTGATGTATCACGTTGATTGATTTGCGAATGTTGAACCATCCCTGCATCCCTGGTATAAATCCCACTTGATCATGGTGTATGATCTTTTTAATGTATTGCTGTATTCGGTTTGCCAATATTTTGTTGAGGATTTTTGCATCAATGTTCATCAGTGATATTGGCCTGTAATTTTCTTTCTTTGTATTGTCTTTGTCTGGTTTTGGTATCAGGGTGATGTTGGCCTCATAGAATGATTTAGGAAGTGTTCCATCTTCCTCTATTTTTTGGAATAGTTTGAGAAGGATGGGTATTAAATCTTCTTTGAATATTTGGTAAAATTCACCAGAGAAGCCATCTGGTCCTGGACTTTTATTTTTTCGGAGGTTTTTGATTACTATTTGAATCTCTTTACTTGTGATTGGTCTATTCAGATTCTCCATTTCTTCTTGGTTCAGTTTTTGGAGGTTGTATGAGTCTAAGAATTTATCCATTTCTTCTAGATTGTCCAATTTGTTGACATATAATTTCTCATAGTATTCTCTTATAATCCTCTGTATTTCCATGGTATCCATTGTAATTTCTCCTCTTTCATTTCTAATTTTATTTACTTGAGCCTTTTCTCTTTTTTTCTTAGTAAGCCTGGCTAAGGGTTTGTCGATTTTGTTTATCTTCTCAAAGAACCAACTCTTTGTTTCATTAATCCTTTCTACTGTTTTTTTGGTCTCAATTTCATTTATTTCTGCTCTGATTTTTATTATTTCTCTCCTTCTGCTGACTTTGGGCTTTGTTTGTTCTTCTTTCTTTAGTTCTGTTAGGTGTAATTTTTTTTTTTTAAAGATTTTATTTATTTATGTATTTTCCCCCCAAAGCCCCAGCAGATCGTTGCATGCCATAGCTGCACATCCCTCCAGTCGCTGCACGTGGGACGCGGCCCCAGCATGGCCGGAGAAGCGGTGCGCGCCCAGGATCCGAACCCAGGCCGCCAGCAGCGGAGCGTGCGCACTCAACCACTAAGCCACAGGGCAGGCCCTGTTAGGTGTAATTTAAGGTTGCTTATTTGAGCTTTTTCTTGTTTGTTAAGGTGGGCTTGTATTGCTATGAGTTTCCCTCTCAGGACCGCTTTTGCTGCATCCCCTGTCGTTTGATATGGCACATTTTCATTTTCGTTTGTTTCCAGATGGTTTTTGATTTCTCCTTTAATTTCATCAACGATCCATTGGTTGTTCAGTAGCATGTTGTTTAATCTCCACATTTTTGTCACTTTCCCAGTTTTTATTTCATGGTTCATTTTCAGTTTCATAGCATTATGGTCTGAAAAGATGCTTGTTATGATTTCAATCTTCTTAAATGTATTGAGGCTTGCTTTGTTTCCCAACATATGGTCTATCCTTGAGAATGTTCCATGCGCACTTGAGAAGAATGTGTAGTCAGCTGTTTTTGGATGGAGTGCTCTGTATATGTCTACTAGGTCCATCTCATCCAGTTTTTCATTTAAGTCTACTATTTCTTTATTGACTTTTTGTCTGGATGATCTATCCATTGGTGTAAGTGGGGTATTAAGATCCCCTACTATTATTGTGTTGTTGTTAACGTCTCCTTTTAGGTTTGTTAATAGTTGCTTTATGTACATTGGTGCTCCTATGTTGGGTGCATATATATTTATAAGTGATATGTCTTCTTGGTGGAGTGTCCCTTTTATCATTATATATTTCCCTTCTTTGTCTTTCTTAACCTGTTTTATCTTGAAGTCTACTTTGTCTGATATGAGTATGGCAACACCTGCTTTCTTTTGTTTGCCATTAGCTTGGAGTATTGTCTTCCATCCTTTCACTCTGAGCCCGTGCTTGTCTTTAGTGCTGAGATGTGTTTCCTGGAGGCAGCATATTGTTGGGTCTTGCTTTTTAATCCATCCTGCCACTCTGTATCTTTTGATTGGAGAGTTCAATCCATTTACATTTAGGGTAATTATTGATATATGAGGGCTTAATGTTGCTGTTTTGTCACTTATTTTCTGGTTCTTTTGCGTTTCCTTTGTTTCTTGTCCCATTTGTTTCAGACTGCCAATTCAGTTTGGTTGTTCTGTCTTATGACTCTTCTAGTTTTCTCTTTGTTTATCATATGTGATTTTGTTTTGATTATTTGTTTAGTGGTTACCTTGAGGTTTGTGTAAAAAACCTTGTGTATGAGATAGTCCATTATCTGATGGCCTCCTATTTCCTTATACTAAGTCAATTCAATCACTTTCCTCTTCCCCTTCTAAGTCGTTCTTGTTCTATCTTGTGTTGTGGCTGTGTGTTTATAGTGATGAGGTTAAATTTATTTTTGGTGAATTCCTTCCTTTGATCTTTGATTTTGGTATTGAAGTGGTTGCTAACCTATTCCGGTAAAGATCTACTAGTTTTCTGAGTTTATCTACCTATTTTTCTCCTTGCTCCAAGCTTTGTATTCCCTTTCTCTTCTTTTTTTCAGGCCTGAGGGCCTTCTTGAGTATTTCTTGTAGTGGGGGTCTCGTGGCCATGAACTCCCTTAGCTTTTGTTTATCTGAGAGAGTTACTATTTCTCCATCATATTTGAAGGATATTTTTGCCAGGTATAGTATTCTTGGCTGAAAGTTTTTGTCTTTCAGTATTTTGAATATATCATTCCAGTCTCTCCTAGCCTGTAAAGTTTCTGTTGAGAAATCCACTGACTGCCTGATGGGAGTTCCTTTGTACGTTATTTTTTGTGTTTGTCTAGCTGCCCTTAATATTGTTTCTCTGTCATTGACTCTGGCTAGCCTTACCACTAGGTGTCGTGGAGAGGACCTTTGCCTACTGACATATTTAGGTGACCTGTTGGCTTCGTTTACTGGTAGTTCCTGCTCCTTCCCCAGATTTGGGAAATTCTCAGCTATTATTTCCTTGAATAGGCTCTCTGTTCCTCTTTCCCTCTCTTCTCCCTCAGGAATACCTATAATTCTTATGTTACATTTCCTAATAGAGTCAGATATTTCTTGGAGACTTTCTTCATTTCTTTTTAGTCTTAGTTCTCTCTCCTCTTCCATCTGGAGCATATCTGTATTCCTATCCTCTAAAATGCTAATTCTTTCCTCCATATTGTCAGCTCTGTTCTTTAAAGATTCCAGATTCTCCTTTATCTCCTCCATTGTGTTCTTCATCTCCATCAGCACTGATTGGTTTTTCTTTATGATTTCAATCTCTTTTGTGAAGAAACTCCTAATCTCATTGAATTGTTTGTGTTGTCTTGTATTTCGTTGAGTGTTTTTATGATAGCTATTTTGAAATCTCTGTCATTTAGGTTATGGATTTCTGTGTCTTCAGGGTTGGTTTCTGGGTGTTTGTCATTTTCCTTCTGGTCTGGTGATTTCATGTATCTTTGCATTGTGGTTCCTGTGTTGGCTTTGTTTTTCCTCATCCTGGAAATCTGTGGTTGCAATTTCCACCCGCCGCCACTGCGTGGTGGTAAAGCACTGTGTAATCTGAGCCCCCTGGGCTCTGCCGTGTTTTTTCCGCTGCGATTGCTGGTTGGATCGCTTGGTGTGGTCTGCCGCAGATCGCTTGGTCTGGTCTGGTCGGCTGAGCTGCAGGGTCCCCTTTGCGGAGTTGAGGCGTGGCGGCTGCTCTCTCTTTTGCCTTCTGGGTCCCTGGCGTGGGGGGCTTCTCATTTGTCCTTCATTATCTGCTCTCTGGGGTGCTCAGATGTTGATGGTACCCCATAGCAGTTCTGAGTCCTCTGTGTGGGAGTTTCCCACTGGCTTAGAGAGCCAGAAGAGCTATGGTTTCCCTGTAGAGGGCCGCCCCTCTCCCCTCCCTGGGAGCCCCGTGGACCAGGATCTCTGATTTGATGGGAAGGGAGAGGAGTTCTCCTTACCTCTCTCCACTTCCTCTGGGGGCCCAGCATGTTCCACTCTCGGATGTGCAGCAGTGTGGTTCCTTCCGATCTAGCTTTTCACTGTCTGGGGTTCCGTTGTTGGTCTGTGACTGTTCCTTTTGTTGTATCTTATCTGGGGAAGAGTTCACAGGAAAGCTCACTCCACCATGACACTGACGTCACTCTGCTCTTACATCTCTTTTTGAGAAAGTCCCAAGTACGGAGTAGACATACCTTCTTAGTGGCCTCTTGACTTTTCCTGGCTTATTTTGATGGCGGCCAGAGCCATTACACACTTTATTGCATAATCTTTAGTATCTTTCCTTGCCTCATTCCCTTTTTCCTCACTCTCACAGTCCTGGGTCTGTACTTCTCAAATAAATTGTCAGCACTGTAATCCTTGCCTCAGGCTCTGCTTCCTAGAAGACACAGGCTAAGAAAGATCCTTTGGTAAAAGTTATAGTCATGAATTTTGGAATATTTTTCTTTCCTCTCTCCCCATCCCTGAAACTTAGTACTTTTGGGGACTGGTTTATGCTCTCAATGGCTAGAAAATATTACCCTTTTTGTTGTTTGCATCTGATTTTTTGTCAATGTTCCAAAGTTGTATGCTTATCAAAAACAGGCAAGAACTATGCAATTCTTTGAAAGCCAACATCTTGTAACCCTGTTTATGGCACAGTTAACAACTTTATGAAATTTATCAAAATAAATTGATTAAATTTGTAATTATTGTCTGGAAAAAACCCTGTATTTTTACATTCTATAAAACTTAACGGTACAAGCAACCCAAGTTATGAAGGATATAGTTCATATCTTAAGATAAATTTAATTTTAGATTTGTAAAGTACATCATAAAAGTATTTTTTGCGCCAATATTTTTTCTCCTCCTGATTTACAGATTTTTTTTAAAAATTCACTTTGCTAATCTTGGTCCTGTTTAATATTCTTGGGAAGGTTAGAGGTGAAATTCAGAGTGGGATTACTGATATTACAAGGGGAATAGACGTTGAAAGGTCAATTTACTTTCGTGTTTGGGTGCAAGATCTGTTACTCATCCTAGATGTATGAGAATCCATCTTGCATTTTAGACTTATCAGCCTGTTTTTGGACATTTTGTAGAAGAGGGAGGAAACCTGATCATTCATTAGAAAAGCAGATATTTTATAAATAATTGTTAATTGCAGTTATTGCACATTCAGACAAATCTAACAGACCAAGTTTTCCTCTAGGAATAATGTAAACTTCTAATCGGAGAAAGATTTAAAGTCATCAGAGGATATGGTTATGTTTTTATACCAAGTGACAACTGTGTGTCTAAATTACAGCCTTCTCTCTAAAGGTCTGATTTCCTGTTCAGGAGTGACCTTCTCCTGGGTAGGATGCATTCCATTCACCAGTGTGTAGAAATGGGAAGTGGACCAGAATCGCAGAGCCAAGGGTGTAGAGCATCTACAGAGTGTGGTCATCACAATCAGAACCTTCAGTGCCATCTCTGGGGCTGCCTCAGAACTCTGACAGTTCTGGTACCCAGAGTGAGTGAGGTCTGTAACAGCTGCCATGTTTGGTGGAATGTGAGTATAGGTATAAAACACACAGTAGGAGACAGGTGAGACCACGGCCTCTGCACTCACTCTACCTACTTCCTGGATTCAGTTTTGTGTTGGCTCTAGTTCCCAGCATGTCTGTCTCCCCATGGCTCAGGAATAGTGCTCAATGCCTTGTGTCTGTGTGTCTCAGAGCATGGGTCTCTGCGCATTGGAGGTGGCTTATACATGAATGAATGAATGAATGAATGGGAGAGAATGAATGAATGAATGGGAGAGAATGAATGGCCCAAGGTTTTCTTACAGGTTTATTTGCTAATTGTATTTCTCCTATTATGGCTTGTTCACCACCTTTGCCTATTCATCCAGAGGAGTATTAGCACTTTAGCAAATTTGGATGAACTCCCAATATATATATCAGAGACGTGTGTGACCAGAGGCTTGCAGGAACTTAATCTGTTTCCCTAGGAGCATTGGTTCAGCATTCACTAATTAAGGGTTCAAGGTGACTTTATAGAACATAACTACTGCGAGTAAAGAAAATTGACTGTTTGGGTCTTTATTTCCGGGGCTGGGAGGGATCCAAGGTTGTATGAGATACAACGGCTGGACTCAAGGAGCTTAAGTTAAATACATGTACGTAAAAGAATGTCACCCTCTCTACAGCGTGATAGGGCACCGAAATTCACAAACCCGCAGGTGAAAACTCTGATGCCTCTTGATTTTTCTGTGTTTAATTCTTTGGATTGTTTCATTTTAACATTAATCATAGGGGCCGGCCTCGTGCCTTAGCAGTTGAGTGCGTGTGCTCCGCTACTGGTGGCCCAGGTTTGGATCCCAGGCGCACACCGACGCACCACTTGTCCGGCCATGCTGAGGCCGCATCCCACATACAGCAACTAGAAGGATGTGCAACTACGACATACAGCTATCTACTGGGGCTTTGGGGAGAAAAGGGGGAAAAAAGGAGGGGGATTGGCAATAGATGTTAGCTTAGGGCTGGTCTTCCTCAGTAAAAAGAGGAGGATTGGTATGGATGTTAGCTCAGGGCTGATCTTCCTCACACGCACACAAAAAACAACTTACAAAAATAAAATCAAATTAATCATGTATTTCACGCATCATCTATGTTCGTTGAAGAAAAATGATAAAATACAAAGAGAAAATGTCATCCACATCTCATTACCATATACTATGTTACTCTTAGTATCTAGTATGTATCTAATATTACAGTCATGTGCCACTTAATGATGGGGACACATTCTGAGAAATGTGTTGTTAGGCAATTTTGTCGTTGTGTGAACATTATAGAGTTTACTTACACGAAGCTATATGGTACAGCACACTACACACCTAGGCTCTGTGGTACTAACCTTATGGGACCACCATCATATATGTGGTCCGTCACTGACTGAAATGTTGTTATGCCGTGCATGACTGTATTACATTTACATATCTTTATAAAAATATAAAAGTAATATGCACTGGTTTCTAACCTGCTTTTCTCTCCTAAGAATATATTGTGACTGTGTTTATTTGCTAGTAAATATAGATCCACATTATAATTTTTAGTGGCTACATTATATGGGTGTACAGTGGGCCGTTCGTATCCGCGGGTTCCACATCCTCAAATCAACCAACCATAGATGGAAAGGCCTACGATGGTTGTGTCTGTTCTGAGCGTGTACAGACTTTTTTTCTTGTTGTTATTCCCTAACCAATATAGTATAGCAACTATTTACATAGCATTTACATTGTATTAGATATCATAAGTAATCTAGAGATGATTTAAAGTATATGGGAGGATGTGTGTACATTATATGCAAATACTAGGTCATTTTATATAAGGGACTTGAGCATCTGCAGATTTTGGTATCTGGGGGGGGTCCTGGAAGCAGCAGGAATGGAGGGATGCCTCTACTATAAAGTTCCTTATTGTTGGATATTAAAGTTGATTCCAATTTTTCACTAATAATAATAGGTAAAATTGTTGAGTGTTTACTGTGCCAGGTGATGAATTTAGGATGTTTATGTGTGTATTTTGTCTAAGCCTCTCAACAGCTGTTAAGTGGTAGTTGTGATCCTCCGTTTTATAGATGAGGAAACTGAAGCACAAAATAATATGCCTAAAGTACAAAATAAGCGTTGGAGCTGAGATTCTAGGCCTGGCAATCTGACTTGGCAGTCTGTGCTCCTGACTGGGGTAATGTATAGTCAGTGACTATGTATTGCTGTCTCTGATCCATCTTTGACAATTTCTTAGGTAAAAAATATCCTGGAGGTAAAGTTGCTGAGTCAGTATTGTATATTTTAAAGACTTTTGTTATGCGATGCCAGGTTATGTTCTAGAAAATTTTTCCTTTAAACAGTATAAGAGAAGGCACATTTCCTTGCATCTTTATTGACAGGGAGCCAAAGATAGTACATCATTATTTTAATTTTCATTTCTTTAATTCTGAGATGAAATGTTTTTACATTTTTATTCGCATTTTTAGTTCTTTGATGAATTGCCTGTCTGTTTACACTGTGGTCCTTTCTCTTATATTGATTTCTAAGGACTATATATTTCACCTACGATTGTTAAATTGTTGCAAATAATTTCCCCTAGTTAGTCACTTGAAATTTAAATAGTTTTTTTAAAAATATTTTTATTATGGAATACAACAAACATACAGAACAGTACATAGATTATAAATGTACAGTTTATCAAATAAGTATGCAGTGAACAACTGTTTCACCACCAGATCAAGCGATAGAATCTTGCTAGCTTCCTAGAAACCCCCTGTGTGTTCCTTCCTGATATCATCTCCTTCTAACCCGGTAGAAGAAGCCACTGTTGTGGTAGCGAGCTTCACAGATGGCCCTCATTGATTCTCTCCTCTTGGTATTCACACCCACCCACATTGTTCCAGGATTGGCCTGTGTGACCAACAGAATATGGCGGTATTCTATTGGGATGGGATGTCGATTCCAAGATCAGGTTATAAAAGATTGTGGCTTCCATCTTGGGCTCTCTCTCTCATGGTTGAATGACTCTGGGGGAAGCTAGTTGTCGTGTCTTGAGGACACTCAGGCAGACTAGTGTAGAGGCCCAGGTACTGGGGAACTGAGGCCTGCCAACAACCATGCGGGCATGCTGGGAAGTGGATCTTCCAGGCTTCACGTAACTGCAGCCCTGGCTGACAGCTTTACAGCAGCCTCATGAGACCCTGAGCCAGAACCACCCAGCTAAGCTGCTCCTGGATTCCTGAGCCTCAGAAACTGTGTGAGGTAATAAATGTTTGCTGTTTTAAGCTGCTGAGTTTTGGAGTAACTTGTTGCATAGCAATAGATAACAAATACAACTATCCTGATTTTTATAATAATGGTTTCTTTGCTTATAGTTACCGTTTTGCCACCTATATGTGTGTGTCTCTAAACAATATAGTTTAGTTTGCATATTCTTTTTTTACCTTTTATGCATGGGTTGTACTGTACTTTTTAATTGGGTCTTGTTTCAATATTATACATATAAGTTTATCCGTATAGTTGCATGTAGTTATCATTATTTTCTTTGCAGTCTAGAAATCCAGTGTATAAGTACACCACTTATTTAGGTGTCTGTTCTGTTTATGGTCATTTGCGTTGTTTCCTGTTTGCGGCTGTTGTTAACAATGCTGCTGTGAACATTCTGGGTGTGTTTCCCGGTGCACATCTAACAGGTTTTCCTAGGTTTACCCAGTGGTACCATAGCTTGGCTAGAGGGTGTGGGTATCTTCACCGTTTCTTTAACTTTACCAGATAATACCAGTTTATACCACTTTATGCTCCTACCTTTAGGATATGAGAGTTCTGGTTGTTTCACATCCTTGCTGACACTTGGTATTGTCCGACTTGCAGATTTTTGCCCATGATATAGTAGTAATTCATTGGGTTTTTAATTTACATTCGTCTGGAGACCAAGAGGTTAAGCACTCTTTCATTTGTTTATTGGCCACTTGAACTTTCTTTTTAGTGACGTGCCTGTTCAAGTATTTCGTCCATTTTTAAATTAGTTGTCTTTTTCTTATTTATTTGTGGCAGTTGTTTATATATTGTGGATACTGGTTCTTTGCTGTTGTATATTGTGCATATACCTTTTCCTACACTGTGGCTTGTCTTTTCTCTCTCTAAAGACTGAATGGTGTCTTTTGATAAAAAGAAATTATTTTAATGTGTTAGGATTTATTTTTTCATGGTCAGTTTAATTAGTCTTTCCTATTACAGTTTCTGATTTCAAAATGGTGTCTAGAAAGGCCTTCCTACTCTGAGATTACACAAATATTCACCTATGTTTGATGGTTTTGTTTTTATAGTTTCTTTTAAAAAACATTTAAACCACTAGTTTATCAGGAACTTTTTTGCAGCTATGGTTATAGCAATGTTTTTGTTTCCTCAGTGTCATGAATATGGTTAGTGAGCGACCTGAGTAATTTGGCCTCTTCCTCTTGGCCTTAACTGCTGCCTGTGTTGTAAATTGGATCCTGTATTTATTGGCTGTATTTCTGAACTTTCTGTTTTGTTCCTGGCTCTTCCTGCTGATTCAGGCCTTTCTGTTGTTTTTAAATTTCTGTAGCTCTACGGCACGTCTCTGATGAGGCGTGTGCCTGTTCATTACTTTTATTTTTCAGCATTTTCTTGACTTTTTTTTTTATAATTTTTATTTATTTTTTCCCCCAAAGCCCCACTAGATAGTTGTACGTCATAGCTGCACATCCTTCTAGTTGCTGTATGTGGGACGTGGCCTCAGCATGGCCGGAGAAGCGGTGCGTCGGTGCACGCCTGGGATCCGAACCCGGGCCGCCAGCAGCAGAGCGCGCTCACTTAACCACTACGCCACGGGGCCGGCCCTTTCATGACTTTTTTTTTACATTTTACATTTTTATTTTCAAGATGGCTTTTAGGATCCCTTTGTCAATTTCCTCAAAATATTAACATAAGGATTACTACTGGGGTTGTGTTACAGATTTATCGGTAGAAAAACGGACTTGTTTGGAATTTTGAATCTTCCTACTTATGAATGTGCCATGTCTTGCCATTTTCTTTTGAATTCTTTTGTGTCGATCAGTAAAATTTTGTAGGTTTTATTTCAATATAGGTCTGGCAAATTCTTCTTAAGTATTCGAAGTCCTTAATATTTCTTAAGTGCTGGTGTGAATGGGCCCTTTTCTCCCGTGAGTTTTCTGATGCATCGCTTTTCAAACTCTTCTCCTTCAGAGATCAAGGGCTTCTGAGGAATAGCTTGGGAGGCTGGGGGCATCACAGCTCTGCTCTCACCTGTTTACCGTAATAGGTTTTGTTTATAGAAATAATTCTCCTGCTTAAAAATATATAATTTTCCTGACTGGTTATTATTGAAATTTGAAAATCTGTTTTTGTGTATACTTATTTTGAACTAATAACCTTTGCGATATCTTTTATTGGTTTTAGTTTATTTTTAGTGACTCGTCTTGGATCTTCCAGGTATTCATTCCTTCATGTGAAACGTGTGTATTGAGTAGCCGCTGCGTACCAGATACTTTTTTAGGTGCTTGGAATGTATCTGTGAACAAAACCAGTGAGTGTATCATATGGTAAGTTCAAAGGTGATAACGAATCTGGAAAAAAAGAAAATGTAGGGCAAAGGGAGGATGAGTCAGGTGCCGGAGGCGGAGCGTGGCGCAGGTGCAGTTTGAAGAGGGCGGTCAGGGTGGGTCTCAGTGAGAAGGTGACATTTGGGTAGACTCGGAGGTGAGGACGTTGGCTGTGCAGATATCTGCTGGAAGTGCATGCTAGGCAGAGAGGACAGCCTGTGCCAAGGCCTTCGGGCAGGAGCGTGCCTGAGGAGTTTGAGGACCAGAGAGGGGAGTGGCTGGAGCAGAGTGCGTGAGGGGGAGAAAGATGGTCAGGGAGGATGGGAGGCTGTTGCTGTGGGGCCTTCCTGTGAAGACTTTGGCTCTTACTCTGAGTGAAAAGAGGAGCCATTGCAGGTTCTGGAATGTTGGAGGGATAAGGTGGGCATAAGTTTTAGAAAGATCATTCTGGTTGCTCCGTTGAGAACAGACATTAGAGGGGCCAAGGCAGAGGCAAGGAGACTGGTTAGAGGCTCTTGCAAAGGCGTCTCCCTGAGGGTCTTACTGGGGTTTAAGCACTTGGTGGGCCTTTGTGGAGCAAATGTTTCTTTGTCCACATTGAGCACTTAGTGTGCCTTTTAAAAACCCCCACATTTAAAAATACACATTTTTCTTAGGAAAAGGATTGGGACCGAAGCGTGAGGGCAATGGACTCGTCTGTGAAACAGGCCATTTTGCTCCAGCCTTGTCCTGCATGAAGAAGATGGGAGATGGGGGGTTGGCCTGCCTTGGCAGCCAGGGAAGGGGAGGCATGCCCTGAGGATACTGAGATCAGCATCCAGGGGGCGGTGTTTGGGATGGAATCCCTCCCACCAACACTGTCGAGGGCTGAAGATGGCAGGACTGTTACGATGAAGTTCATGTTTGCTTCCAAATGATCACTATAGATTCTGGCTATATTTAAATAAAATTATATTTTCTGCTATCTCACTTCTTCTTCTTCTTTTTTTTTTTTTTTTGGTGAGGAAGATTAGCCCTGAGCTAACATCTGTTGCCAATCCTCCTCTTTTTGCTGAGGAAGATTGGCCCTGGGCTAACATCCATGCCCATCTTTCTCTACTTTTTATGTGGGACAGCTGTGACAGCATGGCGTGATAAACGGTGCATAGGTCTGTGCCCGGGATCCGAACCTGTGAACCCTGGGCTGCCGAAGCAGGGCATGCAAACTTAACTGCTATGTTGCTGTGCCAGCCCCCTATCTCTCTTCTTACTAGCTTTTTCACCCAGGAGACCAGAACTTCTCGACAATTTGTTGCTCAGTAGTGGGAGTAATGGAGCACTTTGTTTTTATATTAAGACGTCCTGTTTCACATCCAATTTCATTGGTGTGATAAGTGTTGGTTCCTGTTAAATTTTAACAGGCTGGTTAGTTCCTGTTTCTCAGAACTATAAGAACTATTTAGAACTATTTAAGAACTATGTTTACACTTTTAAGAAGATGATTTAAACTTCTGGAGAAGGAAAGAGAGCAAAGTTCTTTAAAGAATGTGCTATTTTTATAATGCCTCCCTAATTATCCAGAAATATGAATAATTCAGGGATTTAACCCTAGAATAAGTAGAAACTCTTGTTTGCTGTGTTGAAGGAGTTTGCAGTCACTTTGGGGAGATTCCTCCTCGCCCTCCATACCCCGCAATTTCACAAAACCTATTTTAAATTACACTCTTGGAAAAAATTCAACCAAAAACAGTGTGGTATGGAGTTTCATGTTTCTCTAATTTGATCCTTTCCCTTTGGACCCACACACTTTCTCCATCCATCTGGAGCATGCCCAGTGCTAGGTTCTAAGTGAATACATTAATGTATGGGTTTGCCCATCAACGCCTTGTGTTGAAGGAAAAACAGAAGAGAGTGTTATGGAAGGCTAAGGATTTTTTTTCTTATTTGATAATACAAAGTGCTTTTTGTTATTAATGCATGTGCAATCATTAGACAACTTCATCCAGAATGCACAGCAATTCTGTAATATGACGCTGCCTGGTGCAAAATACCTCCTTTTTTATAGAAATGCAGAATTGCTTCATGTAGATAGAATAGAAAGAATCTTTGCTCTATTCACATATGAATAAAACGTCTTTGTTCATGGAAAAGAAAAGTTCCTCTTATTGTTTGGAAGCTGTGTGAGTTTTCAATTAAGCTGATGGCCTACTATATTATATCTTTCAGGGAAAAAATTAGCTTTGCTTATACAACTCTGGCCCTGATACCTAATCTGGTGGCATAAATGATTTTTGTTCTGTAGTTTGGTTATTATGTAAAAGACATTGTGTTTGCCTCAGCCATCACCCATCAGTGAATTGCTTTAGCAAAATTTTATAATTTTAACTTAGAGAAATTATTTTTATTTATATTCTCTTGTCCCACATAGGAGTTGAAGCAGCTTATGAGAAATTTAAAAAGTAAAATGTTAAGAATAATGAATCATGATCAGGGAAAATATAAACACATTGTGGTAAAGACAAGGCTTGTAGAGGTCTGTGGCAATATATCCACATGTAAATATACATGTAAAAATGTCCATGGAGTTGCTATTGTTGATTCTCAGATTTGATGTTGAGCTTCCTGGCAGGCAAAGTGAAAAGAGGGAAGCAATCAGTTAATCCTTTCTCTGGCTCTGCAAAGGACTACTTAAAATATGTCTACCACCAGACAGTGACATGACATTCAGGCATTCCTAAAAGAAAATTGGCCAATCAGAAGAGCATATTGAGTAAAGGGGTGCTGTGGCTGCTGGCACCCCAGTGTCTGTGCCTTATGTCTTGCTCCTTATGGAAAACCTCTCCTCTGGAGAGCCACCTGCAGGACTCTGAGCAGACACAGGATGGGGCAGGAGTGTCTGGGGTCTAGTTACAGCAGCTCTCCAACTCCACTTGGGGACTGTGGGGCTCCTTTGAAGTGTTCACTAGTTCTTGGCAAAATGAGAAATTATAAGGACAAATAAGGAAAAAAAGTGAGTTTCTGTCAAATCTGAATTTACTTGATTTCAGATGTAGGGGAAGAGGGAGAATCCCCCTCTGCCCTTTCCCTTAATGTTCTCCTGGCTGGCCAAATAATTAAAAAAACAGGTTAGCAGAAGAAAATAATACCAAGTTTAATAACATGTACACATGGGAAAAACCAGGGAAACTGAGTTTCTCAACCCAATAGCAGAGATTCTCGTCTTAAATACCATCTTCAGCCAAAGACAAAGGAGGATGTTGGGGGTGGGGGGAGTCAGTTACGGGAGATTACCAGAAAAGTACAGTAAACAAGATTAAGGTTATTATGCAGATTTAAGGGCTCACCTTTCACATTGATAAGCTTTTAGAGATGAGGTCATCCCCCCCTCCTCCCAGCACAGAGAGGGAGATACCTTTACAAATGGAGATTTCCCTTATAAATGTAAATGTTTGTCTGGCAACTCTTTGCAGGGCCATCCAGAGAATGTGGCCAGGTAGAGACAGAATTTTGATAAGAGGGGCTTGGTGCCTTTCCTATTGTAACATCTATTTTACATTATGTTACAGCCATCATGATAGTAACTCCTTCCTGAAACAGATCTTTTATGTTAAGTTCTTTAGGCAGTTTGGGAGGGGAAACTCAAATGTTCTTCCTGAGTTTTCTGAGTCTTTATTGTCTTCAGCTCGAAATAATCCGCATACCAGAGTGGTGCATCTTGGGGTGGCCTGCCCTGAGCACCATCACAGACATTAAGATCTTCCTATAATTTTAGTATTTAAAGGTCTTTTTTTAAAGTAAAACAATAGCAATGGTGAAAAAAATGAAGTATCCTTTCCTAAGAAAATGAAAAGTTGGAAACACTTTGTTTTATAATAATAATAAATAATAATATAACTTATATTTATTATTTTTCAGTAACATTTTAATAATTATATATAATTAATTCGTAATAATAAATAAATATAATATTTTATTATTATTGTTACTGCTACTACTGCTATTGGTATTTACTGCCTATAAAATCCCAAAGCCTGGAAGCTCTGATTCTCTTGGGCTGGAAGCACCCCTACCAGCTGCCTGGTCTCTGGGTCACGGTGAAACGGCCCGGTTTTGCTCTCTCTCGGGGTTCTGTGCATGTACTCGTTCCCCCACCCGACACTCCTTGGCTCCTGAGAAGCCACACAAATGTCAACATTTTCCTCAGGGATTTCCTCCTAGCACCCCACCCTGGACGGGGCGTGTATGGCACCATGCCCTAGTGTTGCCCAGCTGCAAACTCGCAGGGGGCCGGGCTAAGAGGGGAGTTGGTCACTCGGGGGAGTACTGGACCTGAAGGGAGCCAGGGCCCTGGATGGACAGTGACTCCTCGTGCATTCCTGTGTAGTGTCAGAACTACAGGCTCACTGCAGTGGGAGTTCCACATGGATGAGCCCATGGCATGGGGGTCTTTGGACCTGGGTTACCAGAAGAGGGCTAGGTTGGCCCTGACAGGTCCTTTCAAGGAGATGAATGCCACCTGCTACTTCAGAGCACTTGGCCCATCCCTGCTTCTATCTATTAATTGGAATTTTAAAAATCTAGAAGCTCTTATGGCCAGTGTCTTGGTGGGACTGTGGGTGAGGTTGCCTTTCTGTAACCCAGGTACATTGACATCAGCTACTTATTGTCATAAGAGATAGAGCTATAGATTTAAGTTGATTTAAAAAATGCTTTGAGTAAAATGTGTTTAATAATCTTCATTTTCTGAATAGCTTTACATTTATTTAATATTAATCTAATTCTTGGATTCTCAGAGGTCTTGATAGATTTCATTTTGAAACTACTCCTAGGGTCAAAAGTATTCTAGGTACTTATATTCCAAAGAATTTGCTTATGAGCAGCAGCCACAGCAGGAAAGCGTGTCAGAAAGGCGGCTTCTGGTTCTGGTGAAAGCTGCTCAGGTCTGGTTTTCCTGCAGATTAGAATTAGAAAGCTCCTCATCTTCCGCTCCTGTGAGGGAAGGCAAACAAATGGCCCCAAGCAGTGTTGTCATATGCTGTCATCGTCGCTCCCTGGCCTTCACCCCCTTCTCTCTCCTTCCCTCCCCCTCCGTCCCCACCTTCATTTGCCCCCGTCTCCCACCCCCCACACACACAGTCACAGTGTCATCAGCCTTTGCCTGGCTGTCATCTCGCTCCATCTCCCTCCCCACCAGCTCCCGCCAGATGAGGTGTTATTCTGCACAGAACCCTTAGAGAGAGAGTGCTCATTAACTCCATGAAGGAACCACCAGCAACATTTTTCCTGCTTCTCACCTTTTGAAAAGATTATATCTTTTTTCTTCTAAACTTTAGAGCCATTTGAAAATAATGTCTTTAAAACGTATTTACATAGCATTGGTTCTCATGGAGGATCCAGACACTCCTTCTTTTCAGACAGGTCTCATCCACTGCGTAATGAGGTAGTGGGAGTCCAAGTTGCACAGAAGTCGTACTTTTCTTGTTGCGACTCTCTATTTCTCTGCTGGGTGTTTTTGATGTCTTCCTTGTCCCACCTTCCACTAGTGGTCCGTAAATCACAGCATGGAGCCCAGAGGCATGAGATTGGAAGGGTCTTTGAGAAATTGTTTAATTGAGATAGAACTAGGCCAAAGTTTTGAATGTTAGACTTGGGGGATGTTAATTACTTGGTAATGAAAAGGAAATTTGTTTTCTGAAAGATCTACCATGACCATGGAATAATATGACATGGTGTCAGAGCTTTCATCATCTTATTCAATCTCCCTTTCAAGCCCCTGCTCCACATAAACCCTCCACTGTTGAGCCACGTTGGATGGGTCCCCTTCTGTCCCTAGACATGTTCGATATCTGCATTCTTTGGTGTCTTGGCTCATGCTTTTCCTTCATCTGAGAACACCCTTCCCCCTCCTCATATCCTCTCCAAATGCTACTCATTTTCCAAGGCATAATTCCTACTCTGCTTCCTTTATTAAATCTTTCCTACTTGCCCAGAGCACTTCCCTTGTCCTCCACTGTGGACTTGACCTCACACTGCTTTGCTCTGTGTGGTTGACACATCTGTCTCTCTTACTGTATCGTGACCCCGTGTTCATTTCTGCGTCCCACCCAACCCAGGGCACGGTAGGTACTAAATAAATCTTTGCTCAGTGGAATTTTTCCGTCTAACCCTAAGAGCAGCTAAGAGCAGGAATCATAAATGAAAGATCATAAATGACTGATCCTCATAAATGAATGATTATGGGACAGATACAAAGTGCGGAGCACTAATAGATGTGGCACAGCTCTGATCCTAGAGGGGATTTCAGTTCACTTTAGGTTAGGACATAGATAGAGAAGATAATGTGAAACAGCCAATCCTTGAGGACTATTTTCCATCTGCTGTTCCTCCCACCTGTGTTGTCCGTAGGCAGCTTTGCTGAGCTTCCTTGCAGAGAGTGAGTGGAGGTTGTGTACTCCACGTACCTGCCCACAAGAGGCTTAGGGGCAAAAATCTCCATGCCCGGAGTTTGGGATAATATTATGTGAAAAATAACTTTTTGTGATAAAATGAGATGATACTCTCCACTTTCCAGAACAACGGCTCATCTGCTTTGAATTTTGGGACTCAAAGAAGAATATTTCTCTTGGAATACTTTTCCCCTGACATTTCAGCCCTCCAGACTCCTTTAAAAGCTAATGTGCACAGGAAATACACAATGAAATATTTAGGGGTACAGGGGGCATCGTATCTGCAGTGTGTTTTCAAAATGGTTTAGAATAGAAAGAGAGAGAAAGAGAAGGATGAAAGCAAATGAGGTCAAATGTAAGGAATCTGGTGAAGAGTGTTGGAGAACTCTTTGTAGTACTGGAGAATCCTTTGTAATATTCTTGCAACTTCTCCCTAAGCCAGATGTTATTCTAAAATAAAAAGTTTTTTAAAAAGCAAAAGAAAGTTCTTTGAATTATTGTCCCGTAAAAAAGAATGAGACGACTGCAAAAAAGTTTGTTTTTCTATCTATAGTAGTGCTTTGTGGTTACGATATGTGCTTTTTTCCAGCACCACCAAGCAATTAACTCAATTCTGACACTGTCTACCGGGATCCCACAGGTTAAGGGCTCAGTCCTACAAGCCAACCCCCACCCCCTCCTTCAGACGCCAGTCCCAAGTTTAGGTTGTCACCTGTGCTTCTGACCTATGGGCTATAGCTCAAAGGTTCCCATGACCCCCTCCTTGGGTTTGACTAATTTGCTAGAGTGGCTCAGAACTCAAAGAAACATTTTACTTACTAGAGAACTGGTTTGTTATAAAAGGATATAACTCAGGAACAGCCAGTTGGAAGAGATGCAGAGGGCAAGGGTGTGGCAAGGGGCGTGGTGCGTCCATGCTTTCTGAGCACACCGCTCTCCCGGCACCTCCAGGTGTTCCCCAACCCAGAAGCTCTCCCTGTCCTTTTGGGTTTTTATGGAGGCTTCATCACACAGGCACAATTGATTAAATCATTGGCCATTGGCAAGTGATTCGACCTTCAGCCTCTCTCCCCACCCCAGAGGTCAGGGAGGTGGGACTGAAAATTCCAACCCTCTAATCTCTTGGTCTTCTGGAGCCTGGCCCCTTCCTGAGGCTATCTAGGGACCCCACTCTAAGTCACCTCATTAGCATAAACTCAAGTGTGCTCAATAGACTCCTGATGAATGACAAAAGATATTCCTATCACTGAGGACATTCCCAGGGTTTTAGGAGCTCTGTTCTAGAAACCCAGGACTGAGACCATAATATTTTTTATTAGGATCCTTTGTCATAGAAACAAATTGCAGGAGTTTGTGTGCCTCTTGACCCCTTGACATTTAAGCAAAGGAGAAATGGATTCTCATTCACAACCGTCAGACGTCTACCTGGATGCAGTAGGTTGAATAATGGCCCTCCAAGAAGTCCATGTCCTGATCCCTGGAGCCTGTGAGTGTTACCTTATGACAAAGGAGCTTTGCAGATGTGATCAGTTAAGGACCTCGAGATGGGGAGATTAGCCTGGATTACCTGGTGGGCCCTTAGAAGACAGATGCAGGACAGAAGAGGCAGTGTGAAGATGGAAGCAAGAGGTTGGAATGGTGCGGGGAAGGGGTGGGGGCCCAGAGATGCAGGTGACCTCCAGAAGCTACAAAAGGCAAAGACAGGGATTCTCCCCCGGAGCCTCCAAAAGGAACCAGCCCTACTGACACCTTGATGTTAGCCCTGAAAGATTGATTTTAGGCTTCTGACCTCCAGGACTGTAAGGAAATAAATTTATGTTGTTTTAAGCTGCTAAATTTTTAGTAATTTCTTACGGCATCAATAGGACATAAATATACTGGTGCAGGCTTTCTACGCTAGGGTTCATGATTAAACAGTAGGGATGCCAAAGTCTGAGCCATGGGTGATGGTCATTAGCATATCAAAGAACTGTCACCTGGCTCAAATACACAGCTTTCACGCTTTGCTTACTTGCTTGTGCCTCATTTTGGTCGCCAGCTTTGATCACCTGGATAACACATGGAATCGGAATGAATTCCAGAGCAAACAGGTAGAGTGCTTGTCATTGCTTCACAGAGATGTCACAGGGATTTGGAGTGTTTAAAGTGTCTGGCTGTAGGTAGCAAGTTGTGGTTTTGTCCTGGGCGGGGCGGGGGTGGCGGTGGTGGTACAGATGGAGGAAGGGGAGCCAATTCCTAGGCAGGGTTTCTCAAACCTGTGTGAAGTAAGCACCCCTTTTCATGAGAGACTCCTTGTGTTGACTTAAATTTAGTTTTATTATACTGTTACTTAAATATGTATAAACATAATACCTGTAATTTATGCTTATAGCTTTAGGACAACTATAAACTCCAAACTTATTTCAAATTAAATGCAGATAAATCTACCAACCCAATAAAATTCAAATTAACACCACTGAGTTAATGTCATGGGTAATGTTTTGCTAAATCTAAATTGGTGTTCTCAGTGTGATTTCACACACACTTCTAAGTTCTAGCACGTGGTCTTTGTTTCAACTGCGCTATATTTAAGTTACTACAAAGATATTATGTTGAAAGAAATACATACATTACAGTAATTAATTGATCTACCAAGAACAGTTTTCAGACTCAGTTGCAAATATTCAATTGATTTCATTTATGTAAAAATCAAAAACAGACTGAGGTAAACCATAGTATATAATGATATAGACTTAGGAGGTTAAAGTCAGGACAGTGATAGGATGGAAGAGGTTGTGTTGGAAAGGGGTACATGAGGGCTTCTGGCTTGCTGGCAGCGTTCAATTTCATAACCCGGGCAGTGTTTCTTCAGTCTTTTTTCCCTGTGCCAATTTGTAAGGGCATAAGACATAAGTGTACGGATTGTTGGCTTATTGTAAACTGAGCAGTCGTGTAACGCCATCAATGACAAGACATAGAGCATCGCTAGTGCCCCAGGAGTCCTGCCCTCCATGTAGCCCTTCACAGTTCCATCCTCCTCTGTCTCTCCAAAAGTAACCACTATCCTCCCTTCTGTAGCAATCACTTAATGTTTCTACTTATAGTTTTTCAACCTAGGTATGCATCCCTAAATACTGTGGGTTACTTTTACCTATTTTTTGAATTTATAAAAACCAAGTCTTGTTGTATATTTTCTTTCGTGTTTAACTTCTTTTCTCTTAACGTTTATGTTTTAAGAGCCTCCCATGTTGTTCTGTGTAGCTATAGTTCATTCATTTTTATTGCAATATAGAATACCGGTATAACTATACCATAATTTATCTGTTCTCCTGGTGGTGGACTTCTGGGTTGTTTTCAGTTTTTGGCTGTCACAAAGTATGCTGCTGTGAACTATCTCAGACAGGTCTCCTAGAAGATATGTCTAGGAGTAGACTTCTTGGTTCATATGGTGTACGTTACTAGATTATGCCAAACTGTTTTCCATGGGGTTTTCATTTT
The DNA here is from genome assembly GCF_020826845.1 of Diceros bicornis minor. Taxonomy (NCBI): domain Eukaryota; kingdom Metazoa; phylum Chordata; class Mammalia; order Perissodactyla; family Rhinocerotidae; genus Diceros; species Diceros bicornis. The sequence goes on from NC_080744.1 coordinate 95,957,521, forward strand.
GATTTGTATTTCCCTGATTTTGAATGACGTTGAGCACCTTTTCATATGTTTATTGACCATTTGGATTTCCACTTTTGTGAAGGGTCTGCTCAACTATTTTGCCTATTTTTCTATTGGATTTTCTGTCTTCTTTTTACTGATTTATAGGATATATATTCATTCTGGATCTAAGCCTTTGTCATATTATATTATTATTGTGGTCATCTTCTCCAGCTCTTTTAATAGTGTCTGCTGTTGAATGGAAGTTCTTAATTTTAATGTAGTCAGATTTATCCATTTTTTTCCTCTATGGTAAGTGCTTTCATGTATTCTGTTTAAGACATCTTTCCCAATTCCAGAGTATGAAGCTCTTCTTTATTTCGTTTTCTAAAGCTTGATAGTTTTTGTTTACACATTTAGTGATGCATGTTAGGAACTGTAGAGGATCTGAAATTTTACCCTCCTTGCAAGCTAACTGTTCAGTTTCATGAATGCTGCAAAAGACACAAGTCTCCTGGGTCAGAGAGAGATGACTTTCTTCGTCACAACAGTAGCAGTAGCCAGAGTACTAGAATTTTCTTGTGCCAGTCCCCCGAGTCCAAATTCCTACAGGGCAGCCGTGACGAGGGCCCGGTGACTCCCGTACACGCGGTAGATTGTGTTACAGGAGAATAACCCTCAGCTCAGGGAACCTGAGCCTTTCATAATGTGCAGTAAGCCTGTCTGACCTTTGCTCCCGAGGGAGATGTTGTCTGTATTATACTGGACAGTAAACAAAGCTGTACTTGTCCCTGGAGAGACACTGTATCAGACTATCTTGAAAAGATAGTCTGGAACAGAGGGAGCAGAGCCTCTGCTTGTAAGACTTGCAGAAACATGAGAGACCTAGGGAGAATTATCTCCCAACAGTGTAACCCACCTGTTATTAATTCATGTGTGGTGAGAAGTACGTTTCATCGTTTTCTATGCCGATACCCAGTTATCCCGGCATCCTGTACTGGAAGAGTGGTCGATGCCGGCTTTCAAGGGACAGGTGCTGGTGAGTTAGACTGGGATTCCTGCAGCAGAGGTGAGGAGCGCTGACGGGCTGTGCTACACATAGCTCTAGAGGTGGAATTGACAGGACTTCATGAGATGGTGGGTTGTGGGGGAAGGGGCTGAAGGAGGGAGAGCATCAGGAATAGCGTATTCTTCTTCATCAGATCTTAAAATGTATTTGTATCCATAAAGAGAAAAAAACAGACATTTAAAATAGGCCTGTATTTCTCTTAACGTGTTAGATATTCAGTGTAAAGTTGACTTTGGAATCTGAAAGTTGAGTTATGTGGATCATGGGCCCAGAATTATCTGTATGTCTGGCTGGCCTGTTTCAGTTTTCTCTTACTGATATTTGTTTTTCCCTTTCCAGTCTGGAAAGCAAACGTCTGCTGTGGAAAGTGATATTTTGTGAGCAAAACATTAAAATCTGTAACAAAAGAAAACAAACCACAGAGCAAAAGTGATTCTGTATCATAACTCACTGTCCAGTCAGGATACAGAAACCACGGGAAGTTTTTCAGATAGCGATTTCTGACTACACAGGGGTTGGAAGGCTGGAGGAACAACAATGGATGCTGAAGTAATCCAGAGATTAGTAACTTCAAGGAGTGGCTGCTATCTCTAGGTGCTGGGGGACAAAAAGGAAGAGGTGGTGGTACCAAACTCCAGGAGGCCAGAGGACAGGCTGCCGTGGGTGGTGCTCTGACCTGTGGTGGTGCTGAGAGCTGGGACCGAATCACCGAGGGGACGCCTCGCGCCGGTGCCAGAAGGGCTGAGACTGGGAGCTGGAGCTTTTGCTGATGCTGGAAGGATGCTGACAGAGGCTGAAAGCAGGAACAGAGTCCTTTCTTTCCTCCTCCCTCTTTCCACTTATGTCAGAGCCTAATTAGCGGCATGGAAGTGCCTACTGCAGAGTCCCAGCCTTGGCGTCACTGAGTAGATGCAGAAGGGTGGGATGGGGCTGAGAGACAATAGGCAAACAACCAGCACAGATTCTGAGCAGCAAACTCTGGATTAGAACATCCTACAACAATGCAAAAATTGTTATGCTCATTTTCTTGCCATTTCTGGGGACTGCAGCCCATGGGTCAGCTTGGAGCGGCAGTCGGCTCTCTGTCTGTCTCTGTGATGTCCTGGCTCCTAGCAGGGGCTGTGTCCAGGCTGAGGCTTGTGGAGGCCGGTGTTGCTGACCATGGAAGGAGGCCCTGGGCAGTGTTTGATGTTTATTATGTGTCTGATTATTTTCCAAAGTCGAGTTGAATTAGTTTTGGATTTTTATGCATTTTTGAGGTCAAAGCTAGAAGTCATAACATCTGAGGTCTTGTTCTAGCCCCTCTTATCACCTGAGAAGTTGGTGGTTTCTGGGCGAGGGGGCAGGGGAGGAGCAGGTGCAGAGGGAAAGAGGGAATGATGAGTTCTGTAGGGGGCATGTTGAATTGGGACATCCAGGAGGCAGCTGGATGTGTGGATCTTGAACTCAGGGGACTGATTTGGGGCTAAAGATAATAATTTTGGTGCTTGATGGTAAGTGAAGCTTTTGAGAGTGTATGTGATTTCCCAGGAGAGAATGCAGGCGAGTGAGAAGAGGTGAGGGAAAAGTTGAAACCAGACCTTGGAGGAACCCCAACATGTTCAAAGCGAGAGGAGCCTGCAGAGGCAAGAGAGACCATGGTAATAGAAAGTTCTTCTTTCGAGCAGATTCTTTCCTCGCCACTTGCATCTTGGGTGTTACTCACGAGCACAGTAACGGATGCACCTGCAACAACCTCGGTGTAAGTTTAAAGCTCAGATCCTGAAGTGTTGTTTTTTAGGGACAGTCTCCCTGAAGCCACATGGTCCATAGCTGTGATGCGGCAGCACACGCCTCCACCTCTGGCTCTCTGCGGGGCTGGCGGGGACGCAGGCCTCTGCTGACCTTATTTTGCAAGCGCGGGGCCTGGCCGAGGCATTGCACATGCTACACGGTCACACGAGTGTTGTCACCTTAGTTTGGCTCTGGAATTGACTTTGATCCACTGATTTTCTTTTCTTGCTTTGCCATTACAGCTGCTTTTTAAAAAGCAAAATCACTAAATTTTCGGAGTCAATAATTTCAGTTTGGCAAAAAAGGGGCAAAATATATGCAGGCTCTAAAATCTGCTTTGAGATCACAGAATGGTCTTTTTCTGATTACAGTATCCAATAAAACCTCCCATGTAACTGTAGGAAAAAGGCTGTTTGGGCTAGAGCAAGGACAACTGAAAAATTATTATTTTTTTTTGGTGAGGAAGATTCACTCTGAGCTAACATCTGTTGCCAATCTTCCTCTTTTTTTGCTTGAGGAAGATTAGCCCTGAGGTAACATCTGTGCTGATCTTCCACTATTTTGTATGTGGGGTGCTGCCACAATATGGCTTGACGAGTGGTGTAGGTCCACACCTGGGATCTAAACCTGCGAACCCAGGTCGCTGGAGCGGAACATGCGAACTTAACCACTATGCCACTGGGGCGGCCCCAAAAAACTGTTTTTTGAAAAGCTTAACTAACTACTTCTTTTCCTAAATCACAGAGATGTTCAGCATATCTGATATGGCCAAATATGAATTTATATGACAAATAGTTATAAGGGTGATTTTTGCATCATTAACACCCTTTCCTTTTACCAAAGAATTCTTTGAAGATGCCTTTAAATAAGCAAGCTTCTCAAGTGAATTTAAAAATATGTTTTGAATGATGAAAACTAGATTTACACATAATTTTTCAGGGACACATCCTAGAAAGGAAGTACAGTTGTAAAGTGTTGAGTGAGGCCATGAAGGTTTTCATGGGAAGGAAAAGAATGTAGTATTCATTTCTACCTTTTCTTTTCTCTTATCAATGTCTTAAAATAGACCAACAGTACATTTTATTGTTACTCTTTATTTGCCACAATATCAATGACATCTCACTTGATTTTAGTCCTTTAGCCTTGAACGAAATGACACTGAGGAAACAAACGAGTATTTTAAGATGCCTGCCCTCGGAAGAGTTTGGAAGGGCAGACTTCTGTGTGGGGGGATTTGCTGAGAGAAGTGTGGGGTGGGCATCCAGGAGAGGAGCAGAGGATCTTTGGAGAAGAGACCGGGAAGGTCCTGAATTGCATCTCCCAGGAACCCACCCAAGACCGGCATTTCTTACATGAGGGTGCCCTGTGACGGCGAGGGGCAGAGCGGGGAACTCGGCCATTCCCAGCAGCGCTGAGGCTCTTTCTGACCTTGATTTTGGAGTTACGAGTTAGTTCACGCTAGCAGCTTTTGGCTCCCTGTGCCCGAGTGTGGGAGCTTTTATGAAATCCTGGAAATATTCTGGCCCTCATCTCTAGATGCAGACCCAACCTTAATTTACGCATCTGATGTGACCCAAGGTACTTGTAGGTTTAATTTGTTTTGTTTTTGCCGTTGTCCTTCTCATCTCTCAGTGGCCTCAAATTTCCAAAAACAACTGAATGGGAAATCAGAGAAGATTCTCCTCCCTGAGGCAGGAGAGCCGTGTGCTGGCAACAGCAGCAACTATCCCAGAGATCACCAGAACCTTCCAGCAGAGTGAAGGGGGAAGATCATATTCGTTGTTCAGCAGCATTAACGTAACCAAACAGCAGAGGCCAGAGGACGTGAGGAAGGGATTATGAGCAAGGGATTATGCTACGAGGATGATTTCTTCTCCGCCTGTTTGGACGTCTCTCTTAAGTCCAGCTCATCTTGGAGTACTGGGGAGTGAGTAAGGTCAGCCCGAGAGGGGGCGACAATGGATCATGTGCAGTTTGTGGCCCCGAAGGTTTTGATTTGCGAGATGGTGGGTGAATCGGCCTTTTCTTCCAAAAGCTTCAACACATACAAGTTGCTAACCTGTTGGCTATTTTTTTTAAAAAAAATCTAGATTCTAGTCTCTTGGTTGTTTGTTGTGAAGGATGTATCTTCCCATTTCCAAAGAGAAATCATATAGATTTATGCTTTTCACCTGTAACTTTCTGTCCAGCTATTTTATTTTTATAGGAGGAATTTTTAAAAAACTTTTTGAGATCACATCCATTATAACTCTTGTAAAGCAATCCAGATAAAATCATAAGTTATTAATTTTGTGCTCTTTTTTCCTATCTTGAAGTTACTAAAACAACAGGTTTGCTTTCCTTCAATTAATCTTCATGCTTTTCTTTTCTATTATTACCATTTAGCAACTGTATGATGAGTTTTTTGTTTTATTGTGTGTGTGTGTGAGGAAGATCAGCTCTGAGCCAACATCTGATGCCAATCATCCTTTTTTTTTTTTTTGCTGAGGAAGATTGGCCCTGAGCTAAAATCTGTGCCCATCTTCCTCTACTTTATATGGGATGCCGCCACAGCATGGCTTGACAAGCGGTGCCTCGGTGCACGCCTGGGATCCAAACCTGCGAACCCCAGGCCGCCGAAGTGGAGCATGTGTACTTAACTGCTGTGCCACCTGGTTGGCCCCTGGGTTTTTTTTTTAATCTTTTTAACTTCTCTGAAGGTCTCCAGGCGAGGAGATCATGTGTTTAGACGCATTTTGGTTATTTCCTTGCTGTCATTCAGGACCCAACTTTACTGGACTTTTATGGAGAAAAGTATCACTAATAGAAACTCAAACAATATCCTTAACATGCCCACAGATTATTTCAGGACTCTTCAGGACATTTTTGGGGGGCAGTCACTGGTCAGGGAGCCTACTATTTGATGTACACTCTTCTAGTGCTGGGGACACCCTGATGAGGAAGATAGACAGGATCCCGCTCCCAAGGATCTCACAGGCCACTGCAGAGGCTGACATGTCTGTAAATTGCAGTGCAGGGTGATAAGTGCTGTGTTAGCACTTATTGTATTAAGGGGACCCGCAGGAGGAGCCCCCACCTGGGTCTCAGGAGTCAGGCCAAACATCCCAGTGACACTTAGCTGAGCCTTGAAGGTTGTGTAGGAGTTTGGTAGGTGGGAGAAGCCTTCCAGGCAGTGCAAACAGCACGTTCGCAGGCAGGCAAGAACAGGATGCTTCTGAGTGACTAAGAGTTTGGGAATGGAGGAGTGTGGGGTGCTTATGAGGAGTGGCCGTGAATGAGGCTGCAGAGAGGTAAGAGGCAGCCAGGTCACGGAGGGCATGGTACACTGTGTTAGGGAGTATGGGTTTTGAAGGCAACAGGGAGCCACTGAATCAGCCCTGGGAATGACATCATTCAGTTGGCCTTTTGGATTGCTCATTGGCGGTGGTGTGGAGGAAGAATTTGAGGAGCTGAGTTAGGAGGCTGTTTGAGTGGTTCAGGGGTGAGATGATGGTGGCCTGAACTGAGGATGTGTTAATGGGAATGGAGAGAAGGCAATGGAATCGAGAGATGTTTGGGATGTAGGATGGATAGTACTTGGTGGCTGATTAAGTGTGCGTTTGGGGGTAGTGTGTGTGGAATGAGTGAGAGGGAAGACAAATTGATAACATTTCAGCAGTTGCTCATTTTTATATGACACACACACACACATTCATTTTCTGAGAGTCCCTTAGAATTTCTATAAAGTCTAGAACAACTTTCAGATTCCAGACTTTATCAACTGTGTGTGAGGGGTAATCCCACTGATTGAGAAGGGAATATAGGCGGAAAAGCAGATTTGAGGAACGGAATGATGAATTGTTAAATTTTGCAATTGATTTGTCTTTGGAATGTCCAAAGAAAATTTCCAGCAGGCAATTGGAGTGTGAAAATAATTGAAGTTTAGGAGAGAAGCTTGGGCTGGAGTTACACATTTTCAAATCAGCAGCATACATAGACCATTGATAAATCCACGGAAATAGATGAAACCACCCAGGGAGATTATGTAGGGCAAGGGAGATAGAGGGCCAAGGCTGTAACCCTGGTTGAAGAAAAAGAAATTACAACGTATTTGAGGAGGTTCAGGGGGAAGAGGAGGAGACTTAAGCCACAGAGGCCAAGAAAAGAGGTACTTTGAAGAAGAGAATGGTGAGTACAGTCAGAACGCCTCAGAGAGGCCATGTAAGCGAAGAGCTGAAATTTATCCTGGGGATTGAGAAATTAGAAGGTCATTGGTGAGAGCAGTTTATTTATTTATTTATTTATTTTGTGAGGAAGATCAGCCCTGAGCTAACATCCATGCTAATCCTCCTCTTTTTGCTGAGGAAGACCGGCTCTGAGCTAACATCTATTGCCAATCCTCCTCCTTTTCTTTCCCCAAAGCCACAGTAGATAGTTGTACCTCATAGTTGCACATCCTTCTAGTTGCTGTATGTGGGATGTGGCCTCAGCATGGCCGGAGAAGCGGTGCGTCGGTGCACGCCCAGGATCCGAACCCGGGCCGCCAGTAGCAGAGCGCAAGCACTTAACTGCTAAGCCATGGGGCCAGCCTGAGAGCAGTTTAAATGGAGCTGTTTAAGGTGTATCAATTATAAGGTGCGTCAATTAGGAATGAGTTTGGCCGCAAGTAACTATAGCCACATACAGATCTGGGCTTATTTTACTCTTATAACCCAAAGTCCAGAGGTGCGAGGCTGCCTGTGTGTGTTCTGCAGCTTAATGATGTCAGGGCCTGTATCTCTGCAATTCTTGAAGCCTTTGCTTGTGGTCTCAAGTTGTCTGATACAGTCTTATACATCATGGTCATTTCAGAAATGACCCTTGCCAGAAATCCCCACTCTGGCTGACTTCCACTTGGATCTCATTGGCCATAATGAGTGACCCGAATGCCTGCAGTTGTGAGGAATGCTGGGAAAGCATGGAAGGAGACTGCCTCTTCTGGCACAGTGACCCACTGCCTGGGCTGGCCACACTGCCATCTTGAACAAAATCCAGGTACTGTTAGCAAGGAAGGGGAGATTGTATGGAGCAGGCAGCTAACGGTGCTGGTCCTACGTGGGTTGAGAAGTGAAGGGGAAGTGAGAAAAGGGGGACCATCTGTGTATATGGCTCCTTAAGAGGCTGTTCTGAGAAGTGTGGACTAGAGCAGGTAGCCGGCAGGGGATGTAGGGAAATAATGGAAGGTGACGTTTTAGACTGTGAAAGGCTTGCATCCATGTAAATGTTGGTCCCAGGGAGTGGGAGAGGTTGAAGATTCATCAGAGGTTTTCACACCCTGGCCAGTTGCCAGTGAGATGTGGGATGGGTGACGGCTGTGCTTCTCTTTTGTAAAGTGGCAGAAGGGGGCTTGTGGATTCCGGAGCTTCTCAGGCACATTGGTTGTAGGAAAGAGTACATACATTGGTTGAGGATCTGGAAATATATTCCCTTAAAACTGTCCACACTCAGTCTCCAGGTGATCCCAGTTCAAAGACTGCTGCCTTAAATCATGTGGCATAGTTTCAATCCGGCCGTTAGAATTCCCTGGTCCACGTGCTACTCACAACTTGAGCAGTGAGTGACTGGAGTTCATGTTCTCCCCTCCTCAGCTGGGCCTCAGGCAGGCCGTGCTATCTGGGAGGGTGTGCGCGTGTATTTTTCTCTTGGAGTCTCCTACCCCAGAGCTGCTGGCCCTCGGCATTTGGAGGATGCAGTGGGAGGAGGGGAGAGCAGGGCAGGGGAGTTTCTACTTGTTTGGTGACCGTGCAGATGACTCGTGGTCCCTGGCAGGTGTTCAGAGCTGACTTCCTCACGGGTGCCTCGTTTCCTCCCGGGCTTCTCTGGCTGGTGTTTGCTTGATTTGTGCAGTGAATGCACTTCTACAATTTCTGGTGGCACTAACCTTCTCTTTTAGGATCCTCTTGGGGAGGGTCACTTTGATGCCTCGGGCCCCAGTTCTGGTCCCAGGGTTTGCTGACCTGCGATCTTCCCTGAGTTCGGGGGTACAGTTACTTCACTTGCAGCGGGATCTCTTTCTTCCTCTCTCTGCTCTCCTCTTGTTGCCTTAGGCCGGTAGACTCTGGACCTTTGCTTCCGTCTACAGTCTTTTTAAATTCACAGACCCGTTGACCTGATTCTGCAACTTGTAGGGGCTCCATGCAAAATTCCAGACCAAGAAAAATTAATGAGCAAAAAACACTTGACTTTATAAAGTAGATATTAAATTTTTTTCTAAGATAAAGAATCCTAAAAAAAAATGTCAGAAAAAACTTACCTACAAATCCTTCTCTCAGAGTTTTCTCAGCAACTTGAAATGCCAGCAAACAGTGAACTTGCAGTGTCTCCAAGGTATTGGGGAGGGAATAAATTGACACCCAAATACTGTATTTAGCTTGGTGCCCAGAGGATACTCAATTTTTTCGTTAATGGAATGCCAGAATGCGAAGGTCTCTTCTCTGGGGGAGGTTGCAGATAAATATGTACAACTTATTGTCACTTTTGTAAACAGAAATGTGTGTGTGTATGTGTTGGTGTGTATGTGTAAATTTAGGAAAAGGGTGGGAAGAATTGTCCCAGACTGTCAACAATGATTATATCAGGCAACAGGGGCACGATTGCCTCTTAATTCTTATAAGTCAAAATTTTAATGAGATTTGGTAATATTTTACATTTTTTTCATTATTTTTTCGATTTTATAAAATACCATCTATATAAAAAAACAAAAGCTATCATAGATCAAGGCTTGGTTGTATGATTTTTTAATTTAAAACAAGGGGTTCCTGCTTATTCATTAAAAAAACTAGGTATATCACTTGTGCTAGAACTTTCTTTAGACTGATATTTATTGGTGAATGTTAGGAATAAAACCTTCCCAGCATCAGCTTCCTACCTCCTTTTGAAGGTGATGGAATTTTCCTAGGATGGACAGCATGGCTTAAGGAGAATGAAATACATTTTTCCAGCCAAAATATTTCATGTGGTTCAAAGCTCATTGAACTATTGAACTAGATAGAACTATTCTCTCATTCTCTCATCTGATCTTTTATATCTCACCTCAAGAGCTACTCAACTGTCCTTATCAGGTCTTTGACTACCTAGGTCAATGAAAAGGTGAAAAGGGTACATAACAGAACAAATCCCACAAAGGAAGAAAGGAAAAGAGTAGGTTCCTCCCAGATCCCAGTGAAACCCTGGGTTCCCACGTGGGCCTGTCTGTGGTCTGCCCCCAAGCAGGAGCAGGTTCTGAGAACATAGATTCTCAGAAAGAGAGTGACCTTTGTGATTAATTACATTCCCAAAAGACCCTGCCTTAACCATACAGGGTCTTCTCCAAAGAAAATTCTGAAAGACTGCATTTTGCTATGAAAGGGATCAAACATAAAATACCAGTTAGAATCAATCTTTTAAAAAGGTCAGACTCATAGAGACCTACAACTAATGATCATTGGTTTGAATACATGTTGGCAAACTTTTAAAGAAACATAAAAAATTTATGGGAGAAACGTCAACCTCATCCATCGTCCCTAATTGAAAATGGCCAAAGAAATATAAAAATGGATGGAAATGGGCATCAGAGCTGGGAGTTAGAGAATTCCTCCATGCACATGCCACCAATGGAGGAGGTTCTGCGCAATATACAGATTACAGGAAGCCACCTTGGCCAAATCATAGATACCTTTTTTGAGATAAAGCTAGGGCATGCAAAAAGTAAGTAGAAGAGATTCTACTAGACCCCAGCAACAGCCTCTAATTTCCAGGTGTGAGAGCTGAGAGGGGTCAGCCTCTCTGTAGACTGAGAACATTCACTCCAGGTGGAACCCCTACTCCTCTAGTGGGTCCACGGTTTAGAATCAGCTCCTGCAGGAAGCCCAAAGCCAAGCTCGGCTTGAGGACAGCAGGCCTTCGTGATACAGTGGGTGGGGCATAAAGAAGGTGGGTGGTCCTGGGCACACTCAGCCAAGAGGGAGTTGCTTTCTACTTCCCATCTTGTTTTTTTTGTTGTAGATTTTAGAACATTTCCTTGACTCTGTCTTCCCAGTAAACAATGCATATTTCAGCTTTGTGCATTCCGTGCTCACCCTTTTTGATTGAATTTTTTCCCCTTCTGGTTACTCCGTTTTCATTGTAGCCTTTTCTCCTTTTATGCATACAATATCTTCTCAAATGTATCTGTGGGCGTTCATGAGAACTTTTAGAAGTTCCCCCCTCTACCTTCTCTCTCTGTCCTTTGGATAATTTTAAAGTTTCCTCTTTGATGTTTTCTCTCATGCTCCTAGTTTTCCTCAGGTTTCTGTGATTCCTAGTTGTCAGTCAATAAGAATGAAGGGCTAGGTCCAGCATTGTAGGTAGCTGGCTTAGGTTTGTCTGTTTGCCTAAGAGTCTTCCCTTCTTGCTGGAGGGACTTAGTGCAGGGCTGGGTGTGGCTTCAGGGTGAGTGGCCACACTGGACCAGACAGGAAGGCTGTTGGGATGTTTGGAAGGCTCTCTAGCTCCTCTCAGCTCTTCACACCCACTTTGGCACCCACCCAATTGGAGTAGTCTACTCTCTTTAGAGTGTGGGTGCAGGACAAACACCCTCACTGCCTCTCGCTCAGTTGGTAATCTTAATGGCTCGTATGTCAGATGTGGTCCTAAATGCTTTCCATATATTAACCCTAATATATGAGTTATAACCCAAGAACTTATATCTCCACATTTTTCAGATAAGGAATTGGAGGCACAGAGAGCTTCAGTAATTTGCCCAGAGCTACCTCTCTAATTAGCAGTGGGCAGGGATTTGAACCAAGATGATATAAATGCAGAACCTGCCCTTGGGTGTAGAGGTGGGGCATGGCGATGGGATTGGAGAGTTTCCATTGATCCTTTTTGCTTTCTATACGGTTCTTTTGTCAAGTCTTCTGGTCATTCCCCAGGGACTCACTCTGGTTTTTTTTTTTTTTTTTTTTTTTTTTTTTATGTCCACTTTATTTAGACTTGGAATTCCTTTGTATTAACTTTTATCTTGGGAGCAGTTTTCTACCGTGTATATATTGGTCTGCTATTCCTCAGCTCTCTGATCCCATCTGCTTTCTATCTTCTAGGAATTTCTCACCATTTATGATCTGCTGCTGGCACTGTTTTTGTTTTCAACCCTGTTATAGATGTGTCATATGCCTCTCTATATATATTGACAAGTTTATTTAAAGGTATTTGGCTCAGCGGAGAGGAAGATGTGTGCATTCGGTCCACCATCTTGATTCGATGTCTGTGATATTTTCTATATGCATTTTATCTATTTACTTCCTCTTAGTGAGATTAATTAATTACTTTATCCTGCTGCTATGACGATTAAACTTGAAGTAACATTTAGGGTGCAGGGGACATAGTCACCAGTAATAGCACCAGGCTTTTTGTTCTTTTGAATATAGATTATTAGATTCTGTATGGTTTAGTCACAATTCTACTGAACAGAGACTTCCAGATGTGGATAGTCGGACATGAACATTATTTCTATTTCTTCAGACAGAGAAGGAAGAAGCAGGCCGGCATTGTTTGTTAAACTTCCTTGTAGACAAATAAATCATGATAAATATGATGTATGCAAATATTGAAAACATTGAATGTAGGGTTCATGGGGGAGTTAAACATTTTTATGGAAATAAAACATACATACAGGGAAGTGACAGATACATATGCAGCTTGATGTATTTTAACAAAATGAACAAATCCGTGTATCCAGTTCATGATATAGAAGGTGGCGGGCACCCCAGAAGGCTCCCTGGTAACCCTAACTCAAAGTAACCACTACACTGACTCTTATCACCATGGATTCACTTTTCCTGTTTTTAAATTTTATATGAATGGAATAACACAGCATGTTCTCTTTTATTTTTGGACTTGATATAATTAGAATCACACTGTGTGAGCTTCTTTCATTCATTGTTATGTCTGAAATCTACCCGTGTTGTTGCATGTGGCAGGAGTAGTTCTTTCTTTTTCATTGCTATACAGTATTGCATTATTGAAATAGCCATGAGATAGTTATTCATTCTACTATTAATAGACCTTTGAGTTGTTACCAGTTTTTGGTGGTTATGAATAATGCTGCTTATACATGAATTTTGGTGTACATATGAGGAATTTCTGCTGGGTATTTACCTAGGAATGGAATTACTGAGTCATAGGGTATGGCTATTTATATATACAGTTTTAGTAGATTCTGCCAAACGGTTTTCCAAAGCAGTTGTACCAATGTATTCTCCCACCAACAGTGTATGAGGGTTCCAGTTGCTCCATTAATTCTGTAATATTGTTTTAAAACAATTTTAGCCATTCTGGTAGTGATATAGTGGCATCTCATTGTGGTTTGATTTGTATTTCCACGATAATAATGAAATAATGGAAATATTTTTGTATGCTTATTGGCTCTTTGGATATCCCTTTTTTGTGAAGTTGCCTCCATAAGACTTTTGCCTATTCTAAAATATTGTTGCCTTTCTCTTAATGACTTGTAGGAATTCTTTTTAATGTCTGAATGTGATTCTTTGTCAGATAAATATATTGAAAATATCTCCTATCTATGGCTTGATTTTTCACACTCTGTCTTCTCTTATTTTTAATAAAGCCCAACATATCAGTCTTTTTCTTTATAGTTAGTAGTATTTTGGGAACTGGTTGAAGTATCTCTTATCCCAAGGTTATGTTAACTTTTAGAATCTTTAAAGTTTTACCTTTGACATTTATTTTAACATCAATGAAGAATTGTTTTTGATGTATAGTATAAGATAGGGGTCCTAAATTTTTTTAAGAATATAAAGGGATTCTAAAATCAAAGAGTTTGAGAGCTGGTGATTTAGAGCTATAAAAACCCCTGTAGGAACAACTTTAGCTACATCCCACAAGCTTAAATGTATATATATATTTGGTATTACTCATTTCAAAATATATTCTAATACTCATAGTGATTTCATCTTCAATTCAGGTTATTTAGACATATTTAATTTCCAAATATTTGGAAAATTTTTCAGGTATTGATTTATATATTAATTTCACTGTGGTCAGAGAACATATTCCGAATGATTTTAGTCTTTGAAATTGTTGGAGATGTGCTTCATGATTCAGCATATGGTCTGTTTTGGTAAATGCTCCATGTCTACTTGAAAGCAGCCTTTATTCTATCGTGTTTGCTGTAGTGTTCTACATATGTAAATTTGATTGTTCAAGTCAAGTCAATCTATTGTTTTTTTTGTCTGTTTTATCAGTTACTGAGAGAGATATGTTAAAAAATCAAAATATTTGGAATTGTTTATTTCTAGTTTTAGTTTTGTAAAATTTTCCTTTATACATTTTGAGGCTGTGTTTTTAAGTGCATACAGATTTAGGATTGCTATATCTTTCTTTTGAATTGACCTTTTGTAATTTTTTTAAATGTCCTTCTTTAGTCTACTAATAATGTTTTTTGTCAAAAAGTATATTTTGTATATTAGCATAGCTTCTCAAGATTTTTTTGTTGTAAATGTTAGTGTTTGTCTGATATATCTTTTTCCATCCATGTATTTATTTTCCTCCCATATCATTATATTCAATGTGTATCTCTTATAGGCAGAATATAGTATAGTTTGATATTTTATCGTCTTGGCCAATGCCTTTTATCTTTTATTTGGAATATTTAGTCCATTTACATTTAAAGTAATTATAGATAGTTTTGCTTTTAAATCTATGTTATTATTTTCTGTTTGTCTCATTTTTATTCTTATTTCTTCTTTCTTGCCTTCATTTTTTTTTTGCTAAGGAAGATTCGCCCTAAGCTAACATCTGTGCCCATCTTCCTCTATTTTGTATGTGGGTCGCTGCCACAGCATGGCCACCACCGAGTGTGTAGGTCCACACCTGGGAACTGAACCCAGGCTGCTGAAGCGGAGCACGCTGAACTTATCCACTAGGCCATGGGGCCAGCCCCTTTCTTGCCTTCTTTTGAATTAATCATTTTTATTATTCCATCTTGCTTCTCTAGTAGCTTGCTAGTTACATGATTGCATTAAAAGCAATCCTAGAGATTACAACATGCATTTTTTATGTGGTGGAGTCTTCCTTAAATTAGTATTTTGTTACTTCCAGGCAACAGAAGACCTCAAAACAATTTAACTCTACCTCTTTAGTATTGGCTTTTGTGTTACTGTTTTCATGGTTTAAAATTCTACATATTTTTAAAACCTTGCAAGATATTATTATTTTTTTAAGCTGTCAGTATTCCTTTAGATTTATCTTTTTGGTTCTCTTCATTTCTTTCCATATTTCCTTGTTACCATCTGGAATATTCTTCTTTTATTTGAAGAACTCCCTTTAGTGTTTCTTTTGGTGTGTGTTTGCTGGTGAAGAATTCTTTCATTTTTTGTCTAAATATTTTTAAAATTTTGCTTTCATTTATGAAGGGTATATTCACTAAGAATAGAATTTTAGGTTGGCAGATAATTTCTGTCAGCACTTAAAAGTTTTGATTTCATTGTCTTGTAGCTTCCATGATTTCTGCGGCAATGTTAGTTGACAATCTTTTTTGTTGCTTTTTTGAATGCAGTGTGTTTTTTTTTTTCCTTTGATTGTTTTTAAGTTTTTCTGTCTTTGGTTTTCAGCAAAAGACTTGTACCTAGGTCTGCTTTTCTTCATATTTATCCTGCTTGAGATTCAAAGAAGAGCTTTAATCTGCAGCTTGATGTCTTTTGACTATATTAAACAATTCTTGGCCATCTTCTTTTCAAATGTTGCTTCTTCCTCATTTCTCTGTCCCCTCCTTCTGGAACTCTAAAATACACATATGTTAGGTCTTTCCACTGTGTCTAATATGTTTATAATGTTCTTTTTTATATTTTTAATCCTCTTTCCCTTTACATTTCAATTTGGATCTTTTTCACTGATTTATTTTCCAGTTCACATATTCTCTCTTTTACAGTGTCTACTTGTTACTAAACCCTTCTGATGAATTCTTAATTTCAGTTATTGAATTTTTCATTTGCTCTCTTTTTATGTTTTACAGTTCTTTGGTGGAAATTCACATTGTCATCTATTTTCCTGAACATATTCATCATAGTTATCTTAAAGATAATTTCTGATGTCAATATTGGGATTACTTGTTGGATTATCTTGTTTTTTTAAATTTAGTTTTCAGTTGTTTGGTTCAGTCTTTTGGTGTGCCAGATGATTTTTTATTTTAATGGCAGATACTGTATGTGAAGACTTATAGCAGTTCTGGGTGCTGTTATCTTCCTCCAGAGAGGATCTAGTTTTATTCTGGCAGATAACGAGGGTAAAGGCTGGTAACTTTGATGCAAACAGGGATTTAAATGATTCAAGTTTGCATTTTAGGCTTTGTCAGGATGTATCTCTTTCTAGCTTACTGTTACTCCTAGGCCTTAGGCCTTCAGGGATTGAACTAAAACAGGGTGTTTACTGAGGTATCTCTTTATCGGGCAGTTTTGAACTCCGATTTTGTCTCTTGATTACTGTAATACTGCAAAAATCTCTGCTTAGATGTTTAGCCTTTTGGCAGTCTCTTTGTGCTGGTTTTTTAGCATCTTGCCTTAGGTATACACAGCTTAGGAATTGTCAAAAGTGTTGAAAGGAAATTGCACATAGCCTGTCAGGTTTACTTCTTTATGTTTCTTTTTCTTCCTGGAATTTTGGCCTCTTATATCCTGGTTTCCTAGGTTACAGTGCACTCTAATTTTCATCTCCCTAGCCCAGTGAGACTGCTGCAACTTCCAGGCTGATGCTTTCTGCTCAGCCTTCATGTCCCGTGTTGCAGGCAGAAATTTCCCCAAACGGAAAGAGCAGCTGTGAACATATGGCTCTTCTCAGTGCATTTCCCTTCTTCGTGATTTTCGTCCCTTAGATCCTGACTGCCTTGGTTGCTCTCTGGTGCCTTCAGAGATTTAAAAATTTTTTGAGTTTGAAGTAATTTTGAAGTAATTTTAAACTTACAAGAAAGTTGCAAAACTAGTACAGACAGCTCACATATACCATTCACTCATCTTCCCCTAATGTTAACAACTTACAAATAGCCATAATTATTTGTTTCTATAATTGCATATTGCCATGTTTTCCAGGCTGATAAAAGCAGAGCATGACTGCTAACTGGTTGAAAGAAAATACAAAGGAGCAAGTAGAGAGGGTGAAATTTTTGGTGCAGGGCTTCAAAGTGTATTCCTCAGAACACTGCTCCTCTGAAATTATTCCTCATATGAGACATGTCCCTTGACCAGATAAGGATGAGAAATGCTACATCTTATATGCAACCCCCTGGAAATCCACAATACCCATTTCCATTTTAAAGTCTCTGAAAAGTGTTTTAGTAAAGAAATCTGCTTAATTTTGTTTATCGCAATGTTTCCAAACTGACATGGTCAAGGAGTTGTTCTTTTGCCTGACCTTTACTCACATCTCACGCAGCTAGTGTTTTGTGGCACACATATTGGAAAATACTGTTCTGGAGCACTTTCTAAAATCCTGAAGTATAAATTTTGCTTTTTTACATTTTCTCCCAGGTTCTGGCTTTCTTGCCATTTAATTTCTTGCTTCATAAAAGGGAAGAGGATGGAGAAGCCAAGGTTTCTTTGAAAACAGATATTTGCACAAGAAGAAAGCCAAGGCTGTGTTAACATTTACCACTAAACTCCCAAAACATCTAGATGAAAAGCCAAATGCAAAGGCTTTATGTTTCCCAAATTAATTTCTTTTACATCACTGCTCTGTTGCAGTCCTTGGGATCGGTTTTTATTTTCCTATTATTGATGAAATTGGAGACTGCTGAGAAGTAGATGGTGAATGAGGACTTGATCTCTGACTATAAAATCCTGAGATAGGTCTAATTGCATCAGAATCCTCTTTTTCACTGGGGGAATATCACACGAGCCACACTGACTGAGCCACGTGTTGGTATTTTAGATCCGCAACTTCCATCCAGCAAGCCCAGGTCAGATGCAATGTTTGTGAAGAGGAAGCTGAACAGGTGAGGGCAGCTTGTGTTTGAAGTTGAAGAAGGTAGGTAGAATTTGAGAGTGAAGTTTTGGCACTCTTTCCTAGTGCACCTCTTCGTGTAGTGTGTGTCCCTTTTCATCTCCTAACTAATGCCCTTGTCCACCTTCTGGGTCCCCTCCAGTGCATCCTCCAGGGGCCGCTCGAGGGAGCTTCCTGAAGTGGAGACCTGATCCTATCAGTCACCTGTTTAACAGTCTCCATTGCCCACAGGGTTCAGTTCAGCCTCATGATCTGGCCCCTGCTTGTATGCTCATTTTCATTTGGGGTCAGTCTTTCATGTCAGTTACCCTTATTGAATTGTTAGGCTTTTTCCTGAACACCCCCTATATATATATACACTATATATATATATATATATACATACACGTATATATATATATATATATATACACACACACTTTCTTCATAAGTTATGCATTTGTTTATGCTATTCTCTCTGCCAGAAATGCCACTTCCACTCTAGTCTCCTTAGTGCACTCCATATAGCCTTCTCGGCTCTGTTCTGGAACTTCCTTAGCACCTTCTCATCCATATAATTTGCTTTCTTCCATCTGGATGTTAATAGCAAATTCTGCATCTCTCTATTATGGAAAAGTACTTGTTTCATTGTGTTAGGGCCTTTTGCTTTTGCTTCTCAGTGGGCCTGTGAGCGGCTGGAATGTAGAGTGATTGGTCTTTGTCTCTCTAGCATATTGACCTCGTTGGTAGATTTTCAGATGTTTGTTGAATTAGATTGAATGACCTTGTGTCAGTTTGAAACCTTAAGTTGAAGTATTTTTTTTAAATGAATTTAAGGTAATACATTGATTTCTAAATACAACTTTTGTTGCCTCCCACAGGTTTTGATGTATAGTATTTTTTTTGTTGTTAAATTAAAAAATTTTTGTAATTTCCTTTAGGGCTTTCTTTTGAACTCATTGTTATCTAGGACCAAATTCTAAAATTGTATACCTACATATTTATTTTTATTGTTGATTTCTAAATTAATTGCATTTTGGTAAAAAAAAATGTTCTATATGGTAGTGATTGATTTTATGACCTTGTAAATGGTCAGTTTTCCTAATGTTCTGTCTGTACTTGCAAATATACATTTTCTATTTATTGGCTGGGGGGATATATGCATATGTGAATATTTGATTAAGGTTATTAATTTGGTCATTCAAATTATCTATATCCCTTCAAAGTTTTTTTTTTTTTAATCATGTTTGATCTATCATTTTTCTGATAGAGTTGTGTTCAAATCCCCTCTATGGTTGTGGATTTGTCAGTTTCAGTTATTTTTTTCCAGTTTTTGCCTTTTTTTTTTTGCCTCCAGTTTTTTGTGAAGTTATGTTGTTACATGGATCATATTATAACAATTTTAGTTGATTGCTCCTTCTATTATTACATCACATCTCTATTTCTGTTATGCTTTACCTTAAAGTCTTTTTTGTCTGATATTATTGTTACTGGCTTTATTTTGATTAGTATTTTCCTAGTAGGTATAGTTTATCTATTTTCAGTCTTTCTGTGTGTTTCATTTTAGGTTTGTCTCTAAGAAGCTGTATATAGCTGGATTTTTAAAATCCACCCTATTAATTTATCCTTTAATGTATTGAATTTAATCCGTTTGCATAGATAATGATTACTGATCTATTTGGACTTATTATTCCTATTTTATTTTGTGGTTTCCATTTGTCATCCAGTATGTTCTCCCCACATCCTTTTTCCTTGTTTTCTTTTGGATTGGGAAACATTGATTTTCCAGTAATGTGCTGGTATGGATACTGTGTTATATAGCCTACAGTGTACTATATGCATATTATTGATTTATGCTTTTCATGGTTACCACTAATTATACAGAACAGATACTTCTTAAACATTATTTGAAAAATGTCTACAGTTATGCCCATTTCCCACCTCCTCCTGAATACAGAAGAACCTTAGTGGCTCAAAATATCCACTGAACACCCATCATGCTCCCTATCTTATTATTGTTTACAGTTTCAGTTTTACCTTTTTATAAACTTACATATTTGTTTTTGCTTGTTTGATTTTAGTCAATAGTTAAATTTACCACCATAGTTTATCAATTTCTATCCTACTGTTTCTTGTGATCCATATCTTCCATCTTGGTTCTATTTTTATTTCCTTGATGAAGTACTTTAGCATTACTTTTATTAGCAACTATGATGGTCTGAATGTGTCTTTATTTTGTTCTCTTTCTTAAACCAGAGTTTAGGAAGACATGAAATTTAGATTTTCACTTATTTCTTCTCAGCACGTTGAAGCTGATCCTTCATTGTCTCCTGGTATATGCTGTTGCTGAAGAGAAATCTGCTGTCAGTCTTATTGTTGCTTTGGTTGTTCCCCCCCATGGTGGTCTTAGAATTTTTTATTCTTGACATCTTGATGTGTCTAGGTGTGAATTAATATTTATCTTGCTTAGTATTTGAGTGTACTTCCAAACTGTGGACTCCTACCTTCCTTCAATTGTAGGAAAAAAAGAGCTATTGACTCTCCTATATTCTGTCCTTTCTGGAGTACCTATCCAGGTATATCTTGGAGCCTCACTTATCTTCCATATTGATTATCTGATATTTCATATTTTTTAAAAATAAAACTCTTTGTCCTTTTAAATTTTTGTTCTTTGGGTAAGTTCCTTAGTAATATTTTCTAGTTTACTAGTTCTCTCCCTGATTGTGTATTTTCCCCAGAAGTGAATTCATGTTGTGATCTGTGATTTTGTTGGCTATCTTTCTTGGTGTTATATTTATTCATGTGCCTTAGAATTTAGATTTCTACGCTTAATTTTCATTGGGGAGGGTGTCTTCTTGTCACTTTTAACCCCTCTGTGCTCACTTCTATCTAGTGGTTGTGATTTTTTTCCACTTGGCTTCCCAAGGCTCCAGTGCTGAATGGTAGTTTCTCTCCCGTGGTGATATTGGGGATATCTTGATCTAGCCACAGAGCTGGGAGGTAACTTGAATGGTTCTTTGCCCTCTGGTCTCCCTGGGCTTGCAGATTGCCAAACATGCTAACCTTAGACAGTGGTTTGCATCTGGATATTTTTTCCAGCCTCCGTTTTCTTCCAATATCCTGGCTTTAAGCAGAGCTTGATTCCAGGCTCTTGTCTCATGGGGCACTTTCTGATCCCTTTTTACCCAATGGGAACTAGACTGCTCCTGCCAGAGCCTGCGGCAGACAAGAAGCCCAGCAAGACCTAGGCTTCAACCCTGCTCACCACGTTGTTTCTGTTCCAGAAAAAACCGTTCATTCTGTTTTTAAGCATTGCTTATCTTTCTATTTGTTGTTGTTGTTGTTGTTAATCTGTCATTGCTATGTATTCAGAGCATAGGGAGTGTGTTACAGTTGAACTTACCTAGTCATTTTGACCAGCAATAGAAGCTTGAGTATTTACATACAGTTTCCAACACTGAAAAGAAGTGGGGCTGCACTTTCTGTAACTCTGGAATGAGGTCGGGAGCCCTGTAGGGATCATATCTATCTGTTTCATCTTTATGTCCCACGTACCCTTCACGGTACGCTGCACATAGTAGATGCTCAACAAATATCATCAAGTGGTCTAAAGAGCTAATGCCACATGTATATTTATACTTACTGTCGCAAAACAGCTGAACATTCCCCACCTGGGAATTCAGGAAAAGCAGAAGAATGATCATGATTCTTACCTGTGAAAACGATTCCATATTGTTGTCTCTTTTCAGGCAAGGAAGGAATTAATCTCACTAGTTTCTGCTCTTGAAAATGGGAACACTCCTCCTTCTACTTTCTGAGTGTAACTTGAACCAGTGAAAACTGATTCAGATTAAGGAGATTTTAGGTCCGATTCTCAGTGCTAAAGGGATTTTCAAATGGATATTTTAAAATAGAGATTTATGCATGGGCTTCTGTGGTTCTAGAAGTCTTCTGAAGTTCCAGGCAACTGTATCAGTCAGCTTTTGCTCTATAACAGACTACCCCAAAACATAGTGACTTAAAACAAAAGCCATTTATTTAATTCACAATTCTGTGGGTCAGTAATTTGACCTGGGATCTACTGGGTGGGACTCTTGGTCTGGCTGAGTTCAGCTGGGCTCAGGCTCACTCACCAGTTGATGGTCAGCTGCCAAGGGTTATCTCTGCTCGGAGTGGTTTTTCATTCTCCAACAAGCTAGCTCAGGCTTATTCATGGCGAGATGGTTACAGTGGACCTCAGAGAGTGAGCAAAATTATTTACAAAGCCTCTTTATAGCTATAAATTAAACTCAGTATTCACATGGTGTTGCTTACATTTCTATTCTGTTGACCAAAGTGAGTCAGGGTGGAGAAAGAGACATCTCTTCTTAATGGGAGGAGCTGCAAAGTATTGTGGCCATTTTTGCAATCTACTCTGCAACAATATGTGTTTTTCCTGGGGAGTGGTTGTGTAACTTTTATTAGAGTCCCAGAATATTAACTCCAAAGTTAAGAACAAATATTTTAAGTGATTCCACTACTGAACAAAAAGGTATTTGGGGGACATAATGGATACATTTGTTTGCATTAGGATAGTCCTCTCTGACATTTATTGTTGCTGTTGTTCTTAGGTGCTGTGTTGCATATCTGTGTATCTGACTTCTATACTGAGCTTGAAAAACAGGAGCTGCTGTCTAGTGTATCAGTTAGCATCTCTTGAGTAACAAAGCACTCTGACATTTAGTGGTCTGAAACAGCCACCATTGATTTGACTCGTTTCCCTGGGTCAGCAGATGAGGCTGACCTTAGCTGGGCTCTTCTGTGTCTGCAGTCAGCTGCAGGTCAGCCAGGGGCTCTGATTCTGAGGGTGGGCTGGTCGTCCTGATGGGGATGTTTGGGCCACTTGTCTCTCACCACCCAGCAAATTAGCCTCTGCTTGTTCACATGGTGGCAGCAGAGTTTCAAGAGAATGAAAGCACGCAAGATCTCTTAAGGCCTAGGCTTGTTTCCGTGGATCAAAACAAGTCACAAGCCCAGCCCAGAGTCACTCGGGGGGAAATAGACTCCAACTCTGGCCAGGAGGGACCGCAGAGACGTAGATAGGGACTCCATAGGGGAGATGGAGAATCGTGGACAGTTCTGTAATCTTTCCTGTCTTCTGTCTCCAAGTAATTCCTTCTCACACCTCAAATTTAAGTTAAATGCTGTCTGATTTATATTCCTCCTACTATATATTAATACTGTGTGTGTAACAATAGTAGTGTAAATAGTAGCAGAAAACCACACTTACATTTAAAATAGCCTGCAATCATTTTACCGTTAACTGATGGTACCCACCCCCCTTTACTACTGATTTTTATAGTCATGGAAATATTTTAAGGCTATAAAGAAATTATACTGATGTGCTTTTCTAAAGAAAGTGATTTAATGTATTTTCTAGTTCCAGTCCATTCTCCTTATTCTCTAATCGAACCCACACTGGAGCCTGAGCTGCTTTTCTGAAAGGTTTTCCCACTGCCCTGCGTTTGGTGAAGAATCTTTAGGGACTTCTCGATCATACTCTTTACTTTGGCATTTGAGAGTCTCTGTGATTTGGCCTCCGCCTTCCTTTCAGCTTTTATTTTCCTCCCTTCTCCCTCAAGCACTATTCATCACAGTCAAACCAAGTTTCTTGCTGTTTCTTGAGCACATTTGCCCTACACCAGTGGTTCTTAACTGTCTGGAGACATTTTTGGTTGTCACAATGTGGGTGTCTGTGCCACTGGGTAGAGCCAGGGATGCTGTTAAACATCCTACAGTGCACAGGACGGCCCCTCACAACAAAGAATTATCTGATCTAAATATCCAAGTGCCAAGGTTGAGAGGCCCTGCCCTACATACGTTGGGGTTGTCTCTGCGTCTTTTTTCATGCTGCCTCATGCTGGAAGGCCTTTCCTTCAGTGCTGGCTGTTGAAATGTTCTCTGTCCTTAAAAACCCAGCTCAAATGCCAAGCCTTCTAGGAAACAGATCCTGCATGATCCCCACCCCTACCCCCGACACTGTAGGCTCACAGAATCCTTTCTGTGAATCACTGAGATGCCCATCACTTAGTATGTTTACAATAATTTGTATCCAGTACTATTATGTTTTATTGTTCTTATTGTACTTCCCTTGCATTTTAGTTGACTGTTTGTGTATTAACTCTTTTGCTGAACTCTGCTTTCCTGGATGATAAGGACCCTATCTCATTTATCTTCGTTTCTCCTACAGCACCTACCATATGCTTTATATATAGTAGGTGCATAATAAGTATCTGTTGAGTGAGTGAGAAATGTACCTCTTCCTATGTCCGTAGATAGGGTTACTCCTTCCAACAATTTTCTTAAAGGACTTAGCCCAAAAAAATCCAACAAGCCAAATCCAAGCTTTTTTTGTTTTGTTTGTAATAATTTAGGTCAGAAACTGTGATAACAAATCATTGTACAATGTAATTACTTGTGTTTATTTCTGCAGCTATTTAGTGAAAAAATAAGTGGTGTTGAAGGAACGAAACTAGATGACGAATTTCTTGACATGGAGAGGGTAAGAGAGCATTTTAATGTAAATTGTATTACAAACTGACTTTTGTTGTGATGTGAGATATACGGATATTGTGAAGGATATTAGAGTGGGGATCCAGGATGTTTGCATACGGACGTGGATTATGGAATCCAAAAGGCAATTCTTTCACACTTCCAAGCCTGGTTCAAGACTCTTGATCATGAAGATGGGATGTGGCTAACTGGTTCCCTCTAGTGGGAAAAAGTCAGAAATGCTCAAAAGATGGTCCATCTCAGCAAACAGTTATAAAGGCCAAAGTAATTGTGATTATATATCTTGGAGAGTCAAAATGTGTTTCTGGGACGAGACCCTTCAATATATAAATATTGATTCACTGTATGGAAGACTCTGACTCTGCTCCCATGTGCTGCAGCAGCTGCACAACAAGTAACTTTTATCCTGGTTCTGCCACTAGAACCAGCCGTGTGAACTTGGATCATCTAATTCATCTTTTCTGACCTGTGACACAAGGATGATAACGTGTGGCCTGCTTGCCTCACATGGATGTTGTGAGAATTATGCAGAAAACTAATATGTATGGAAGCATTTAGAAAAATATGCTGAGCTTGTTATAGAAATGATTGTTAAAACATTCCAAAGGAAGATTGTAGATTCTCCGTCCCTTATGTCTCCTGGTCAGATAAATGGACTGCCTTAGGTGGAAGCAGAACTGGGGCCACCAGTAATTAACAGCTTTCTCAGTTTCCTTCCCTTTGTCTTGAGCCCTTTAAACGTAGCCTCATTTTAATAGACTCCCCAGCTTAGAGAGGGCAGAGAGAAAGCAAAGCATCTACCCTCAGGTGTACCGTTGAGGATACAGGATACAGCAGGTAGTAGGGCTGTCAGCAGATGCTGGGGAAGGTCCAGCCCCAGGCTGTGCCTTGGGGAGTTACTCTCTTTAGGATAATCTGGCCCTGGCCACACTATCCTCCAGGGAGCACCCTGGTTTCTGGATCAGAGCTGTTAGGTTTTTAGAAATGTTAATGCCTTGATGGGAAAGCTTATTTTGTTTTGCTTCTGAAAAAAGTTAATTTCTGTAAACATAGAAACATTTTAACTTGATTGGCATACCTGAAATTACTTTTAAAAATCTCTTGATATATAAAGATATTACATGTAACTTTCTTACTAACAAAACGACTCAGTTGAAATGTTAAATTTAAAAGCACTTTTCAGGAATTTTACTTTCAGTTGATGGACTGAGATCCCTCTTATTTACTTCCTTTCCCCCAAAAAATCCCAGTGAGTGACAGAAGAAATATAAAAATAAGATCTATTATCTGTTTCATTACAGCAATGAAAAGCATGGAAATATTTAATATGTGACAAGAAGTTTTAAGAACTTTCTGGAAGAGCTGAATTAGATGGTATCGACCCACCTAAACCCTGACACAGAAATGACAGAGGAACGCAGAAAGATCCTCCATGACAAATGCTAACCACACAAAGGTGGAGAAACAATAGTGACGTCAAAGTAAAATCTGATGCAAAAAAAACACTAAATGGAAAAAGACGATTTAAAAAAATTATAGAAAGATACAGTCATGTAGCATATCAGGAAATTGCAAGTTATGAACCATTATGCACCACATAACAAGGCATCTAAATATGTGAGGTAAAAGCTATCAGAAATACACGGAGAACTGACAAAAATCAGAGTAGAAATTTCACATACATCTTTCATAAAATAGCAGACTAAATTGGCAATGACAGATAGGCTCATGGAGGATTTGCATGAAATATGATTAATGACTTTGGTTATAAGTATGTATAGACATCTGCATTCCTCAAAGTGAGAATTCATATTCTTTTTGAATTCCTTTAGAACAATTACAACAATCAGTCATATACTAGGCTACAGAAAAAACTCAATATATTTCCCAAGGTAAAGTCATAGAACACAAAGATTACAAGGAAAGTATAGCTTCCAAATTTTGGTGTTTGGAAATTTAAAAACATGTCAAATTAATTCTTAGTTGAAAGAGGAAATGAAAAGTAAAATTAAAGATTGTTTAATCATGAGAGAGAATTTTGTATGTCAAAACCTGAGAGATATGGTTAAATCTTAAATGCACTTAATAGAAAATAAATATGGAAAGAAAATGAATAAATCATTCAAGCCAAGAAGCTAGGAAAATAACAACAAATTGAATCACTCGAGGTGGAAGGAAGAAATCAATACAGATAAATGAGAGGTTAATAAAATAGAAAACAATAACAACAAAAAGGTAGAATCAATAAATAAAACCAGGCGCTGTTTTTTCGAAAAGCCACTTCTACCAAGTGTGATGAAGAAAGAGAAAAGGGAAAACACCAATAAGTTACATGAGGAATAAGAAAGATATAATGAGAGATATGGATTCGTTTAAAAAATTTTTTTAAAGAGAATACTGTAGACAACCATCAGAAACCAGGGCTGCCAGCAGATCTCCAGCTCAGGGGCTGAGGTCCTGCTTTGGGGCACCTGAGGGGTAGAGTGCCAACACTGGATGGAAATCCCAGATTTAGTCAACTGACAAAGATGCTGTCACACCAGCTAGACGTTACAAAAGTAATTCTCACCTCCCTACTTTCCTCTATTTTTCCTGATGGTTTGCCCAGATATCTGCATAGCTTTTGTTAACCTGACACACACACACACACACACACACTCACCTCACAATATCCCCTGTTATTCTAGGAGGGAGGTTTTGGTTTTAAACTGCATGAGTTATTTTTTCAATGTGCATCTTGACTGCCCATTTTTGCCAACATGTTTAGTGGGCATCTTCTTTAATTTGTAAAGAGTTTGTTCCCAGTTTTGGTTCCTGGGCTGTTCTGGAAGCAGCTCCAGTGTGCACATCAGGCCCTGTGAGTTTTGGCACTTGTTTCTTGGCTTTTTTTCCCCAAAAGCTCTGGAAGGGTCTAAGTGGGAAGTATCCCCTCCTCCACCTCCTGTCGCCGTCACCCTCCAGAGATGGCTCCTGGCTCTTTGGTGGCTTTTTGTGTCCAAGGAGGTTTGTGTACTTGGAATGGAACATTCTGAGTTATGTTTTAATTGATATTGAATCTATTAAAGTTATAAATCTAAAACCTAGTTGTTCTTAAGCTTTAAGTTGACCTTATGGATCTTATTTATAAATTTATTAATTTTCTGATAAAAATGATGATCATTTTTAGTTAATCTTCATTTTAGGTTCCATTAAGTCATAAGCTTAACAGATGAAATCCTAAAACGTTTACCGCCAGTTACATAGTCAAGCAAATTGCCTTAGACTTTTCAAGCTATCATTATAAAATAGGATTCCCCTTAACTTCACATCAAATCTAAAACAGGATTTTCCTCAGAGTTGACAGGAGCCAGCCTATGGGCCTCTGCCTCCAGAAGAGTCCAGGGGAGTGAATAGGGAGCCCAGCAATTCCACCAGTGCTGTCCCAGGCAAGCCTCACAGCATCACGAAGAGTGGAGCATGGCGAGGATATGACCTCCTTTTTGCTGAGGGAAAAAATGAGGCTCGAAGAGTTGAAAGTGCTGTAGCCAAGTCAACCAGACAGGCAGTTGCAGACTCAGGACTCAAATCCATTCGTCTTATTCTTAACCGAGGGCACTCTTCACCCTAACAACAAGTCTTCTCGCAAGCTTCTTTCTCCATCCCTCAGTCAGCATTACGCTTCTCTTATAGCATCTGTTATAACTCTAACTCAATTCATCCTGGGTAATAGTTAGTTATTTCCAAGTCTCATACCATAAATGTGTTATAACCTTTAATAATAATAAAAATAGCAAAAATGAAATGACAATAAATAAAATAAAATAAAATAAAACAGGATTTTCCTAAGCACTTACATTTCTTGTAAGTCTAATAAAACATAAACATTTGTTATCAAATTCTCTTAAACATTTCAAAGATCTTCATAAACGACTGCACGTATTGAGGAGAGTTCAAAGTTTACAAAACTTGTTTGTAGGCCAAATGCACATCCACACACCCGCGCTCACGCACACAGCCAGCACACCTGCATCAGTAGAATAGGTTTGATTCATTTCTTTGTCATTTATGTACTGTCTTTGTAAACTTCCTGGGGCCCCGAATTTAGACATTCAGCTAAGGGGAACAAATGCAATTTCAGGCTTGGTGAAAGCTTCTGACTGACCAGATCATAGTTTTTTAAATTACAAAAATGAAATTTTTTGTATTATAAATCAATCTGCAGCTTGATTTTTTCCTTAGCATTGCACTGTGGGCATCTTCCCAGTACATATAGATCTTCTTTATTTTTTTTCCTTGTGACTAAAGAGTATTCCTTTATTTGCATGTTTCACAGTTTTATTGTCAGTCTCCTATTGATTGTAATTTAGGTTGTTTTCCATTTTTAATACTAAATGACATGATCTAACAAACATCTTTTTACATCACTGCAATTTGCTGGTGTGTTTCTAGGTGATAAATCCCTAGAAGTATGACAGCTGGGACGTTAATATTCCCGTTAATAGGTACTTCCACCTCAGTTTCCAAAACGTTGTGTCATTTTGCACTCCTGTTGTATATGAAAAGCCCATTATTCCACACCCGTATAATACCTAATATTGGGTATAATCAATTAAAAAACATTTTGTCAATCTGGTAAGTGGAAAGTATCTCCTTTTAATTTACAATTTTTCTGAATATTTTGCCAAATGTTGGTAGGCAACTTGCATTTCTGCTCTTTTGTGGACTGCCAGTTTGTGTTCTTGGCCTTCTTTCTAGTTGGGTTGCCTTTTTTTTGTTTGTTTTTAATGGGAGTTCTAAATATTATGGATACTAGCCCTGTGTCTTTTAGACATTTTTCTGTCTGTCTGCCACTTTTGTCAAACTTCATGTATTGTGCCTTCCTACTATTCAGCTTTTAATTTAATGGAGTCAGATTTTTGGTCTTTTCATTTATGATGTTTGGGTTTTGGGTCATGCTTAGAAAATCTTTCCCAGCCCAGTATTTTAAAATATTCTCCTGTATAATTTAGTACTTTTGCAGTTTGTTTTTAGGTCCATATTTTTAATCTCTGTGGTGTGAAATAAGAATCTAACTTTATTATTGATTTGCCAAATTTTAACAAGAAAATTAACATTGTGATGAGGTTTGAATTAATTTTACATGTTAATTTGGGGGAGATTTACATCTTTCCAAATTGAATTTTCCCATCTAAGAGTGTGGCTTTGCAAATAGGTATTGTGCATTTCTCATAGTATTTATTCCTTATTATTACATATTTTCTTATTGCCCTTGTGAATGGGATCTCCTCTTCCTTTACGTTTTCTTTTGGGCTATTGATGGTATAAAATAAAGCTATTGAAGTGTGCATATTTAACTTCATTGTATATTTCTCAATTCATTCTCTGGTTAACCAACAGCCCGAGCATCCAGGAATGGTTTTGTGGAAGGAAAGATTCAGTCCTAACCTGGCAAGGAAATCTTTGATGTTAACATCTCCTGCCCACACAACAAATGAATGTTTATTTTAGTTATAATACTAGTGATGGTGATTCTTTTAGTGTTGATTTACTGAGGTAGTTTCTCATATGAATCATTATTACGGCATCCTTATGTAAGTACAGAAATTCAAGTTTACCCAGCAGATAAGGAAAGTTTGGCTCAGAAGTGTCTAGTCTTGGTTTTGAGAGACCTTCAAGGATATCCAATAATAACTTTTCCAAATTTTCGAAATATTAATATTCATTTTAATGTTAAGAGGAAAAAGAAATTCGTGTTCTCCAACATCATTGGGAGGAGGTAATGTCCCAAAAAGTGAGAAAATATTGCCTGAAAACAAATATTGTTGAAAACATTCAGTTGAATTAAAGTCATTATAATGGTGTTATAGGTATTAAGTTAATGAAAATTACTTCTCTGTTTTTCTGTGAATTCATTGAGTTGGTCATTTACCAAGATTTTTATGTGTGTTTTTTTTTTTAAGAAAATAGATGTGACCAATAAAGCTGTTGCAGAAATTCTTTCAAAAGCCACAGAATATCTTCAGCCAAATCCAGGTAAAGTTAGAAAATGTCATGAAATATTCTATTGTTCATTTGCTGTCACTGACTCTAATAACCCATGTTTGGTTGGCATATGGCTGACATGGTCTAGAAACAATGTGTTCTTGTCCAGATAATGAAAATTCAGTTCCCTAAAGTAGAGTCTCCAGCAACTAAGGGTAGTCCCAGTGAACCCTAGCTGAGGAGAAACAGAGCAGACACTCCTGTGAGCTGTGGTGATGTCCTTTGGGTGGAGTCTTGCTCTGAGCAGCACAGCACTGCTAAGCACAGATGTTTGTTATGAGATGCTTCAGAAACCCACTAAACATTTCGTAGATATTTGCTTATTCAATCATTTCCTCTTTTTAAAATTTTTTAAATTTCTGCCATCCTGTTCTAAAGGTGTATATTAATTTGAAATGGCTTTCACTTCATGGCTCAAATGCTGAAGAAATGAGGCATGATGAATATATGAAAAACAACATGAGAAGGTCCAGGGTTGCGTCAGCCTCTCGGGAGGAGGTCTTTAATTCCCAGGATGGAAGCAGCATCCCTCGACAAGGTGTTCCTTGGTTGTAAATTATAGAAACCAATAGAGGGCGTCCAAGCCTTGAATTCTGTAGATTTCCAAAACTGCCTTTATTTTTTAGGAATTTATTATTTGCAGTTTGTTACTGTGAGTCCCTTGGCTGTAGGAATCAGCACAGAAGCACTAAATCTAGAAAGCAAATCTAGAAAGCAAAAATTGAAAAACATAAAATTTGCAAAATATTATCTCAAGGGAGGATGGTAGGTGTAGAATTCTGTAGAATTGTATAGATGATTATAGTTTCAAAAACCATAGTAATATATCTCTTCTCTGGCCTCCTCAGTGATTGAGATGGACCACACGAGTTCCTTTTCCTGATAAATCAGTCAACACTCATTCAGCAAGTGCTTCCTCTAGGCCAGGGGCTTTCCTGGGTCGGGGATATACTGTAGGTTGAACTGAGACCCCGTCTTCAGAGAGCTGACATTGGAATGGGGTAGGGAGGTGTTGGCCAACAATGAAAGTGTCCAACTGGTCAGAGGCCTCTGGTTATTCCTGGAGAAGAGGAAGTGAGGCATAGCAACCTCTAATCCACTTTAAAGGCCCTCACTCATAGGCCTGCTGCATCTCACATCACACTCCTGAAAGAGGAGAGAGTGTGTGTGTGTTCGTGTATGTGTATGTGTGTGTGTGTGGTGAGAGAGTGAAGATTGTATGTCTGGGGACCAGGAGGATAAGTGCTTTGAGGCTGAAGTGGGCAAGATTCAAAAAGGCTGGCACTATGAGTGTCTAAAGCCTCGCTACTCAAAGTGTGGTCCACGGACTAGCAGGATGAGCATCCTCTGAGAGACTGTGGGAAATGCAGAATCTTGGGCTCATCCTAGACTGACTGAATCAAACTCGACATCTTAAGAGGATCCTTGGATGATTTGCATGAACATTACAGTTTGAGAAGCATTGGTCTAGAGTTCATTAAAATAAATATGCAATTATTAAAGTAAAAGAAAATAAAAGTTTATCCCTTTCCTACCTAAAATTATCTCAAATAGCACGAACTAAGTAAATGATTCACTCTATAGCCTGTGGAATGAAATCCCAAATCCCTAGCTTGGTGTGCCATTCATAGTCATGTTTTCCCATAGATATCTCCTGATTTGTCCTGTGTTAATTTCTTCTTAGATCAAACCAGCCTGCTCTTTATCTGTTGGTTATATACCATAAGCATTCCATCTTCTACACCTTACTGACACTATTTCTGCACTTTTTAGGGGCATCTTTCCATCTTTATTCAGCGTATTGTTATATCTTCCTTTCCCTGCACCACACCAAACTTTATTTGCATAATTATATCTTGTGTATTCTGCCTTCCAGTAACTAGACTGTGGGCTTCTGGAGGGCAGGTGCTGTCTTAGGTCTCTCTGGAGTGCCAGTAATTAGTGTGGTATGTCACAAAGAGCCAGGATTAGTAAACACTTATTGCCTAAATCAGAGAAAAGAAGGTCAGAAGCAGTGGCTGCCCATCACTTCCCTAGGGACCAGGGAAGTGATGGGCAGCGCTTGAAGGACCAGCAGCACAGACTCGTGTTCACTGTGAGGGGATCTGTCCCCTCCCGTTGGTTCTGCTTCCCAACAGAAGTGTGCAGCAGCCCTCCATCAAAATATTGAATATAATCAGTCTGAATAAATCCTGGGGGGCAGGGAGGGTGTTAATGACCAGTTGGTAGTTTGAAACATCCACCTCAGCAAATCTATTCTTAGTTTACAGTTGGTCCGCAAGAAAAATCGTCTGCCCAGGTGTCAGTGTCTGACTCAGCGTGTTAGCCTTGCGGGCCTTCTGAAGTGTCTCACTCTGTGGGTGGGGTTGTGATAGCCCTGGTTACTATCATTTGGAGTCATATAATGGAGCATGTGCGTAATTTCTGTTTTTCATCATGGCTGTGCAAACAGTGCGCTTAGCACCCATTTTGGTAAAGAATCTAGAAAATCATATGAGAAATGAAATAGGTCTCACATGGTCCTTTTATGCCTCAGATCTCCCGCATTTTGTCCAGGGTGATCTCCATTTCGCCAGCCGTGTTTGTTAAATGCTGTGTACCTGTCACTCCACCTTGTCACTTTAAGGAATTACAAATGACAATGTTTTTAAGCATACAGAGCTAAACTAGGAATGCTGAACACTGTGTCGAAGATCCGAGGACAGGTGAAAACCACTGGATACCCACAGACGGAAGGCTTGCTGGGCGACTGTATGCTGAAATACGGGAAGGAGCTGGGGGAAGGCTCCACCTTTGGTGAGTTCACAGATCACCTGGAGAGCTGAGAATGCCTCCTCTCTTGCTTTTAGATTATGTACAAAACCTTCATTTTCACAACCATTATTATTTTTTCATATTACCAAAGTAATACATGTTCATTGCAGGGAGTTTAGAAAACATAAGCAAGTGAAATAAAGGAAAATGCCAACATCACCCATAATCATGTACCCAGTGATGGGCCCAAGTACTGTTTGTTGTATATCCTTCATACCTTTTGTTTATTCTTGTATACATTCACATACACTTTTAAAAAATTAAAATGGAGTTATAGTATATATACCCTTATACCCTTTTATAATCTGTGTATTCCCACTTACTATATCATGATCCATGACATGAAATAATAAATCTTCTACAGTATTGTTTTTAAAGGCTGCATGATATTCCATGTATCATAGTTTGTTCAACCAATTTCATTTACTGGATATTTAGATTTTTTTCTTTATGTAAAAATATTTAACATAGCATTTATAATAACCATTCTCATCAGTAAATCTTTGGAGATATCCAAGATTATGTACTTACATGAAATTCCTAGTAGTGAAATTGCTGAGTCACTGTATGCCTATTTTTCAGGTTTTTGCAACATATTTCCAAATGGCCCTCCAGGAAGGTTATACCAATTTGACATTCCTGCCAGGAGTGTATGAGAGTATATTTTCCAGCACAATTACTAACTCTGGGAATTATCTTTTTAGTTTACTTTTAAACAACTGATAATTTGATATGTAGCATATGAAAAATGGTATCTCAGTACTGTTTTAACTTCACTTTTTGGATTATATGTGAGGTAGTTTTTTATGTTTGTCATGATTTTTGTGAATTGTGTGTTAGAGTCCTTTGCCTATTTTCCCATTAAGGCCTCCATTCTTTTCCCTCACTTACTATTCATGAGCTTATTACTTTATGAGCTCTTTCAATGGTCGGGATATTTGCTCTTTGTCTGCCTTATGTATTGAAGTTTTGCCCCACGTAGGCATTTACTTGCTGACCTCTTAGATGGAGGTCGTTGTAATGGAGAAAGAGTTTTGATTTTTAAGCTCGTCAGTCTTCCTTCAGGTTTATGAGTTTGGCATCATGTTTTGAAAAACTTATGCCCCCCACCACCCCACCAACCCCCACTAACTGTGTAAATGTTTATTTATACTTTCTTTTGGTACATGTTTTCTTTTCGTAACTTTAAATTTCCAAGCTGCTAAGTTTAATGGGTGAATATTGTGAATAGGGTTCTAATTTTCTCACAAATAAACAGCTAGTTGTCCTAACACTTTATTGAAAAGTTCATCCTTTCTCTGCTGATTTGAGATAACCTTTCTGTTATAATATTTTTATATTTCACGTTTGTTTCTGGTCTTTCTCTTCTGTTTTCTTGACCTGGACCCTGTTTTGGTCAAGTGTCATGTTGTAAGTATTGTCATTTAAAAATATATTTGCATATATTTAACTAAAATTTCCCCTAGATACTGTAAAAATTTCTTGGACATACTTGCCTGTTTTATTTTTCCAGATGAAACTTGGAGTCATTTTAAGTCCCTTCTATTAAAAACCAAAAAAACTCATCAAATTTTGATTGAGATTACTTTAAATTAATAAATTAAATTGGAAGTAAATTGAATTTGATATGTTAAGTCTTCTAGGAGAATTTGGCCTGTGTGCTATTCATGTAGTGGTACCAAGGCAGGTTATGGAAATTGATAATTCAGATATTTGGCCATAGTAATTCATTAAGGAAATTGGGGGGAAAATCTTCTGAAAACTTAAAAAGAAAAATCCCGATTGTTAAAACATTAATTAGTCACAGAGGGTGACAGTATCCTTCAGAGCAGTGTAAAGAGAATTTTATTTTATTCCATGGGCGAAGGGGGATAAGGTGGCCTGTGTCTTATCCTGAAGGCAGACAGGTTGAAGGAACAGGTGAGACTGCCAGGCAGGCCCTGACGTCCAAGGATGGTCCTGCAGTGTGCCTGGTGACGGTGCCCGGGCAGGGGCTTTGATGGGCAGACAATTTGGCTGCTTCCTAGTTGCCCAGCAACTTAAGGGACCTTGTGTTAAGGAAGAGAGCTGGCATCAGGAGGGCATCAGGAACATGTGGGTCACTCGCTGTTCCGAGGAAGAGGCTGTACTGTAGGATGCTTTCCTCTGGGGGCTACATGGTGGAAGCTTCCTGAAGTGCAGAGACCTCAGTGGGTGGAGGCTGAGCCCCACTCCTCGTGGAACTGGAAGCGTTCGTCCTGGGCAAGGAGAGGGAATGTCAAGTCCGTGGAGGTGACGGCTACTATTCAGAATGTCATCTTTGGCGTCTTCAAAGAGATGTACTTGGAAATGTTTCTGTCAAAGCTGAATTAATTGACATTCTGGGGCGTGGGCACTGGTGGCAGAGTAAGTGGTGGGATCAGAAGTAACACTCTCCTTTTCTGACCAGTTGTGCAGGAAAGAATCTCCAGGCTAGGAAAGGATGCCCCATCTTCATCTCAGAACGATTTATAACCAGATTCTGGGGAGTTAGTTAAGGAACAGCCTTCTAGGGGGGATGAAGCTACCAGTGGGCCAAAAGGGAGTCCCATGGGGCCAGCTGTGGTTTAGAGTAATAGTTTCCACTTATATTTTACAACGTCCTATAACATACCCTATCTAGTTTATTTCTTTAAAAAAAAAGTGAAGTGGGGTGATAACAACTATCCCTGTTTTACTGGTGAATAAAGTGTGCATGCCCTTGACTCGAGGGTGAAAAAACTTGAAGGTCAGA
Source organism: Diceros bicornis minor (assembly GCF_020826845.1). NCBI lineage: Eukaryota > Metazoa > Chordata > Mammalia > Perissodactyla > Rhinocerotidae > Diceros > Diceros bicornis. The sequence continues at coordinate 95,993,445 of NC_080744.1, forward strand.
ATTTGTTAGAAAGGTAGATTCTTGGGCTTGGCTCTCAGGTCTTCAAGCCTGAGATTCAGAGACCCCAAGCTCTACCTTATCAAGATCAATTTGGAAGATGCCAGGTACAGGAAAAATAGTTCAGGCCAGTACAGCATTTCCCAGAGATGGCTTCTAGAGAACCTGCAACCCTCACTGTGCACAGCTACCAGGACCCCCGCTTGCAAATTATGATGGATTAGCTGGCACCAAGATACCAAGGTGTGATCCAGCAAAGCTGCCCATGGCTGCCCACACCCAGCATGGCTGCCCCAGGCCTCATGGCAAGAGCAGACCCTGCCCACCTTGCTGAAAGGCTGTCCTTTGTGACACTGCCAAGCTCTCTTTGACATCAGAAAGGATATACAAGGAGTAACCTCAAGAAGATCTAGCAAGCTGAGATGAGGTTTTGCTCATTTATTTCTATTGTAATATTTATTGGTCAATACTTAGCCCCTGATGAACAAGTCCTTTTATTGTTTACAAAGAGGGATCTTGTTTTTGAGCTTCTAAGGAACCTTTGGTGCCAGTTCACAAAAGTACCGTTTTAAAAAAAGGAACTTTACCCCCATCTAGTGGCCAGTTTGGTAAGTGCCTTGGTTTGTCTTCGCCTCAGTTTTCTTTTATGTCGTGGGAAAGTGCAGAATGTAGAGAGGAAAATGTGGAAAACAGAAAGACGTTCTGCGTTTGTTTTTTTCTGAGTCAAGATTCAAAGGTCCCAGAACAAGGACCTTGTTACACGCCATTGATCATCCTCAAACTTTCAGGAAAGAATTAGATGAATATCACTGTTAACCTAGAGTACTCTGCTAAAGAACCTTTTTAATTTATATTTTCTATTCAAGGCAATGCACTGATAGAAGTTGGTGAATCCATGAAGCTAATGGCCGAGGTGAAGGACTCTCTTGATATTAATGTAAAACAAACTTTTATTGATCCACTTCAGTTACTACAAGACAAAGATTTAAAAGAGATTGGGGTAAGTTTGCTAGGCTATAAATCTACCTGTTGCTACTTAAAATGATGTTTCTATTTAAAATCATTAGGACATTTCTTTAGGGACTCAGTGAAAGCATCCTCTTATTGTGGGCAGTGAAATAACTCAGTTATGTTTATCTGGCTCACTGGGAAAGAATACCAGGATCAATTACCCTTTCATTCTGCATCTTACTGAAGCCAGCTAGAAACCAAGCTAAAGATATATATTTCCACAGCCATTTCTCACATAGCAAAATGATTCTGTAACTTTGTAGCGGATTTTTTGATAATCAAAATCATACCGTATTAGTTGCATCTTTTGATATGTTGCGCTAGTGGTCATTATTTTCTGTTACTTCTCAAGGAAATCAGTATCTAGGAATCAACGTCTTATATTTGGAAAACTGTTAAAAATGGCCTTCCAAAGCACAGATGGGAACTTTCAGGGACCTGTAGGTAATCACATGCCACTTGCTTGGTGGTGTTTTTGGAGATATGCAAAAACAGCCTGGAAACTTCTGCCCTCTCAGGGACTTTGGCTCTGGGGGGACAGCCTGCGTTGAGACCTTCTTTGGGCAGCTCAGAAGTCATTTGAACCTTGAGGATGTCTGCTTTTCCTTTCTTCAGATGCAGTGATTCTTGCAGTGTGGTCCCTGGACCAGCAGCATCAGCATCACATGTTAGAAATGCAAATTCTTGGGCGCTATTCTAGACCTCCCAGATGGAAAGTCCTGGATGCCTGTATAGGCATTTAGAATTTACACTGAAACCAAAGGGTATGAAGGAGAATTCAGGAAGATTGAATTAAACATGAAAGCCACCATTCAGGAACTCCCTGAACATCATGCTTCCCCCTCTCCCCGTACTCCCTTCAACCGCCTCACCCTTGTTGCCTTCTTTCCCTTCCATCTCAGGGAAAGCTGTGTTCCTCCTGCTCCCTCAGGCCAGGCCTCGGCTGGGCCCCAGGGTCCATCACCCCTCACCTCCTCGGGGCCTTTGCCACATCTGCCATCCTCTCCCCCGTATCTCCATTCTTCCCCTTTCTATCTACTGGTTTCTTCCTGTTAACATTTAAACACATTAACACAGCAGCCCTTGACTCCAGTCTATTCTGCACACCACAGCCAGAGCAATCTTCCTAAGATACAAACCCTCGGTAGCTGCCCACTGACAGTGGGATAGAGATCCAATACCACAGCCCTTAATTCCCTGGCCCCTCCTTCCCTCTAGGCCTGATGGCTCAGCCCTTCCCCATGTGAACTCTCTGCCCAGCCTCACTGAATTACTTGCAGTCCCAGGGGCCGTGTTGCTTTGTGCTGTCTCTCTGTTTGTTGTCTTTCTCCCTTCCCCCCTTCTCCTGGCTACGTCATCTCAGCTCTCAGCTGTCAGTTCGGACATTCTTTCCTTCCGGAAGCTCTTGTTCTCTCCCCAACTTAATCAGGTGCGCCGTCTGTGCTCCCCTGTGCTGTGAGCATCATTGCTTCTCTTTTTCTGTTGTTGAGCTGTAAGTGCCTTGGGGGAAGGAATCATGCTTTGTTAACTTTTGTAGCCAGGATGCCCAGCCTGTGGTTTGTGCTCACAAATTATGATTGGAAGAATGATTCTAGAGAAGTGATGTTCTGGGTTGTGGGGATGCCAAAACATCTTTTCCAAATGTGGAGCCTTAAAACCACATACCTGCTTTGCTGAATTACATAATATGCCATTTCTTCTTGGGCTGTTGTCCGTGAAGAAAGCCACACAAAGAGTCCACTGGGCGACATTGCACTTCTACTTGACTTGGTTCAGTAGGGTAGCCGAGGACACAATTGTGGATCCTGAGCAGTGATGGGAGAAATGTGCAAAATACACGTATACTTAAATGTTGCAATTCCCTATGCAACAAAATAATTTTCTAAATGGCATCTCTTGTTATTCAGCTGCCATTTGATATAGAAACTTATAAATCTAAACTTAAATCATATACAGTCATGCACCGCATAATGATGTTTCAGTCAGCGACAGACCACATATGTGATAGTGGTCCCATCAGATTAGTACCATACAGCCTAGGTGTGTAGTAGGCTATACTACCTAGGTTTGCGTAAGTACACTCTATGATGTTCGCACAACGACGAAATTGCCTAACGACGTTTGTCAGAACGTATCCCTGTTGTTAAGCGACACATGACTGTAATGATGAAGAGTTGAGTCTGACATTCAGAAGGCCTTTCACAGTCTCAGTGATGCTCTGTGTACCTGGGACATAGGAGTGGAGAGCCTGTCCATTTAAGACACTACTGACCATATCTGTAAAGGGTCTTATGGATTCAGAGGGCTTTCACAAACATTTCTTCACTCATAAGCAGCCAGGCTAGCCATTCTTGTCCCCATGTTACAACTGCACAGAGGGATTTAGAGACTTGCCCAGAGTCACAGAACATATAAAAGAGATGCTCCTGACCTTCTGTTCCATATGCCCTTTTCACCTAATCATTACAGAAATTAGCATCAGTGCTTCCCACTAAAATGAGTAGTGAAGTTACCTGCATACTTCAGTGGGGCGAGCTTTCATATGCATTTTCTATATCAAATATCTTTTCCAAGGATTACAATCATAGACTCTTAGAGGTCCCTCCTTTGCCCTGTACAGTTATCCCCTCCGTGGTATTTCTGACGTGGAATCTCTTTACTTGAACACAAATTGTGATGGGGAACTTACTACCACACGTGGCAGCCCGTTCCATGAATGGACAGCTCTAATATTTATAATTGTTAAATATTTTAAAGAGATTCTACATTTTTAAAAGAAATTTCACCATTTCAGAGGTTTCCTTTGAATATCTGTCTTCTGTGTGTATCGCATTCATTGATGGCGTTTATTCAACGTATTCAATGTAATTGTTTGGGAACCTTTTGGAAGATGAATAAATATTTTAGGGGATACTAGAAATTTGTGTTTTTATGATCTACTTAGTGTGGAGTTGACAGCAGTGCCAAAAGAAATGTCCCTATTTTTGGTATAGTTAATTTGGTTGGAAATTATCTGGACATTAATAGAGCCGAAGTGAGGGGTTCAGTAAAGAACTTTAGAAAATGGAATCTGAGTACTGATACTGTGACCTTATGCTCCCTATAGACACTCATTCATTCTGTAATCCATCCATCCATTCATTCCACAAATATTCCTCGAAGACTTGCAGTGAAGGGAGCCTCTAATAGATGCTGAGTGTGCACGAAAAAAATGTAAGATGGGTTCCTGTCCCTAGAATTGAGGCCGATAGAAAGCAGTGCCTATTTTCGTGGGAATAGCGAAGGCTTCTTTGTGCTGTGTGTTGAGTGTGGCGGTTCTCTGAAGGACGCCTTTGTCTCTTTCAGCACCACCTGAAAAAGCTGGAAGGCCGCCGCCTGGATTACGATTATAAAAAGAAGCGAGTAGGTAAGATACCAGACGAAGAAGTCAGACAAGCGGTAGAAAAATTTGAAGAGTCAAAGGAGTTGGCTGAAAGAAGCATGTTTAATTTTTTAGAAAATGATGTAAGTATTTAAACCAAACCGGAGACTTTTATGTGACTAAAAACATTGAATATATGACTAGGATCAGTATGTTGAGAAGCTCCGGAGCCTTAGTTGTTACAAAAGTTTCCAGAATTTTCTGTAACCGTTATCTCCTGCCTCAGAGATAGCTTCAGGTACTCATGAGCTCCCAACTCAAATCTCAAATCTGGGGAAGTCCTGTTTATCCCAGCATTGCTTCAGAGGTGTGTTCAAGTTGGCCCAGGGAGGGGGGACTGCACAGTAGACCAGCGATTTGTACTGAGGCCATAGCATTTATAGTTTTGCAGGAGAATGGAAAGCCCATATCACGTAGTAATTGGCAGTTTTGCTAAGACTGTGAAAAGCGCTCTGTGAGGCAGATGTTTGAGGGGGAGCAGCTCACTTGGCTAGTGGGAGAGCCTCCCTCCTCACCCAGCTCTCTGATGCCTTTACTTGTCACAGTGAACACTCAGGACATAAAAGCGTGACCTAGTTTTTTCAGCTGTACCATAGTGGTGCCTGTGAACTTGAGGAGTGTGAAGGTCTTGGGATGTATCCCTCAGAAATGCTAATATTCTGTTATACTGTGATTCTCACCGCCAGCTTTTATTTTATTTGTCCATGTGAAGTCAGACTAAATAGAACTAAAGGGGGTGGTAACCCCCAACTGGGCAGCATGCAGGCTGAGGCCCTCGTCTTTGCTGTGTGCTGAGGAGTGCTCTGGTGTTTGTCACTGCCTGGGTGGAAGAGCCTCTGGCCACCCTGCTGCCTGCGGAGTCCCTGCCGTAGTCCCGGCCTCGGTGATGGCGTGAGCCCTCTCATCTTGCTGTGGGCCTATCTGTTGAACTTCCAAACCTGTGAGGGCAAGTTGGGGGATTTATTTGTCTGCAAAACCATGTTCTACTTATAATAGTTTATTAGAAGGTACATCGAGGTCTTGCATCTTTTGAGTCGAGTCAGACACAGTGTGCTGAAGATCTTTTGTTTGCCATGGTGATGTGGGGGGGAATTATGTCCATTATTGACAAGACATTAATCCTGGAGAAACCAATTTGAAAATTCCCATGTCCGTTAAACCTGAGTACTGAAAAGTACACTCATTCTGTTTCTCCTTTTAAGTATTTTATCAGGTCTTTTACATTTTATGGGAAATGGGAAGAGGTATAACAGTGTGCTCTATTTTTCTTGTTTGTTTTCCCTTAAAAATATAAATTTCCTCTTGAAATTGGCCCCAAGCAATAGACACTTATGGTTTTGTTTTGTCTCAGATTGCTATATTTAATTTTTTGCAGTATTTAGAAAGCGTTTTTGAAGTATGACCTGTATCAGACGTGTGTCTTCCTTATCAGGCTGTAGCGGTGCCCACCCAGCCCCACGCCTGTTAACAGTGGGTTTGAACCTGAGGTTGCATCTTGTGTGTCCAACGTGCTGCCCAACCCCTGTGCCTCAATCATTACCTTTGTTCACGAACTGCAGTGATGAGTTTTTGCAAAGACTCCGTTAGGAGGCCTGTCTCAGTTGCTCCGACCTTGGCAGTTGACCCAAGAGACCTCTATTTTCCACTCAGTATCAGTCAAAAGTCAAAAATGAGCCCTTCCTTATAAAAACTCAGTCATTTGTCTATTTGTTGACAGTATTGTGCTCGTCACAGATGAGTTAACCCCCTCCCATCCCACCCTGACAGAAGTGAGAGCTAGTTCTTAACTCAAGCCCCACGGGCTCCTGGCGGTTCCTGCAGAGGTGTGAATTGCAGTGATTCTCCTAAGGTCTCCTGGGGTGGGTGGCTACCTCTATTCAGCTCTGGGGAACGGGGCTACTCCCTCAGTCCAGGGCCTGGGTCCACACCTCCACCACAGGCTGCTCTGGCTGGTATCGGGATGGCCTTGCTGCTTCTGCCCGATTCTTTGACATATGCCCCTGGAAACTTGCCACTGAGATGGGAGGGGACCCAAACAATGAACCAGTGAAGGCCTTTGCAGGCTGCCTTGCCACTAGGCTCCTTCCCTGTCTCTTCCCTCCTCTCCTGGTGCCGGCTTGAGCCGCGGTGGCTGTCACCCTGTGCACTGTGGCTACTGATTCTTGCGATAATGACGGCAGTGGTGCTGAAGAGATTGGTGATGATGATGACAGTGACCCGAGCTACCATTGATAGAGAGGCTGAGGGGGTGCTGGTGGTGGCCCCTCCGTCATGGCATATCACTTTGACCTTTTCCCCTTCCCAGGTTTATGGTGGAGGAGACTCACAAGTTATTGCGCCAGTTCCGGAAGACTGCCTTTACTCTCTTCTTGGGACAACAGCAGTTAGATCTAGAAGGGGACCACCTTGTCCTTTCCTATGTCAATGTGCCTGGGCCCTATCCAGGTGGTCTGCCAGCCCTGTTGACGAGGCAAGGTATTCAAAATCTTCTCCAGTTCACCCCTTGGACCGGTCATGCTAATGCTGAGATTGCCCGGTGCTTGGGGATAAACAGTAGGTGTGATTTGTTGGGGGAGAAACAAAATACCAGTACACGGAGGGGTGGGGCATACATTGAACCCTCAGCCCTGTCCTTGGCTCTTCTCCAATGACCAGGCCAGGCCCAGTGGCTCTGCAGCCCACAGGACCCTGACTTCCTGCCCCGTCTGGGTCACCAACCTCATGTCCAACATTTGTCACTCAGCCTCTTGTATCCACGTCTGCTTTCTTTCGTGGTGAGAGGAAGCTCTGAATGAGAAGCTGTGCTTCAGGATGGCTGGTGATGGCTGGGTTTTCTTCCAGGAACTGATCCTGGAACTAAAGATGGCTGGGATCTCTCCAATTCCCAAGTTAAACCCGGTGGATCTACAGGCCCTACCTTTGCCCTATGGATTGGAAAGTGCTCCCACCTGACCTGGCACCTGCTGGAAAACGGGCGCCTGCTGCTTCTTGAGGACAGACAGACTCTGTCAAACATATGGCCTCAGGGGGGCATTTGGCAGGCAGCAGAGGCCCTGGTACTTCCTCCAGACACAAGTGGGAGATGCTATACTATTGTGGGTTAGAGGTTTGGGGGTATCAGTCGTAGCTGTTCACCCTTTGGGTTCTGACTAATTGAGAAATTGACACAGATGCCAGATTGACATCTTTTAACTGATGAGAAAACCCTGTAGTTGTAAAATACAGCCCTTCTGGTCAACTGTGTTGGAGTTTGCAGCATGAGCCTACTCATGTCCAGATAGCGCTTTCTACTCCTTGCACCCTCAGTTGATGAAAGCCACTCCAGCATGAACCAGCCTGACTCACCCACCCAGACACAATCTGAGACAAGTGGCCCCAGGCCACGTGGAGCCAGTTTTTGAGGCAGAGTAACCTATCTTCCTAATTAAGAAACCTTCTCCAATCTCACCCACTGGAGGAGGAGTGAAGAGGGGCTGGAGAGAAGGCTTGGAAGTGCCCACTACAAAAAGAAAGTGAATGAGCATAGTAGTGTGAATGAAGGGAGACCATTGGGGTGGTGTGTCTGGTGCCACTTGCCCATCCTGTCTGGCACTAACAATTGAAACCCCCAAGTCTTACTCTCCAGGGAACAGGTGGTGTCTTCTCCAGCCTTCATGTCCTATAGCCCTGGGTAAGACACAGTGAAAGCTCCACCAGATAATGGATGAAAGATTGTTTGCCAAAGATCTGCCTGATTGGAGGAGACTGGAAATGACAGACTTGGACTTTCCTGGGTCTCCATATGCAGACTATGCAACTCTTCCTAGGATTTTCTGGCCAACAGGCCATTTGTAGGGTTTTCCAGGGTGTGGTTGCTCATCTGTCCCCACATCTGCATTCTCCCAACTGAGAACAATGGGGGCAGCCAAACAAGGGTGACAGGGCTTTCTGGAAAACCATGTGGGCAGGGGCAGCTTGGGCCTGGGCTCACAGTGGGACTCTGACTACCTACCCCAGGCCTGAAGTCTAGGCCTTGGAGCCACCCACAGGAAGAGTGAGGTGGGCAGAGCAGAAAACCAGATGCACGCCTGATCTTTTGGCCACTTCACAAACCCACTTTCTTAAAGAACACAGGCCCCAGAGCCAGACCCCTATTGCCTTTTCAGTGCAGAGTCCAGATACCCTGCTTGTTAGGACCCCTGATCTCATCAGTCAGATAGAGCACTCCTCCACCTGGGGTGTGGAAAGAAGGAAAGGGTGGTGCGAGGGACCTGAGTTGTTCCCTCCAACATTCCTAAGGAAAGCCGGCATCCATTTTCTTATCTATTTTTGGCAGAGTTAGGAATGGGAGAATCAAAGAGAAGACTCTCTTTTGGCCCCACACTATAGTCCTTGGTTGTTGTCAGTAAAAGCAGGATTGGAGACTTTGAGAATCACTTCACTTCTTGCTCGAGGCTAGCTGAGTAGCTTCATTATTCTATACACAGATGCAAGCCAGGAGGTGTTTTGGTCCACCAGCTTTCCCAGGAGCCCAGAGAGGCAGGCCTGTGGCTCATTCCTTCTTCCGTGCCAGGCTGGGACTGGTGGGGCTGCCAGAGGCACCCAGGGCAGCTCTCCCCTCAAGAGAAGGGCCCCTGTGCCCACCACAATTAGCTGTGAGGTCAAGGTGCAGGAAATTCAGCAGGTTGGTTCCCAGCCTCCACCGCCGTTTCTTGGGAATGGCAAGTCATTCATAGGCTTGTTGATGCTCTCCTCTTCTGTCCTTGCGGAGAAGTTTATTCTTCACAACTTGACGTTATAGAATGTAGGTCTTTGACATTGGCGGGAGCCAGAGCTATCACATAGAAGATGCTGTTTCAGTCAGGTGAAGCCAGGCACCTGCACTACTCTCTGGCTCTCTTGGCATGAATCCCCAGCCTGGGGATTCTTCCTCCATCTAGGGGCTCCCAGGACAAGTGAAGTTACTAGATTCCAGATTCCTGAGTTCTTTCCATTGGTCTAGAGTGGAATTTTCCAAAATTCATTCCACAGGATGTCATGTGTGTTGCATTAATAATATCTCTATGGTCAAATAAGTTCAGGAAACCTTGGATTAAGTGAAACTAAACAGGTTTTCTTTATCACAAGACTTTTCAGAGTTTTTGTATGATAATATGAAAAATTAATCTCTAAGAGATTCCTAAGAAAGGATACACTAGGCAGTTTCTCAAACTTATTCTCAAACTTCAGAGAACTCTTCCATACCATTATTATTTGTCCTTATTATTATATTATTGACATTTCAAGGACTAGTGATGTGTGGAACAAGATATGTTAGGAAGTATGGGACTAGTAGAAAGAGAGCATACCCAACAAGGAGGTAAAGACCTGATATCTGGCTCTGGTTTTGCTTCTGCTCAGCTGTATGCCCCCAGAAAGTCACTTTTTCCTCAGAAGTGTCAGGCGGATGAACAACTGCGTGTGAGAAATTCCTTAGAAGTATAAAGTGGAGAATAAAAGTATAAAGGATTATTATCCGTTATTAATTTAATATTAATTTAATTGCCACACTCAGACTTTCTCAGAAACTCTGATTAAAGGCTTTTGCCCTATTGGAAAATGCATCTGTTATGACCAGACTGAAAATCTATGAGAAATTTTCTTCTAGCTTCTCCAAGGAATCCAAAAAGAGTGGAGGTCTTTGATATGATAGAGCAAGAAATCACTTGGATTATCACAATTAAAATAGAAGATGGCATCCATGGAAATGTGTCATTTCAGTTGTGAAAGGGGATGGCTTGTCATGTTCCAGAAGATGTGCCATTTCCTTATTCACACGTACCAGGCACAGTGCAGATCCCAGGGATCTGGGCCAGGCATTACCTATTTACATCACAGTTATCTCTGTCTTTTCAACATGGTCTTCAGACTGTGCCTCTCTCTGCCCACTTACCTGGCGGCTAACCAGTCTCTTGGTAACTGCTGAAGGGTCTGAGGAAGAAAATTCACAGCCCTGTTCCTTCTTGGCCGCCCGTTTCTATACCCCTCTTGCGAAGAGTTGATTTTAGAGGGCCCTTACTGTGATACGTAGTCCTTTGAGCCATTCTTCCTTTGGGTACAGCCCAGATCCTTTGCAGCCGGTCCACAGGCCACCCCAATGGCTCAGATACCACTCGAGTGTTGCTGGGGTTTCCACAACTCCTGGGAACTTCTTGTACTCTTAGTCTACAGTAGTATGGGGACATCTATGCTCTGCCTCCATCCCCACTGCTAAAGTACTCCCAACAGCCTCATATGCTTGTGATCATCCATTGGTTTGCAGCTAAAGAGAGGGTTTGGAATTAGAATGCACCCACAGGTGACACACAGGCTGTTGTGCAGTGTGAGTAGTCTACCACGGGAGATACATTGAGTCCATCCCTGTTATCCTGTTGTCCCCTAGAAAGAGAGCAAGGCACCATGGGGTAGGGCCAAGTCAGCAATGAAGTGCCCAGGCCCAGCCACAGTGAGTTCATTATCCTCATGAGTTTGGTTCCTGAGTCTCAAGGCAACAACTCCCATCCCCCATAAACAGGGGACCCTGACCAGAGCTAGTCCCATTGTTAGATTTTGCTTCATTTGAGAATAGACTCAAGCAACTCTGAAATAGCAGTTTCCTGCTGCTGCTGTAACAAATGACCACAAATGGTGTGGCTTAAAACAACACACATTTATTATCTTACAGGCTGGAGGTCAGAAGTCCTAAAATCAAGGCATTGGCAGGGCTACATTCCTCCTGGAGGCTGTAAGGGAAGAACCCATTTCTTTGCCTTTTCCAGCTTCTAGAGGCTGCCTGCATTCCTTGGCTCATAGCCTCTTCCTCCGTCTTCAGAGCCAGCAGAGAGGCATTTTCAGATCTCTCGCTCTGACTCTGCTTCCATTGATTCATCTCCTTCTCTGACTTTCATCCTCTTGCCTTCCTCTTGAAGGACCCTGTCATTATATTGGGCCCACCTAGATAATCCAGATAGTCTCCTATTTCAAGATCCTTAATTTAAACACATCTGCAAAGTCTCTTTTACCCTGTAAGGTAACATATTCACAGATTTGGAGAAATAGGACTTGGACATCTTTAGGGGCCATCTTCTGTCTACCACAAGCTCCTTCTCGTTTTATGGTTCTGTGAATCTCCCAGGTAGCTTCATGGTCGGCACCCCACCCATTTGTCACCCCCCATTGCCTGTGTCTGGCCTCAGCCTACTTCACCTCTCGTCTATGGGTAAGTCTGTTTGCAGTATGAGTTTCTCACTTCAGACATCTGGGGTGTGTGTGACTCATCTGAAACAGCTGTGTGCTTTACTTTCAGAGAGGGAGCTAATTCTTTGGTAATTCTGTTCCTCTGTGTATGTCATGTGAACCTTCCCCTAGGGCAAGGTCGCACTTTACTCTCAAGATGGCACCAACAAAGTGGCAGCCCAGGTCTCAGCCAGAAGTAGAATTAAGCCTTTCTTCTCATCCCAGGTGACCTTCCCTGATTCAAGAGGTGGATTTGCCAAATTGAGTGGTGTGGCCAGTAGAAGAAATGCTTTACCTTCTGAACAAGTTTTGGCTCTTGCAAGGCCTGGATTTATCGCCACCTTGGCTCTGCCTGTCCAGGTGTTTAATTCAAATTGTGGTTTGGGAAGCAGAAGCCACCTGCCCATAGTGCGCTGCTCATGGCCCAGGACATGCTGGGACAGCTGGAAGCCTCCATTGTCTTGCACCACATGGCTTCAGTGTCAGCAAGAGACCTACAGCTCAGTAACCACCTCTTCAGTAGTGGCATTGAGCTCCTACTATGTACATGGTCTATGTAGCTGCTGTTGTCTCCCAAGTTTCAAGGGGCCTTGGGGTCCATTTCCTTCCCAAAGTCAGCCATCAAATGAATAGTTACAAATGCATCTCTAGATTACATACCCTTGTATTTAAGCCACATCAGAAAGGATAGCTGGTGATCTTCCCCTCTATGCTAACAACCCCTCATATGTTTCCAGAAATATTCATTTAGCTATCTTTCACTGTTCCTTTAAAAATTATAAAATGCCAAGCATTTTTCAAAGTAGGTATTAAAATAGAAATTAACTGTACTAAAGACAGGGAGATGTGGCACGGGTTTTAGCCAGCACACAGCTCTAGCGCTCTAAGGAAGAAATTCCTTTCTGGAGCAGATTCTGCTGTGATCATGTTAGTCCGTGGCACTGGACTTGTTTAAAAGTATGTGGAAAAGCCGAAGAGGTGAAACTTAAGAAATCCTTAGGATTTTGTAGGGGCCAGGCTGTCTTTGTTTTGTTTGTTGGGTTTTTGGAAATTTAAGGCTAAGCCTGTGCTTTTCCAGCCACAGAGCGTGGTAAAGAAACGTAATACAATGGGATTTCATTGTTCAGATGCTGATCCCAGGATGGTACAAGTAGAATTCCATGTATATCTTAAATGCATAATGAACACATATTTAAAATGCTATAAGTGGGTAAGGAAAATGAAAATATAGGCGCTGAAGAATGGTTTGTAGCAACAAATGGAAACAGCTTGGATCTTTGAAGACAAACCAGTCCGTGGTGGGTTTTGCAGGGTGAGTATGTGTGGGTGGATAAGCAGGGCACAGTTTGCCCTCAAGCTGATTAGCAAATGAAGTGAGGAAATGATGCGTAAGTCTCAGGGAAGCTTGGGAAAAGGGGGTTGATTTTGATTTGTGTCTCTGTTTGCATCTGGAGTGATGGCCTTCGTGCTGGGGGGCCCCATCACCTCAAGCCTCTCAGACACGCAGGGAAGCAGGGAGGTGCTCACGCCCTACTGGGGACTTCTCTTTCCCACGTTACGCTTCCCCAGGTCTCCCAGGCTTTCTTATGTGACATAGCTTTTATATTTTATTTTTTCACATCCATTGTAATTTGGTCACAAATTTCATGAATGTCTTGATTCATGGGAAAGAGAGATGCCAGAGTCTTTATAGTTCATTCCTTTCAGCCCTATGCTTCAGGGAAATGATTTTGTGCCGATAGCAACAAAAACTTATAGGGGGCTGGCAAGTCTTTGCCCTGGCTTCCCTTGTTATCTGAGAATAGCTTAATTTACTTAGTCTCTTGATTTGACTTAGCTAGAAAGTGCCCATAGATACACTTCACTAAGGAAGCAGTTCATTTACTAAATGTTGGCTTCACTTGTAATTGGAAAAACTTTATCTCTTCGTTTTCAGATCCATGAACTTTATAGCATAAAAAGCTCCTGAGGGAGTCCATCTAATTGGAAAAACAGGCATTTTATTACGTCAAATAGAATTCATAATCACAAGTAAATTTGAACATGTTTTTCCAGCATATATAGCTCTATACCATAACCTGCGTGATTATTACGCAGGGCTCTGAGATGAAATTAAATGCAATGGGCTGGAGCCGAGGCAGACATGGGGCTTCCCTGCGAAGCTGGGTCTTTGCTGCTGGTCTCCTCTGTGTGAGCATTACATAGGTTCTGGCCTCCGTGGAGTAATTTTCCACTTCTGCTGCAGGTAGAACAAGTTAGCCAGCTGGCCGTGTTTATAGAGGCAGCGTTAGACTATCACAAACAGTCCACAGAGATTCTGCAGGAGCTGCAGAACAAACTACAGATGCGGTAAGAGCCTTCTCGTTCATTGCAAGTCCACGGTTGCGAATTAAAATCAATCAGATCAGTCTCTCTGTCTCTCCGTCTCCCCCTTCCCACCGCCCCACTCTGTTTTGAATTTTCTTTAGCTGGCTTTCATGGTTGGGTGTGGGATAGCACTGAGATAGTAAATACGTGGCTTTGGCCAGTAGGACAGAACTGGGAAAAGGGATCTGGCAGCTTTTCTCCTTTTTCTTTTCACTAGAGCCCTTTTTTGTGACCCGTGTTTAGGGCAACCGGACAAGGTTGCTCACCCGCCTGGAGTCTAGCCCCTACAGAGCTGACCTGGCTTCACCGCTGCCTTGATGAGCTTTTAGTCCTCCATTTACAAGCTGAGGGTTGCGATGGCATATCCCCTCCTCCCCACCGTCTAAGGATGGGGAGAAGAGTGAAATGATATTCAGAAAGTGTGCAAATATCTGGAAGAAGATGTGTTTTAACTTCACCAGTACAACTGTGAGGCCGTGTTCATAATACTGACTCAGAGAGGTATTGAAAGAGTGAAAAATACCTTCTGAGTGATCAGAGAAAGATTGCTGTGTTCCTTACGACTTTCATGATAATATATTCTATACTTTTCTGAAAATTAGTGATATCATATATAGTATGCGCCATAACCCTATTAATTAAAATATTGGGTTAAAAAGACTACCCTATTTTTTGACCAGGTTTGATGATAGAAAGTTGTTTTACACAGAATTATGATAATGAATACATTTGGAGGGATTTTTGCTTACATGAATGCCGTAATTATAGAGGGAAGACAAAGGTGTGTCCGGTCTCTGAAGCATCCACTTCTGTAGGTGGCTGGTTCTTCTAGAGCTCACGTGAGCGTATGTAATAATCCTGTCTCTACAAGAGGAGAGGGAGAAAGAGCAGCTGGCATTGTTGAGTGCCCAGTGCACCGCTGGCTTTTGAAGTAGGTAGTTGAAAAACTGCACTTGGGGTAGCACATCTATCATTTTGGGCTACTCAAGAACCAGTGTGAAAACCATCCCCTTCATGAACCACCACCTACCACCTAAGGTTGTAGGCTCACCAAGGCAGAGCAAATGCGTGTCTGGAGGCTTTACTTTCTTCCTTGGATGTCTGACTCCTCTTGAAATGTGTGTTACAGAATAGCGGCTGCTTCCAATGTCCCCAAACGAGAATACAAGCCACGGCCCATAAAGAGGAGTCCTAGTGAGCTCAATGGGGTTTCCAACACGTCTTCAACAAAGACAACAGGTGAGATGACCATTCTGTGTGTGCTGAGGGTGCCATTCTGTCAGGAACTTCTGGAAGCATCTGCTTACTGCTCGTTGCTGTGTTCTCTGTGAATGCACTATTCTTTGGGAAACCCTGAATTTCTTTCTTTGATTGTTTGGTGAATCCCTTTTTTCCTCCAATAATGCCCCTTTTCCTGCCCTGGGTTTCAGGTGCTTATATCAGTTTTTGATAACCAGCACCAGGAAGAATTCCATCACTTTGCTTATTGCCTTCTCATGTGTTAAACGTTGGCTGTAGAACCAGCGCGCTACGTTATCCTTTATATTTAAATTTTTAACTCTTTCAAAATAGTTTACTGATTTTTTTTTTACAGTTTGAGTTAGCGTTTGTTGAGTACCTGCTGTGTGCTAGTCACTGTCTCAAGTGCTAAATCATTATTTTTAATTAGACAACTGACACAAATATATTCTTGAAAAAAATAATCAAGCTGAGAAAAACAACATGCAAATAGTATAAATCATGCTGTAGTTTCCTGTGATCATATAGTCCATCCCAGTCCCCTCCCTAGACGGAGCCACTGTTAACAATTTGGTATGAACACTGTCATATCTATTTATGTGCATATATATGTACACTGTGTACACGCAGTTTTACTGTTCCACAGCTTGCTTTTGTAAATGTGTCCCTATTTGTTGGAGTTTTTTTCCATGTCATGCATATAAGTCTATCCCACTGTTTTTAACGGCTTCACAGTTTTTCATTATGTATACCATTTCCCTATTAATGGGCATTAAGGCTATTTCCAGTTATTTGCTAAAAGGATTACCCTTCATCTGCCTCCGCATGCTGATGGGCAAGTCTTTGTTGGAAAAGAAATTGCTGAGTTAGATTGAATGCAAGTTTTCAGTGATAGTAGGTATTGCCAAATTACCCTTCAAAATGGCTACACTACTATGAATGTAGGAATACCTGCTTTCCCCATACCCAGGTCATTAGACTTTAGTTTTTGCTAAGCATTCATGGGTAAAAATGGTGTTCAATCTTAATTTGCCTTTCTGTGATCACTCACGAGGTTGAGCATTTTTTTCTATATTTTAATTTGCCATTTATATTTTCTCATGTTGAATTGTCTGTTCATGTAATTTATTCATTTTTCCTTTGGGTAATTTACTTTGTCTTATTGATTCATAAGAATTCTTTACATATGAGGATTTAATAGTTTTTCCCTCAATTTATTGAGTGTTTAGAGCTCTTTATACATTCTAAATACAAATCCTTTGACATATATGTGGCTTGCAAATGTTACCTTTCACTCTGTAGCTTCTTTTTATTCACTTAGGGTTTTTGAAAGATCAAAAGTTTTTAATTTTGATGAAGTCCAGTTTATCAGTTTTCCTTTTAAGATCACACTTTTGATGTGAAGTCTGGGAATTCTTTACCTAGCCCTAGATCCTGAAGATTTTCTCCTAAAAGTTTTACACTTTTTCGTGATCCATTTTGAGTTAATTTTTGTATAAATGTGAGACTTAGGTCAAAGTTCACTTATTTTGCCCATGAATTTTAAAGTGCTCTCCATAACACACACTGCCCGTAGAAGCTGCAGAGTCTGAGCTTCCTTCCAATGCTACCGCTATCCTTTAAGGTTGTTTTTGTTTCCATTAAAAATAAAAATGATTGGAGTAATATGTATTTGTAGTTTTAAAAAGAAAATGGTCCTACAAAGTTTTCCATGAAAAATAGCAGTCTCCCCTTCCACTCCTCTCCCAACCTCTGTTTCCTCCTCTTAGAGGAAACCACCTCTAGCTCTGTCAGTCGTTTGTTTACTATTTAGCTCCATTGTTCTAAATAGTATACTTGTATTGCTATTTCTTGATTTTTCGGTTTTGGATAATATCTGTTGATTTCCTGATATGGAAGATGAGGATTTAGCTTCCTATCCTTCAGTTTCCCATATCTCCTTCCCCCACCCTTCCAATTTACTTCTGATCACTATTTTTGTTAAAAAAAGTTCACTGTGTAGCCATCACTTTGATCATGCAGGACTCTTAAAATGCCTTTTCTCCACCGACTGCTGTTATTTTAAATGCAGTTGCCTCTACCTCTGGATGATGACATGGGGCAGGCCTGGTGACTTTTCTGGTTCCTCTTGGATGATATAAGTTCTCCAGTCACTTGAGTGTGTAACTGCAGGTTCATGCGGTAGTCAGAATGCTAAGACTGATGCAGTAGTCAAAGCTCCATCTTGATTTGAAGTTGGGCTTCTCTCCTCAAGTCTAGCCTGTTGTAGTTGTCAGGGGAGGGGCTGTGTTGGGCTTTTTCTCTTTCTCCATCTACCACTTCTTTTTTTTTTTTTTTCCAGTTTTTTTTTGAGATGGAATTGATATATAACATTGTGTTAGTTTAAGGTGTACAACACAATGATTTGTTATATGTATATATTGTGAAGTGGTTACCACTACCACTTCTGTTCTTAAAGCTCCAGAGAACATATTTCAAGCTCTCTGAGGGGTATTAAAAGTCTCTCTCTTTGATTTGACATGAAATAGGAAGAACAGAACACATTCCCCTCCTCCATACTCTCTCCAAAGATTTCTCTAAAAATTCTTTCTAGTCTACATCTCCTGACCTGTCTATGGCATTGATGTGAGTTGGGATTAAGAGTCATAAAACTGGTTCCTTCCACCTCTTCTGGTTTGGTTTGTTTGTTTGCAAGTTCTACATGGTCATCTTCTGCACATCAATTTTTTTTAAAACTGTTCTGGGGCCTTAGCCATAACTTCCATTTTTGTATCCTGTGACAATTATTTACAATGTTATGAGCATAAAATTAATATTTACTGTGGTATCGCATAGTCTACTATCATTACATTTCCATTCTTGTACGGCTTTTTGTTGTCTTGATTACTGTAGTCTTGAAGTCACATAGTGTTAGTCCTCTAACTTTGGTCTCCTTTTTCAAAGTTATTTGGGCTATTCCAGTACTTTGCATTTCCCTACGAATTTTTGGATCAGCTTTTCAATTTCTACAAAAAAACCATGCTCAGATTTTGATTTGGATTGGGTTGAATCTATAAATCAGTTTAGGGGGAATTGACAGCTTAACAATATTGAGTTTTCAATCTTGAGCACAATCTATTTTATTTTTCATTTATTTAGGTCTTCTTTAATTTCTCTCAGAAATGTTTTGCTGCTTTTGGTATATAGGTCTTGTACATTTTTAAATCAGTCTCTCGATATTTCATATTTCTGATATGATTGTAAATAGCATCTTAATAAAATTTGTTCCCAATTTTTTTCATTGCTAGTGTATAGAAATACAGTTGATTTTTGTATGTCAGTCTTATATCCTGCATCTTGTTAAATTCACTTATTAGTTATAGTAGCTTTTTTTATAGTTTCTATAATTGTCCTATATAGATTATCATGTCATCTATAAATAAAGACACTTTTAGTGGATGTCTGGGTACCTTTTATTTGTTTTTCTTGCCTTTTTGCAGTTGCTAGAACTTCCATTATAATATTGAATAGAATGGGTAGAGTGGACATGCTTGCCTTGTCCTTGATGTTAGGAGACTAGCATTTAGTATTTCATAATTAGGTATGATGTTAGCTGTAGGTTTTTCATAGATGTTTTTTTTTTGGTGAGGAAGATCAGCCCTGAGCTAACATCTGTTGCCAGTCCTCCTCTTTTTGCTGAGGAATATTGGCCCTGGGCTAACATCCCTGCTCATCTTCCTCTACTTTATATGCGGAACGCCTACCACAGCATGGCTTGGTAAGTGGTGCCTAGGTCCGTGCCCGGGATCTGAACCTGCAAACCCTGGGCTGCCGAAGCGGAGCAAGCGAACTTAACCACTACGACAACGGGCCGGCCCCTTCATAGATGTCTTTTATCAGATTGAGGAAGTTCCCTTCTAGTTATATTTCGCTGAGAGTTTTTATCAGGAGCAGATTTTGGATTTTGTCAAATGCTTTCTTGGCTTCCATTGAGATGATCATAAATTTTTTAGTTTTAGTTTGTTAATATGGTGAATTACTTTAAATTAATTAAATCGAACTTGCATTCCTGGGATAAACCCTTTGTGGGAAAGGTTTTTTTAAAAATAAATTTAATTTTAGAATAGGTTTAGATTTACAGGAAAGTTGTGAAGATAGTACAGAGCATTCCCATATACCCCAAACTGTTTTCCCTGTTATTAACATCTTATTAGTTTAGTACATTTATTTTAATTAATGAACCTACATTGGTACATTAATATTAACTAAAGTCCATACTTTATTCAGATTTCCTTAATTTTTACCTAACATCCTTTTTCTGTTCCAAGATCCTATCCAGGATGCCACATTATACATTTAGTCATCATGTCTCCATAGGCTCCTCTTGGCTATGACAGTTTCTAAGACTTTCTTTGTTTCTAATGAGCTTGGTAGTTTCAGAGAGCACTGTTCAGGTATTTTGTAGAATGACCCACAATTGAGATTTGTCTGATTTTTTTTTCATGATGAGACTGAGGTTATGGATTTGGACAGGAAGACCACAGAGGCAAAGTGCCATTGTCAACACATCATTTCAAGGGTACATCCCATCAACATGACTTGTCACTGTTGATGTTAATCTTGATCACCTGGCTGAGGCAGTGTTTGTCAGCTGCCTCCTCTGTAAAGTTACTCTTTTTAAAAAGTTTTCCCTGTGCAGAGGTTTTTAACTACAAATTCAATTTTTTTATAGCTGTGAGGCTATTGAGGTTATCTGTTTGTTCTTGAGAGAGCTTTGGTAGTTTGTGTCTTTCAAGGAATTTTTCCATTTCATCTGAGCTGCCAAATTTATTCGCATAAAGTTGTTCATAATATTCCCCTATTATCCTTATACGATATATAGATTTCGTAGTGATGTCATCTTTCTCATTCATTACTGATTGGTAATTTGTATCTTCTCTCTTTTTTTCTTGATCATTCTGGCTATAGGTGTATCAGTTTTATTGATCTTCTCAAAGAACCAGTTTTCTATTTCATTGATTTCTCTATTGTTTACTGTTTTCTAGTTCATTGATTTCCACTTTGATATTTATGATTTCATTTCTTCTGCTTATTTTTGATTTCATTTGCTCTTCTTTGTCTAGTTTCTTAAACTAGAAGCTGAGGTCATTGAGTCCTTTCTTCCTTTATAATACATGTGTTTAGTGCTATAAATTTCCCTTTAAGTACTCCTTTGGCAGCGTCTCAAAGATCTTGATATGTTGTGTTTTCATCTTCATCCTCGTCAACATAGTTTCTAATTTCCCTTTTGATATCCTATTTAACCCATGGTTTATTTTGAGGTGTTAGTTTCTGTATATTTGTTTATTTCCAGATATCTTTCTGTTTTAGATTTCTAGTTAATTCTGTTTTGATCAGATAACATGCTTTGTATGAATTGTATCCTTTAAAATTTTTTGAGACTTGCTTTAAGGCCAAGAATATGATCTATTTTAGTAAATGTTCTTTGTGCACTTGAAAAGAATGTGTATTCTATTCTTGTTGGGTGGAGTGTTTTATAAATGTCAATTAGGTCAAATTGTTTGATAGTGTAGTTCAAATCTATATCCTTACTCATATTTTATCTATTCTTTTCTGTTAGTTTTTGGGTAAGGGTATTGAAATCTTTGCTTGTAATTGTGGAGTTGTCTATTTCTTCTGGCAGTTCTGTCAGAAGTATGGGAAGATTGGTTATATTCCCTTCCTCTCCCTTCCTTCTCACTGACCCTTTTAATCTGATTACTCATATTGTTTTTAATCATGGGAAATTTTTTTCTTACTGCTTTAAATATCCTTCTTCTCTATTGTCTCTGTTTTTTCCTTTTAAAGATCCTATTAGATGTTGAAACTTTTGGCTCCTCCTTTATGTCTCATCTTTTCCTTCTTGGTTTCCATGTCTCTGTTCTTTGACTCTGCGCTCTGAGGAAATTTTACCTCATTATTATTTTTCCATTGACTGGACCCATTTATTTACTTAGCCTATATATTGAATTTTTTTATTCCAATCATGTTAGCTTCCTATTGATACTGTAACAAATTACCGCAAACTGTGTGGCTTAAAATAACACAGATTTATTATCCAAGTGTTCTGGAGGTCAGAAGTCCTAAAATCAAGATGCTGGTGTTCCTTCTGGGGGCTCTGGGAGAGAATCCATTTTCTTGCCCTTTCTACCTTATAGAGGCTTCCTGCATTCCTTGGCTTGTAACCCCTTGTTCTATGTTCAAAGCCAGTAGCATAACATCTTGAAATCTCTGACCTCTGCTTCCATTGTCAATTCCCCTTCTTTGACTCTGACCCTCCTGCTTGCCTTTTATAAGGATCCTTGTGATTACATTGGGCCCACCCACGTAATCCAAAGTAATCTCCCCATCTCAAGATCCATAGTTTAATCACATCTGCAAATTCCCTTTTGCCTTGTAAGGAAGGTAACATACTCACAGGTTCCAGGAATTAGGACGTGGACATCTTTGGGGGGCTATTATTCTGCCTACCATACTAATATTCAAATTTTTAATTTTAATTTTACAAGTAGTTAGATCCTTCATCTCCCTCTGAGAATGTTAATTATACTTTGTAAAAAGTCTTCATTTGATGTCTCTATTTCTTATCTCCTTTTGTGTTCGTTGAGACCTGGTGTCTATTTTATGAAGTCGTTTCTCATCCATTGTTGATGATTCTCGGCTCTGTGTACTTTTTATTTGAGAGTCCATGTTAGTTTGCCTATAGTGCTGTGTCTGTTACTGCTGACTACCTCTCGTGGTTAAGAGGAAATAAGGGCTACTCTGCTGAGTGAGGTGTACTGGTTTCTTGTTTTCTGTGTGTTTGTGCCCTCATGGCACTGCCCCAGCTTTCTACTTCAGATCCCCACACTCAATACTCCTTTCTGGACACAGATGCCTAGGCTCCTGGGTATTTGGTACAAACCCAGGATGGGAGGACTCACCTGGCTGCTCTTTTCCCAGAATGCCAACTAGTCGTCCAGCTTCCAGTATCCACTTACTCTGAGCTTTGGGCATCCTCAGAATCCGTTTTTGTTGCATTCCTCTTTGGGAACCATTTTGAACTTCATTTCCTCCATCTGCTGCTTTCCATCTTTCAGGTATATCTTGTATTCCTCATGATTTCTGGTCTTCCAGCAGTGTTTTTTCTTGTTTTCCAAAATTATTTGGAACTTAAAAAATACCTATTTTATAATTGATAGTGATTCAATACATGAAAGGAAGGCTGAAGTCTTGTACTCAATCTTCCCTATTAAGACAAACTTCCCCTAAGTCATTCAATATGATATGTCCAACCGGATGCATTTCTCTGCTGTTACCCGAGATGACTTTAGGTGCTAACTGGATGTAGACTTAAAGAACTTTGAATCACATCATAAGAAAAGTATTTTTTTTTTCAATTCTCTTTTAGTCATGCTTATTTCAAGGAGATAAAACCACAGTTTTCTGCTGGAATATTTTGTTTTCTTTTGTTTTGTTTTTGTTTTTTGGGTTTTTTTTTTTTTTTTTTGAGGAAGATTGGCCCTGCACTAACATCTGTTGCCAATCTTCCTCTTTTTTCTCCCCAAAGCCCCGGTACATAGTTGTAGAGTTGTAGCTCTTCTATGTGGGACTCCGCCTCAGCATGTCTGGATGAGCGGTGAGTGAGTCTGCGCCCAGGATCTGAACCAGCAAAACCTGGGCCACTGAAGCAGAACACACGAACTTCGCCGCTACACCACCAGGCTGGCCCTGTGCTGTAATATTTTTAATGTTTAATTTTAACAGAGAAGATAAGCCTCAGACTAAAAGCTTTTTGCAGGCCAGAGTGCCTAGCTAGAATTTAATAAAAGTGTCTGTTTTCCATCATAATTATTCTCATGGTTACAGTCTCTTTGTGGTACTAATTTTCAATTTTCATTTTTGATGTAGTGTTTCATTTAAAGTTATTTGAATAAAATTGATTTCATTAAAATACTATCAAGTGGATATTCAGGCATAGTTCTCTGGTAGCACTAGTTTCTGTTTAAAAAAAAAAAGACCCCAAAGTGCAACCAATGCTCAACAAAATAGGATTTTCTCACTCTTGCAGCAATCCAGGGGGAATATTACAAGAGGATGAGTGGTTCTCATCCATGGAGTCACTCAGGGGCCTAGGCTGATGGCTGCTCTGCCATCTTCATCATGTGGCTTCCAAGTTGTCCTAGTTGTTGGCACTCCAGCCAGCAGGAAGGGAGGAAAGAACAAAAGTCTGTGCTAGACATTACCATGTGAGCCAGTGAGACAGAAATGATACACTCACGTTCCAGGGATGAGTGCTCCATCAAAGGGCCATGTGTAGTGGCACAGCAGGTGGGAGATGCAGTCTCTAGCAGGGCAGCCACACCCAGTTACTATGGGAAATACACAGCAAGCTCTAGTCCATAACAGTGATGGAATTCTGCTGGACAGGAATTGCATTGCAAGGACTCTACTGTGGCAGTGAAAGAAGTTCCTTGACTAGACCCTGCTTCTGCTCTCTGGAAGGTGGGGGGAACCTCTTGTCCTTTATCCTATGGGCCCCTAGATTGGCCTCCTCAGAAATCTTTCATATCTTCCAAGGCCACATCTGAAGTGGACTTTTGGAAAGCTGCCTTCTGTGGTAACTGTGCTTACTGCTACTTAGGGGCCTTGAGGGTTCCTCAGTGTTCAGTAGATGCAGATGTGTTCAGGTCAGGCTTACACTTCCTCTCACAATTCAGTGCCTTTAAAAACTTAGTGAGCTTCTGATCTATATCTCCATCTTCCAGGTGCTGGTGTCACATCCAAGGTTCTTTCTTAGGTATAGCACTTAAGACTGTTCCTTTCTTGACTCACCTATGCTTCCCTCTCTTTAACTTGTGTAGTCTACCTTGAAGCCATCTGAAACAACAGACTGGAGTGGGGAGGCAATATCTTTAATTTAATCTTTGCTGCAGAACTGAGTGCCTTCCTTTGTTTTAGAGAGGTCTCTGAGAATGATTTGGAATAACAATCTGCTTATCTTCTGTTCTTTGGGGTACACAAGCGGTTAGCTTTTCTAATGCGCTGGGACCCAACCTTTGATTTTTCTCTCTTCCCTTTTATTTTTGCTTGCAAACTGGGCAATTCTTGTCTTTCATATAATAACTTTCTAGATGCATCAAGGAGTAGCTAACATACACTAACATTCTGTTTATCCAACTTCTTTCTTTAGAGCTTCTGGTAGATAGTATGCTTACAAAGTTATCATAGACAAAAATTTTACCAAATGTTTTGACGTAACTTAACAAGGGTCACCGGCTTTCAGGCCTGTTATTGCTGTTTCTTCTTCATCACTGCCTTGCCACAGAGTCAGTGCCATGAATTTTAGGTTTTATTATGGCAACACTCCACTTTTGATACCAGTTTCTCTATTAGTTAGGGTAATAGTAGCTACTGTTCCACAGAGACTCAAGAAAACAGTGGTTCAAACCAGATAGAAATTAAGAATGGAAGTCCAGGGCCAGAGATTTTTCTCTCAAGAAAATGGGCCAAAAGTGGCTCACATCACGTCCCCTCCCATCCCACTGGCGAGAGCTAAGTCACACGACCATGTCTAGCTGCAAAGGTTGGGGGAGAGGTGAGCTGGAGAGCCACACCCTACCTGTGATTATACTATAATCATCATATTATATTATAGTGTAGGATATAGTATATTGTACTATAATTACTGTGGGAGAAGGGACAAGTAGGTTTTGGTGGCCGGCTTGCAGTTTCTACCACATATGTCTACTCCAGATTTATTGTGGAAGAAAATGTCTGTTCTGTCACTCACTGACATCTCTATGGGGTCCCACATAATTCATTTCTAGAGTATTAGAATGTGGTACCATGTACGTTCCCACACTGCTTGTGGGAATGAACATTAGGATAACCTGGGGGTTGGCAAAGTTTCTGTAGAGGGCCAAACAGTAAATATTTGAGGCTTTGTGGGCTGTGTGGTCTCTGCTGCGATGAGTCGACTCTGTCGTAGCGTGAAAGCAGCCATAGATAATACGTAAATGAGTGGACGTGGCCCACAGGCCATAGTTTGCCTTTTACTCTCAAAGTTCTCTTATTTGAATGAAAATTTATTGTTTCTCTACTTTTTATGGCTTTTCTTTTCTATTTCTGGTCTGGAAAAACTTTATTCTAAATACATATATTATTGTAAGCTGCTTCAAAAAAAGACCATTTCTGTTTAGAGAGAGCTGGATATAAACAAACTGACTAAAAACTTTGAAAATGAGTCCAACCCCACCCCCACCCCCAGTATATTGTATCTGAATGAAGCAGAACAAACAGAACCCAAGACCCCAGGGCTCAATCCCTACCCCATCATCATTACCCTTCCAGCCTGCGTCCAAGCACAGGGTAGATCTTGGAGGCAGGACTTTGAGTCAAGCTCCCAGGACACCCTGCTCTCGTCTGCCATGAGAGAGCAGTCAGCTTTTCTTTGTGAAGGTGCCTCCATCTACCAGAGGGATGCTAAATGTGACCTCTCAGACTAACAATGTGGAGAGTGTTGTACTCTCTAAAAATGGAAAAGTGCTTTAACTAAAGTATCACTTAAGGGCATAAGGGCATGGCGTTTGAGTGCTGAAAATATGCCAGGTATTATTATTTGATGTTCTAGATACATAGCTCATTTCATCCTCATAACAATATTACAAGGAAGTGATCATAATAAAAAATAAAACAGTAATAAATAATACTATAACAACATAGAAGTTACACTTGTTGAGTACTTGCTATGGGTCAGGTAATGTACTACATACTTCATACACATTTCTAGAACTATTATTATCCCCATTTTACAGATGAGTAACTGGAGGCTCAGAGAGATTAAGTGAGATTTTTCTCAAGGTTGCAGAGCCAGTAAGTAGCAGAGTGGGGCACTTTACCTTATAGATATTTCATTTGATATCATTAAGAAGGAATACTGGGGAATATTATAAAATGTTCAAGAGCATCAGGAATGATTTATTTCCAAGATTTTTGATCAGAGGGAATCTGTAACCAACAGGTGGTCGCAAAGGCAGTGTGTGGTATGCATCTGACTTGGAAGAAGAAAACATTGATACGACAGTGCGTTCTTCAGGTTCCTCCTCCAGACCGCATGCCGGCGCTTTTGTGCCCTCCTTCTTGGCCAGAGCTCAGTCCCTAGGCAGATAAGTTGTTAGAAGGGTGGTGGCCAGCCAGAGATCACGGATGTGCAAAAGATGGCTTTAAAGAAGGCTCACTGTCCAATGACTGGATTCTCCGCTGCTGCAGAGCCCTCCGTGTGCCACTGTTTGACGTGTGTGCCTGAGCCCCTCCCAGGCTGCCTCCTCTAAGTTTCCCTTGGCCATAGCTTCAGTCCCCAACTCCAACCTCGGGCTTCGTTGATTTGTGGGTGGAATTTGCAAGTGTAAAGAGGTCCTGTACTGTTTGTTTCTAAGGCACAGTTTCAAAAGAAAATGGCATTTTATAGCCTGCATTAATGGGAAATGACTTTCCATTAGGATTCTGAATGATTTGCACATAATGTTTATAAAGTGAAGGAAAAATGTCAAGCATTTCACTAACAATTTAAAGCAAAGCTCACAGGACTCTGCCAGAAATGAATTCCAAGAACATTTTCTTCATCATTTCTTCTTTCTAAAGAAAAAAAAATGGGAGATGAAAGGAGGTAGGTCAATTAGGCAGAATCCATCAGGGGACTGAGATGGAATCTTTGATAATATCATTTCTAGGTACTTAAGAGAATGAATAAAGTAAGCCAAAAATGGAGAAGGGGGGCGGGTGTGGAAATCACATCTTGAAATGATGGATTACAGACAAAATCCAAGTTTAGGCCCTGGCTAGGAGAAACCACGGCCTGTCCAAGCCCGTGAGTCTGGGGTCATGACGCTTCATCAGGATATGCTGCCCCTGGGTCCCCAAGGAGGAAAGGAGGCCAAGGAAAGTCCTCGAACTGAAACGTGTGCCTGGGTTGTTCCCAGAAAACCACTGGTTTTGAAGAAAATAGTGAAGGAACTTGTGACCTATGCTCAAGTGTCTTTCCTACCCAAGGGTAATTTTTTTCAGACTCCAAATTGTCACTTACTGAATTATAAGTTTAAAGATTAGAGGACCAAGTATATTTTACATTTTTTATCAACTCGTTTATTTATAAGGTTTTTTTTTTTTCACTGAAGTTCTTAAAGAGGCTACCACTTTATATAATCACAACTAAGGGTTAATGTGCTCCAAACTGGGATCAACTTTAAAAATGTGGAAGGCTGAGATTAGAGAACAAATGTGGGTTCCAAATGTGTGCTACAGGCATTTCAGAGCGAGGCCAAATAAATCTCTCCAATGGCTTATATTAAGACATTCTAACTCCCTTTAGGTATAAACGAGACTTTTATAAGTTTCTTGACACTTCTGTGGGGGCTCGGAAATAATGTCTAGAGCCCAAGTCATTCCCCTCACTGGGGCAAAATCTCTAGGATTACATTAGAAAATAAACATTTGTTCAAAGGTAAAGTGTGAATTTTGAAAATTAAAGAAGACGAGCACTTTGCAGATAGAAATATATGCATTTTTTACCTAAATTTCCGAAGAGGAAATTAAAATTTCACACAGCAGTGACAATGATGATTGCTCAGTCAGCAGGCTATTTCTCACTTTTCTCTTTATTCCCTCCCACTCTTTTCTTCTGTTTTTTTTTTTTTCTGTCCTGCCTCTGGCCCCCTCCCACCACATCCATTTCTACGTGTTTTCAGTGGTGGCTCAGAGTCAGAGTTATTGACAAGACAGAAATGAACCAGGAAACAGGAGCCCCACACTGTAGCCCAGATTCCGGCACTTGTTAGCTGTGTGACTTTGGGTGAGTTTCTTAACGTCTCTGGACTGATTTGAACTTGCCCCTAAATGAAATGACTGATCTTAAGACAGTCCAAGGTTCTTTTCCAGATTTAATTCTGTGGCTGCAATATTTATCTTTTATGAGTACTTAGCATTCTTATAAATTTGAAAAGTGCACAGGTTGAACATTTTCTATATTTTAAAAAATATTTTAAAAAATTGAAATGTGAACTATGATTATTATTGTTGATCAGTAGCCATTGATTTGAGAAAGGGGAGGAGCCCTTCTCTTGTTTTTCAGTCGGAAGGAAGCTTTAGAGGGAGAGATTTTCTCATTGCAGGGAACGGCTTCCTGTGATTCTTCTAAATCATCTGTAGAACGAGTCTTTGGAAAGCCTGTGAGATGTAACTTCTGTCTCAGTTGTGGGGATTTTAACACTACTCCTCTGAAATGGTTATATGATTATATTATCTCAAATGCTGCATATTTTAGGGTCTTCATGCCTATTCTGCAATGATACATTTGGTCTTTAGGATAAAATTTAAAATACTATCATCTAAAGATTAACATGCGTGCTTATGTTTTTTAAAAATAGCGTAAAGTCCATTGTTTCCAGGAATAACACATAGGGCAGCTGTGTTGCAGAGTTCCGGAGGGCTTTCTGCTTGAATCCACACGAATGACACACCCAGGAGTCGTCCAGTGGGTGTGGCCTCAGGTGCACACACTAGTGCCAGATTATGGGAATGAGGGACACAGGGAAAGTGTAAGAAAACAGTGCCAGGCCGATGATAAATGGCTGACACCAGGCCTGTGAGTCAGGAGCACAACAGGAGGTGAGTCTGTAGCCAACTAGAGACACTCGCCCTGTCCAAGGGGGCGGCCCGTCGTCCACAGCAGTTGCTTGTTGCCTGAGAGTCTGGGCCCAGGATAGCAGCCTTTCTGATTTTTCAAGAGAAGCCAGAAATCATATATTTATGTGCAATCTCTTGATTTTTAAATATTGGTAACTAATCTACATTGCACAAGGCAAGAAGCAGGCCAAATAGAACACTGTCTGCAAGCTGAGGCCTGGGCCAGTGGCCCGGAAGCCACCTCTGATTTGTCCTCCCCTTTCCCTTCACTCAGAGTGGCCAAGGCAGCCCACGAGCCCTGGGCCTGGTTGTAGTGGAGGGGTCACCTCAGGAGCCTTTGAAAAATAAATGGACCACAGCTTCTGAGATTTCTGCAAAAGTCATCTCAGTAGATAAGTCAAGGCTTTGTAAAGTGGGGGGCACACACTTACTGTTAACTCATCTAATATGACCTGTGTAAGTTGTGGAGGATTGGTGTTCAGGTTAAAACAACTTACACATGCTTATTTGTATAGATTATGATGATTAAGCTTGAGTTCTGTTGACAAGTAATTTTAATAAGTCCTATCTCCTATGCTAAATACAGGGTTCTTACTTCTGGAAAGACAGTTCATAGACTTTCACTATACTTTACTTAGTAGTTTAGTACTTAATTGTCTTAGTTGGCTTGCGCTGCTGTAACAGAATACCAGAGACTGAGTGGTTTAAACAACCAACACTTATTTCTCACCGTTTTGGAGGCTGGAATGTTCAAGATCAAGGTGCTGATAGATTCGGTGTCCGGTGAGGGCCCGCGTTCTGGTTTCTGTCTTCTCATTGTGTCCTCACATGGTGTCACTATACGATTCATGAAAGCTCCACCCTCCTGACCTAATCACCTCCCAAGGGCCCCACCTCCACATACCATTACACCGGCGGTTAGGGCTTCAACATGTGAATTTGGGGAGGGATACAAACATTCGGTCCATAGCATTAACCATAGATTAAGGCTTAAAATTTGCAGATAAGGAAATCAGGGCCCAGAGGTGACCTAACCCAGAGCTAGAACCCAGGGATCTGAAGTTTCTGTCCAATGTGTTCTTGCCAGTAGACAAAAATAGTATTTTAGAGATGTTGAACAACATGGTTTTTGTGGTATTTATCAGAATTATGCACCAGTGCCCTGTCTGAGTCAGCTAAAGGGAAAGTGTTAGCTTTAAAAAAATTATGCTACAAGAGCATGAGATTTTAGATTGGAAAAAAGAAATTACAACTTTTGAAGGAAGCTTGAATCAGATATGCTCATTCTAATTCAAAAGAGACGATATCTAATAGGTTGAGCTTGGTGGCTGGCCCAGAGTGCACATTCACTGAGTGTTTGAGAATGAGTGTGAACCAGAAATAAACTTGAAATTCCAAGTCAGTTTTTTGCCCCAACGTGGTAAGAGATGAACTCTCTAGTCAGCTGGTGCCGGCACAGTCTCGTCTTGGGGTTGTACAGCCAAAGCTGCAGAAGGAGACTTGGGTCTCGTTCCTCTCTGGGCCGCGGATTCCACCCCTTAACAGGAAACTTCCTCTCTGCTCCCTAGCTGCCCCATAGGTGGCAGAAGTCATAAGGAATCCCTTCTGAACCTCCAGAATTCAGGAAGTGAGCAGAAAATGAGCCCACTCAGCCAAGATGGGTGTCACCTGCAGTCCTCACTGTTAAGTGGACTTTGGAGTCAGAGGGAGGCCCAATCCTGGCTCTCACTCCATACCTCTGGGTCTCAATTTCATTCTCAAAAGAACAGGAATTATCATCCCGACCGCACAGGGTTGTTCTAAGGATTAAATTAGATCATGTAAATGTGAGGTGCTGGGCACGCACACATAGTACTTGCTACGGAGTAAGAGCCCACAATATGGTGGCTGTTAATGTTACATAATTGGTTATCTGATTTCCCAGCCTACAGCAGACTGGAGGCGGCAGATTAGAAAGGCCTGAGGGACCACTTCGAGAAGGCCCACTGACAGCAGGAAAAAGTGACAGGTCGCAGCCTGACTACAAGGG
This sequence comes from Diceros bicornis minor, assembly GCF_020826845.1. Lineage (NCBI taxonomy): Eukaryota > Metazoa > Chordata > Mammalia > Perissodactyla > Rhinocerotidae > Diceros > Diceros bicornis. The sequence continues at coordinate 96,024,422 of NC_080744.1, forward strand.
AGGCAAGAGAAAAGCTATAAAAAGCAGGAACAAAAACTCAAAAGGCACAGCAGTCTGGGGCATTTACTAAGAGACAAAGAGCCCTCCTCAGGTCAGTAGCTTCCGGGAGACTCCATGCCTTGTACTCTGATAGGGCCTCCTGTTGACAGCAGTTGTGTGAATTACTTCTCTCTCCATCCTCTTTCCCCCCTAAAAAATAGGAGTGGGGAGTCATAGTTTGCCTTTCGGTGGGGATGCTCTGGCCGAATGCTTCCAGGTAATGAAATCCCCAAAGTCAGGGCGAGCTGAGGAGAAGAGAGAGCAGTGGGCTCCTTTGGAGGTCTGAAAATAACCCAAGTTCAATACAGGGGAAGAGTGGTGATGTTCAGTGCTGCAGAGAGATGGGTGCCCCGTGCCCCGCTGACCACTCCCTCCACCTCCACCTCCTTGAAGTCAGGGTGAGCAAGGCTGAGAGCAGCCCTGAGAACAGGCTCCCAGGTCCTGGTGTGTGGCAGAGACAGAGGGAGGAAGAGAGACAGCCCGAAAGGCCAGTCTCCACTCTGCTGTCTCGTCCACCACCTGGAGTTTTTGTTTTGTTTTGTTTGCTTGTTTTTTTAATTGAAGCCTTGAGCTACTTGCTTTGAAGCAGGAGCTTGGGCTGAGGAAAGCAGGACAGAGAGTAAGTACCTGAGGGACAGCTCCCAAGCGTGACTGGCAAGGCCAGGTGGGATGGGCAGACCTTCCAGGATCAGGGAAGGATTTAGGTGGAGAACAGTCCTAGAGAGCATTCCAAGGCCTGGAAGCTCCCCAGGGCAGACTGAGCTGAGGACCCACAGGCTCATTCCAAGCCTGGCGGATGGACCACCCCCTAGGCTGGGGTTGGCCCAGAAATAGAGTGAGGATAAACTTGCAAGCTAACAGTTTTCAGTGGGGAGACATGGCATAGGTCAAATCTCAGCACTGCTGTTTAATTGCTTTGAACTTCTGTATGCCTCAGTTTCTCCATCCATCAAATTGGGGGAAATAATGGCACCTAATCAGAGCGCTTCTCTGAGAATTGAATCCACTAATATCTCTGAGGCACTTAGAATATTGTCCTGGCACATGGTAAACATTGAAAACTGAGGGTGATTATTTCATCCCTATAGCCGATTGGGGCGGAAGAATGGTGGGGCTGCCGCTATCAGAACAAGATGTGCTCAGCATTTCTGTACATGCGAGTAGCCCTGTGTGGCAGGGACTTGGGGAAACAAAAGGTGGGGTGGTGGGGAGGGCACTCCCAAGAATGTTCCTGCTGTTAAAATAAGAGGGGACCCAATATTGTTAGAAACTGGACCATATTATTGCCAAGAGGGAAGGGAAATTTATTTTAGGGAGAACGTGATTTCCCTACCTGTGTGTGTTGCTGGTGCTGACTCACCGGCCACCTTAAAACTCTTGTGTGAGGGTCTCCTTTTTTTTCCCCCTAATGGTGTGTAACAGAGCTTGAGTAATAAATATTTAACAGGGACATTCCCTTTTCTCTGTTAAAATAATCTTTGTTTCAGTGCTTTAACAAGGAAGACTGTGTTTTTCCCACCTCTGCTCTCATGTTACGTTAAGCCAGGTCTCAGGAGTAAGAGAAAATAAACACGGGCTGCCCAGCCAGGCAGGAGGAGGCGGCCTCCTCGCGGACAGCACAGCACGGGGTTGGGATTTCCGTGCCGTCTCGGGCACTCATGTCCACGTCAGCCAGCGAGGAGCCCGTGTGCTCTTATTTGCCGTGGTTCCAGGTGCCAACCACTGAACGAGGAAAGGGTGCGGGTGGAGGTGGTCGAGGAGCAATAGCTGCAAGACCCCAGGGGGAAAAGGAGTGGGTGGCCAACGAAGATGGGGCGCTGGGTAGGACCCATCTATTCTTCAGGGCAGATTTCCAGAGAGGTGGCGGCTTCTGATTGTGAGCAGCCGGGCATTCAGTCACCTTGTAGACGTTAGTGTCGAGTCCAGTTGGAAGGATCCCCCGAGGATGTACAACCTATTCTGCAGAGCTTCTGGGTTCCATCCATGGTGACACTGACTGACTTTTGTGGAGAAGGAAAATTCATGCCCTGTCACTTAGGTGGGCAGAAACTTGGTTTCTCTTTGACTGAACTGAACTTGGTTATGAGCCTCCATTTAGACCAATGGCGGAAGCAACTTAATCTTTTTTCCATTTCTACTTTTGGCCAAAAAAAAAATTTTTTTTAATCTTTTTTCCATTTCTTCTAATGGTGGAAAAAACCATAATCTTGCCATTTCAGGATAACTCAGTCTCTTCCAATAGAAAGCATAGACTATCCATTTATTACTTTGTTAATTCAAGATTTAAACCCAGTCAATTCAGCTGAAATTCCCTGTCAGGGCTTTTGGATTTTCTCAAAGGTTCCCCCACTCCCACCCCAGGATGTTGCCTGGCTGTGAGGGGGAGTTTATGGAACATCATGGTGGCAGGTGAGGGGGCTTGGCTGGGTCTTAACTGCTTCCACAGCTGAGATAGCTGGTCACCCCAAGCCTGGGCCCGGGTCTGTGGCCCAAGCCTCTGTCTCTGGGTTGCCAGATCTCTGCCTCCTGAGCCTGTGTACCCACCGCCGGCCATCTCTGGTCCAGCTGTCGCCTCAGCACATTCTCACTTCCTGCTGGGACCTAAGATTTGTTCACAGTTCATGCGGAGCTAGGGGTGGCGCCCTCAGGCTCCCTCTCTGTTTAGTTACACCACCTGCCATTTCCACTGTGCACAGTACCCTGTGTTGGTCTAGAGCACTTTGGGAGCCTGCCGTCCAGGGGGAAGTGGGGCCTCAGAGCCCCGTACCTCAGGGTGGAATCCAGGGAGCATTTCAACCTTCTTGCCCACCCTCTTGCCTCTCCAGGCCCCTTCCCTGCCTCCAGGAAGAGCTTGTACCTCTTCTCCGGGTGGCAAGAAACAGCCCTCCCCTCTCCACAGCTGGTAATAGACTCTCTTGAGTTCCTCAAGCTCTGGTTCCTTGGAACCCAGAGGTCAGTCTCTCTCCCTCTCTCTCTCTCTCTCTCTGCCTCTCAGATCTCATAGAAGCCTGGCACGAAAGCGGAAAGCCTTGCTTTCATATTTCGCAACTGAAATAGCATTATTTTGGAACTTATAAGCTAAACATTGGCGGCTTTGTTCATGTGCAGGTTCCACCCTCCCCCTAAAGTAAGGGGGGCCACAGCTGCTTGTGTTAGAGTCCCAGACGGTAGAAATGACCCAGCAGGACAAATGCACTGGATGATATTTCAGCATATCACCCCCCTGCGTGTGTAATTCAGGACAGCAGCCCGAGCTTGGGTACGTGCAGGTTTCTCCAGTGCCCACGCTGTGGAGAGCTGTGCTCAGTGCTGGGGGAAGCTCAGAGGTGGCTGGAGTGCCAGGTGCTCGAGCCTTCCCTGAGTCAGGGAACTCTTGCCCAGGAGTCTCTCCACATAGTGGTCTTAGGAGAGATGCTGTGTTTTGGGTTCATTTGCTGACAGAGTGTGATGTGAGTGTTGGTCGCTTTCCAGCTGTTGGGAAATCAAAGTGGGCAGCGTGACAGTGGTCCCTTGCTCAGAATAAATGAAGTGAGAAGTGAGTAATGTGTCTTTTCCCTGGTTTGTTGAGTATGTATGCAGGGAGTATACACATATGCACACGTAGGTGGTGGCTGGGAGAAGTGCATGCCCACCATTGGGTATTTATTTCAGTCATTGCAGAAAGCTCATCTCAGAGTAAATGGGAGGAAAAGAAAATATATAATTAGCCCTATAGTCAGTGTGATAGCACGCAAAATGTCCTGGCAGCCCTTAGCAGTGTCATGGATCATGTAGGAGTTGACTTCAGGAGGGTAGGTCACGGGCTGGGGTCTGGAGCCCTGGAGTCTCATTTTGGAGTTGCCGTCAGCCCTGAGAACAGGCTGTTGTGACGTCTTGGAGGCATTGCTGCCTCCTCTTCAAAAAGAGGATTCATGGAAGACCACCAATATCCATCTAGCATTAACATTTTGTGTTCAAGGAAATGCTTCTCAAGACTATCATGTGGTTGGCACCTGACTCCTTCTCTATTAAAAACGAGTAGTGAGAGAAATGCTAACAGAATACTAAGCTAATCATTTTTATGGACCACATTAAAACACATAAAAGTTATTCATTAAAAAAATTGACTTTGACTCAACAGTTCAAATTGTCATAGGTTTTCAGTGCCCAGCCCCCACCCACCCACCTACCCACCCAGATATACACTGTATTCCCAAAGGAAAATGAAAAGTTCTGCATTGTAAAGTCATTTCCCCAGTGCTTTGAAATCATTGACTGTTATTCTGTTCAAATTCAAGATGATGAACTGAGTACCAGTACTTAAATCCTACCACTCCCCAACTCCCATCCTTATGATGAAAGAAATATACAGACTTAGGGTGGAATGGAGTCTGTCTTGGAAGGAGCCCTCCAAATGCTAGAAACATCAAGTAGATTCTAGAGATTATAGAGCCGATGGGGCCAGATTTTAAAAGGCTGACCTTCCATTAAGTCACCACGTGGCAAGGGGCTTCCTACCTGGAGAGGAAGAAGAGCCCCCCCTTTTCCCACCAGCTGAAACTCCTTGACACTCTCAAGCTCTGGTCAAAGACAATGGAGGAAAGGGATACCATTAAGCTGGGGCTTCTCAACCTCTCTTGGACACTGGAAGCACCTGAGAAATTTTTAAAATCCTGATGCCCAGGTCGCATTGCCAGAGCTTCTGATTTAATTGGTCTGGGGTTCAGCCTGCGCAGTGGGCTTTTTAATGTGCCTCCAGGTTGAGAACCACGGCCACGGGAAGACAAGGGGGGAGCCTCACTGATAAACACTCCTCAAGTGAGGGGGGGCTTGGCTCTCACCCCACCTGGGCGTGGACAAAGTGCTGAAGAATTTAGGAGTGGGGATGGCACTGAGGAGGACTGCCCTGTCACTAGGTGAATTTGCTGCCACTCCCTACCCCTCCCCAGGACAAAGGGGCTTCTCATTTGACCCACCACAGAAATACCCAAGTGTATCTATTCTCTTTACTCGGATGTGAAAGATTTGGTGAGGAAGGAACATAATCTCTAGCAGAACTTGTTTCAACTCTCAATTGAAGTCGAGAGAGAAAGAAAGAAAGAAAGTGTAATAATAATAGAAAAATGAAATAAAAATGGAAAGCATTAAATAGAATGGCAGAATTGAGGTAACATATAGACAGATATCTCAATCACATAAAAGGATTAAATTCTTTTCTCAAAGGACAAGAACTGTGAAACTGGCATGGTCTTGCTCTGGGACACTGCCCCTGCCTTTTGACCCCACTCTTCTGGTGTGATGTGATGAGGACATGAGGAGCTGTTGAGTGTGTGGAGGCTTCGCCGGTCTCCTTTGGGATCCCCGTTCATCTGTTGGTGGTGGCCTCTGTCCATGTGGTGATCTCCACATCAAGGGGGTGTGTGGTCTCCAAGTAGATGGGGTGTGTGGTCTCCATGTAGATGGAGTGTGTGGTCTCCATGTAGGTGGGGTGTGTGGTCTCCAAGTAGATGGGGTGTGTGGCCTCCATGTGCATGGGGTGTGTGGTCTCCATGTACATGGGGTGTGTGGTCTCCACATCGATGGGGTGTGTGGTCTTCATGTAGATGGGGTGTGTGGTCTCCAAGTAGATGGGGTGTGTGGTCTTCATGTAGATGGGGTGTGTGGTCTCCAAGTAGATGGGGTGTGTGGTTTTCCTGGGATGGGCTTTAGCCTCCTTCCAGCCCCATCTTCACGGAATGTCACATCTCCCTCTGAGCTCACCAGTAGTTCCTGCCCGCCACCCTTCGGGGGGTGGGGGGCATTACCTCACTTGGCCAGGGTAGCCCCTCAGCTCCTGCTCATCCTCTCACCTTCAGCTTCTCTACATGGAACCACGGGAACCACTGAGACCTCATGTCCCCTTCAGCGGCTATGGTGAACTGGAGTGAGGTGACCACATCTCCTTCCCAGACAAGCTAAGTCACTATCGTAAGCCATGCTAGAGAGCATTCCATGTTCAGAAATCCATAGGCCTAGGTAATTTGGGGCCATTTTTTTCAAATCTTCAAGTTTGAATATTTTAGAAAATAGAAAAAAAGTTTATTTTATGAAGTTAACATACTCTGATACCAAAACCTGACCCGAATATAAAAAGGAAGTAATGTCACTTTTAAATATAGATGGAAAAATCTTAAATAGTAGCAAACTCAGTCTAGCCATAGAATAAAAGTGTAACACATAAATAAGTGCAGTTTCTTCAAACCATGTAATGGTCATTCATTTAAAACTTTTGAAATTAATTTTATGAATACTAAAAAATATGATCCAGTTAGAATCAAAATGAGATTTTGTTGGGGGAGCTTGATACACTGATACTAATTGATACATTAATACTGGTTGAATGATTTCATGAGAATAGGAAATTTTGAAATAGAAGAATAATGATGAGGAACTTCTTTACTAGTTATTAACATTTATTTTAAAGCTACAACATTTAAAGTGATATGGTACAGTTACCTAAATGGATCAGTGCAACAAAATAGAAAATCCTAAAATAGATCCAAGTGCACATGGTAATTAAATACATGATAAAGATAAAAGTAATATTTTAAATCAGTGGAGAAAGAACGCATTACTTAATCAATCATGTTGAGATAACTGCTTAAGCATTATTAAAAATAAATAATACCTCTATTTGCCAAAATGCAAATGGATTAAAAGTAAAAATTTTCACATGAAAAAATTAAATTAAAAAATTACTGGGATAAATTTAGTTGAATATTTATATGTAAATAAAGAAACCATGAATGAAAAGTTTGATCAATTTGGCTGCTTATACTGTTTAAAATTTCTGTACTTATGCCAAAACAAAACAGAAACCTTCTTCCCTGCCCCATTGCCAGTACATACTCCAAAAACAAAATGAAAAAACCAGATGATAAGCTGAGAATACTTGTGTCAAACATGGCAGATAAAGGGTTAATATTTATAGTGTATAGGCCCCTAAAACTTTTAAGACAAAGAAAGATAAAAAAATAAATTGACAGTAAATGTTAATGGGAAATGTATTGGGAATGTATTGGGAAAATTTACGTTCTGTGAACAGCAAATTCACTTTAGAAGTTTACACTCAGGAGTTAATCGTGCACATTTGTAAATACATGTGTATTAGGATATTTTTCAAAGAGTTATCTATGACAGCCAAGAGAGAACAAAAAAAAGAGGGAAGAAATGAGGAAAGGAAGAGAGAGAAAGAGGAAGGAAGGATCTTATCCAATAACAGGAGATTTGTAAAAGAAATTATGTTTTATGTATTGATATAGTTGACAACTGGTCAGTAATTAAAAGTAGTCAGAAAAGATGTTCACAATAACATATATATAGGAAGATTCTTTTGTGAAAACAGCTATATGTAAATACATACACAAATATATTCATAAAGGTATCTGGAAGCTTCTATGCCAAAATGTTAATTTAACATTGGTTATCTCCAGGTTAGTAGGTTACAGCTGACTTTTCTCAGTTTTGCATAAGTCTTGTCTTTTCTCTCTCTCTTTTTTTTTTTTTTTACCATTGCCATCTTTTAATTTTGAAATTAAAAAATAATTATTTAAAAAATGTCATTCTGAGAACTTCTTGGTACAGTAACCCTAAGATGTCAGGCTGGTCTGTAAATATTCTGCTCATCCCTCTCCAGTCTCACACTCTGCCATGTTCCAGCTTCTGATCACCAGCTCTAGGAAGATGTCGCCAACCACCCAGGCCTTTCCTGCTTCCTTCTCCTCTGAGCTTCTGAGCTATGAGTGATACATCACCTCATCTCTGTTCTTTAAATGTTTCACATGAGTTGTCCAGTCTCCACAAGGAAACTCTAAGCTCCCTGAGGGGAGTTGGGCCTTGTAATTCTGCACCTCCCTTGGGCTCTAGACAGAGCTGAGTAGGAGATGCTTCAAGCTGAGTACATGCTTCAAGGAGATGGGCTGGGCCTGAATTCTTTGGCTGGGAGTGCTGATGAGAAAAGCCATGGGCCTAGGAGGTCAGCTAGGGCGTCACCTGCTGAGGGGCAGCTGGGAGGGCAGAGACCACAAGCACAGCACAGTGAGCTGGGTCAAGCCGGCCTTGTCAAGGGAAGGAAGGCAGGGGCCTGCTGTTCGTGGTTTCTCCAGCTCGCCACCTTTCCAATTTTCCGTGGATGATTTGTCATGTTAACGTGTACTTTTTATCTCCATATGATGCGGACAGGTTCTAACGTTCCCATGGACCAACCCTGCTGTCGTGGTCTCTATGACTTTGAGCCAGAAAACCAAGGAGAACTAGGATTTAAAGAAGGGGACATCATTACATTAACCAATCAAATAGATGAAAACTGGTATGAAGGAATGCTACATGGGGAATCTGGATTCTTCCCCATTAATTATGTTGAAGTGATTGTGCCTTTACCTCAGTAAATGTGTAACTCACACTTTGGACATACTTTCGTAACTGAAATGAATTCACACCAGTGTTGTCCCAGTGTGGTGTTCTGTGACATCCTTGCTCTTTGACCAACTTAATGACTTTTGTAGGTGTGTTCTCTTTATAATGTATTTTGTATCAATTTAATTTGTATAAATGATTTTCTTGTCTTAGCTACCTGAAAATACAGTTTTCTTTTTGGCTTATTGTTCTTTAAATGTTATTGGTTAACTTAGTCATTGGTTAAATAAATGTATGTGCTTCCTGTTGCTAAAAATAAACGCACCATTGCAGTTATGTCCATGAATTGTTCATATTCCTCAGCCACAGTGGAATGCAAAATTTGAAACTAAGACATTCTAAGTATTTTATTTCCTGACATTACTGATCACATCCAGTCTTTTCCCTTCATCATGTTTTAGCTGACCTGTGAATAGCCCAATAAATATGACACACCGTGTTGGCAAAAGGCCTTGGTTATTCTTAATGGTAAATTGATTTGTAAGTGCAGTCCTCCAGCTGCAGAGTCCCACTGTGCTCCGTGGGTGACCAGGTGGTCGCAGCAAGGGTGCTTACATGCTTGCTCCTGGTCAAGTCAGCAGGTCTGAGAGTGGGCTTCAATTTCCGCCTGACTCAAACACGGCACACTCTTCTCCCAGTTGAGGGATAGAAAACCCTTCCGTGTACTTAAAGTTTGTTTATAAAAGAGCCTAATGCCAGCTTCTTATGCTGCCAAGTCCTGGCTAGGTTTTCAAGCAAGTCCTGTTATGGATGCTCAGGAAACAGCATGGTCAAGGATCGGGTTGAGTGCCCAATAACGTGATTGCTTAGGTTCGGTGAACCAGCCCCTGGCCTCACTCAGAGTATGCACTCATCGTGTACTTTGACCCAGTGAAGCCCATAGCAATCCTATTGGGAGGGGGCAGGTATCATTTCCCCTTTTGTAGAGAAGGAGCGCCATCGAGTGGCTTGCCCAGGATCAACAGGCAGGCAGTGTCAGAGCCAGAGTTTGCACTCAGATTGTTCACTGCACTCCACTGCCCACTTCAGCACTCATTACTTGGAGTGCATTGCTTTTCAGTGAAACATTTGTAACAACTCTACAGAAGCCAGATTGGTTTGTTAAGGTGACCTAAAACAGTTTCCCAGTCTCCTGAGTCCTTGGTACATCAGTAATGTCACAACAACACAACTGGGCATTTTCCCTCTCCTGTCCTTTCCCTCCAGGCATAGACACACACACACACACACACACACACACACACACACCCCTCCCTCTTCTCCAAAACAGTTGTATATATAGTGTCTATAATAAAATAGTAATAATGGCTAACCATTATTGAGTGCTTACTATGTGCTAGGTGCTATTCTAAGCATTGTACATAAATAAATTCATTGAATCTTCGTTAACAGTTCATTTTCTTCAGATAGATCTTATAATGCCCATTTTTCAGATAAGGGAACGGAGACTCAGTAAAGGTGAAGTGACCTGTCTGTAGGCACAGTTATTAAATGGCAGAGACGGATCCTAGCCCAAATTGTCTCCCTCCCACGGTGGGTTCCTCACGCTCTCCTATACTGTGTCTCGCCAGATGCGTTTGTCCACGTATATTCGCAAAGCAGCTGTTTTTTATACCCTATCAGCTTTTACCCTCCAGCTGCCACATTTGAAATTTATCAAAGGGAATGGGAAATCCATTCTCAGTGACTGTAACAGGCTTTGGTATCTCATTTGGGAAATAGACAGTTAACTGAGAGCTATAGACTAGACTTTAGTGACAACAATAACAACAAACATGTTAAGCAATTTACATTAGATTGCTTTAAAGGAATTGAAATGGGACTCGTGTCAGTGGACAGATGGCTGCCGAAGAAGAGGCTCAATGCTCTTTACCTGGCAGTTAGCTGGATGGGTGGGTAGTTACAATGTGTCTGTCTTTCCCTAACTTGTGGCCTCAGCTGTAGTGTAGGATCCCGTCTGCATAGAGTCCTCACTCAGATGGTCTCTCATGTGCTCATGGACAAAGCTGGTCAGTTATAATGGGCACCAGCCACCTTCTTTTCTTCAACCCACTCTTCTACGCTGAATTCCATTGTGTCCTCTAGGTACCTCACCACTTCTGGGCATCACCTCTCCTACGGGGCCTCCTTACCCCTTCTGCTGGGTACTGACTGCCAGCTCCCACTGAGCATCACTCCTGAGGCGGAGAGCCTTTGACACACTGCATTCTGTTGGGAAAGACAGAAGAAGGCCACGTCCCCTGCCTGTGTTGCTTCCTGTTGGTGGAGTCCCCAAACAAGGTTGCTTATCCTCCACTCTTTTACCAAGATTAATTAAACAGTTCCATCAGTGCTGCTTTAAAACTGTCCTCTCCATAGGTTTCAAGGGTGAGTCAAGATGGAAGCTATATCAGAAGATGAATATGAGTGGTAGATATCACCAAACCTTAACCTTTTTCTGATGATAAGATTGTATTATTATTGCATCAGTTATCTATTGCCACATAATGCTGTGTAACAAGCTACCTCAAAAATCAGTGCCTTAGCATGATACATACTTACTTAGCTCACAAGTCTGCAGGTTGGTGATCTAGGCTGGGCAGTTCTTCAAGTCTCAGCTGTGCTCACTCATGGGACTGGGAGATAGCTGGCGGTTGGCGGGACCTCACAGGTCTGGAGGTTGGCTAGGGTGACTCAGTTCTCCACGTATCTCCCTCCAGTAGGCTAGCCCAGGCATGTTCTCATGGTGAAGACAGGGGTGCAAGAGCATGGGTGGAAAGGCTGAAGTGCTTTTTCAAGTCTCTGTGTATATCCAGCCTGCTACCATCCCACAGGCCAAACAAGTCAGAAGGCTGGGCCCAGTGGCAGAGTGGAGAGGTTTTCAGCTTATGTGGCAAAGAGTAAAGCAGGAGGGACACTAATCTACCACAGTTCTAAATGTGAATGGGTATTAGCTATTCTTAAATGGATCAAGTTTGTCTACCTGGCTTTCTCTTCCTCGAGGATATGTTCTTTTCTTCTGCGATTTCTCCATCCCTCAAACAATAGACTCCTGATAGGCACATCTTCCAATTCAATAGATATTGCCAGATGTGTTTGACCCTAAGCATGGACACTGCTTGGCTTCAAGCTGGGATCCCATCCTCACCTTCGCCTTCTCTACTCCCTCCTCTAATTTTGCTATAGAGGCAAATGGATCTGATCCCAGTATGCTCACCTAGTATCCGTCCTTATGAGACCATACATGGCCGTGTGCATTGTCTTGGCCCCAATGGATAGTGGGTTTTGTTCAAATTTCCCCCTGAGGTACCGAGCAGGGCCAGCTAGAGATCTGGCCCATGGGTGGCACCAAGAGTTGGTCTCAAGTGGCTAACAGGGGGAGTGTGATCCTACTCAATCTAGGCAAAAGTACAAAGAGCAGAAAGGGGGAATAAAAAGCCATGTCTGTAAGAAGTAACGAGAGATCAGCTAAGGAGATCAGATACTAACCTCAGGGCCAAGTCCAGAGGACAGAAACAGGAGCATCAGACGAGTGTCAGAGCACAGAGTCAGGGGACTATTCGAGGACAAGTCTCAATGAAGTGTGTCCAGTATAAAGATGCACCAGTGTTTATACATGCTGAATTATCTGCCTGGAAGAGGCTCCAAACTTGGGCCAGGTTCTTTGACATCATGATTCTTTGTTTCAGAAGTAAGCCATGGGGATGGGGCTAGGAGTCAAAATGGATGTTATGGCTCTTTTAGGGAAAGTTGTTCCCACTTCTGGGGTTGTCTTGGGGCCACAGGTTCCTGGGGAACTTCCTTTGGACTTGGAGTAACTCAGGCCTGAAGTGTTCCCCTTAGAAGCTACTTTTTATCTCCCACCCCACATGCAGAAAGAATCGGTTATGTTCACCCCTGTGGAGGTGGAGGAGAAAACACCTTCCTGGGCCAGCTGTGTCATTTGCTTTACATGCATTTTCTTGTTTAATCTTCATAATAACACTAAGGCAAGTTGCAGTGTTCCTATTTGCAGGTGAAGAAATTGAGGCTTAGAGAAGATAAGTGACTTGCTGAATATCACAGAGCTCAGCCCTAAAGGCTGGGCTATTTCTGTATCACTCTGTCATACTCACCTTTCATAGTGTCTGCCCCATATGTAACTTCTACTTTACCCACTGTGGATGGACCCCACCCACCACTATACATTGTGACCCGACCCCACTGGCCACAGTTAACTGGACCAGGGATATGTATGCAAACCAGAGAAGGCCCATCAGTCTCTTCCCTGGGAATTTGGAATTTTCCAAATGCTTTTGGTGTTATAGACACTCATTCCACATTTGGCTCTAACTATTTCTTCTCTTTTCTCATTTACTTAGCTATCTAAACTTCAAACTTTGTATTTTTATTTTACAGTTTATTATCTTTTAATTCATTTTATTGGGATTTTATCCAAAAATTTTTTTTCTCCTTTTTAGGTGCATTTGGAATTTATAATGGCTAGTTTTAGCCTTTATTTCAATCACTTAAAAGTTATTTGTTTTAGGGGCCGGCCCAGTGGTGCAAGGGTTAAGTGCGCACGCTCCGCTGCGGTGGCCCGGGGTTCCCCAATTCAGATCCCCGGTGCGCACTGACACACCGATTGTCAGGCCATGCTGTGGCAGCGTCCCATATAAAGTGGGGGAAGATGGGCATGGATGTTAGCCCAGGAACAAGCTTCCTCAGCAAAAAAAAAGAGGAGGATTGGCAGATGTTAGCTCAGGGCCGATCTTCCTCACACACACACACACACACACACACAAGTTATTTGTTTTATATTTTCAGAGTTACTTCTATTAAATTTAAGTATTTTATTTTTAAACATTATGTCACTTTCATTTTTCCTTAGTGTTAGAGGGCCTTGAATTGTCCTTCTGAGGAGCTCCATGAGTACCACTCTACTGCCTCTCCCCATCCCCACTACTTTCACCCCACAGCAGAAGTGACGATCTGATCCATGAGTGTACAGAGAGGAGTGTGTGTCAACCAGTCCCTTCCACTCCTCCTCCGCTTTGGTATTGGTCTGTCTGCAGCGAGCACGTGCTCCGAAGCACTCTTGGCCGTGCTGTGCGCTGAGTGATAAATACCCTGCACTGTGGGCGAGGTCCAAGGTAGTCCAGGGTCTTCTGTGCCTGGTGGGTAAGTCTGCCTGATTGTGAGGTTCAGAGTGAGGAAGCCCTCTTGCCCAGAGATCTGAGCCACATTGTTCAATATTGGCTTCTCCGGTAATAAGATGATATTTTGGTTTCCATCTTTTGTCTTACTTCTCGATTGGTTCTTAATCAGGCCTCTTCAAATGCCAACATCTGACATATTTGTGCAGGAACCTTGAGAATGAGGCAGGAGGGCATTCAGCGATTAAAGCAGCACATGGGAGAGGCTCACAGTGGGGCCAGGGCACGTGTCTTTGGACGTTACTGTGTGGGCACTTGTGTCTCTGTGACAGTGTGGCATAGTTTCTAGTAAGGCCCACTTTGGAATGGCCTCTCTGCTCAGCTCTCCAGACCTTGCATCAGTTGAACAGTTTTACTCCCTCAATTGTGTTTTGTCAGTTAGACCTATCATCCATCAGCATATTACCCACCCCCCGCCAGGAAGATAAGCATTGATTTTCCATCCAGGTCCAGGGCAGGTTGACCCAGAAATACCAGGATGTTTCTGCATTAACGTTCCCTCTGTGGCCTTCCTCCCCACACATGCTAGTTAGGTTTATCAGTCTTAGAGATCCAGATTGCAGCTTTTTCTATAGAAATGTGGCAGACTTTTTTTTTTTTTTTTTTTTTTTTTTTTGTGAGGAGATCAGCCCTGAGCTAACATCCGCCAATCCTCCTCTTTTTTTGCTGAGGAAGACGGCCCTGGGCTAACATCGGTGCCCATCTTCCTCCACTTTATATGGGACGCCGCCACAGCATGGCTTACCAAGCAGTACTTCGGTGCATGCCCGGGATCCGAACCAACGAACCCCGGGCCGCCGCAGCGGAACGCGCGCACTTAACCGCTTGCGTGTGGCAGACTTTTTTATCAGATAAAAAGAAAAGGAAGCTTCTGTTTCATTGGAAAAAAGACTATCTCACATATCTTAGTCTCGGGAATTAATCTGGCCCCAAAACTGTGAGGACCTAGAGCAGAGATGGTGTGTTGCAGGGTAGTTTAGATGGTTTAGATAAATGGTTCTCAGCTCTTCCTCTGCACTAGACTCTGGACCACTTGAAAAAATATAGATGTCTGGTCCTCACCCCTACCTTTTGATTTAAGTTATTGGGGGTAGGCCTGGGTCTTGAGGTTTTTAAAAAGCCCCTCAAATGATTCTAAGGTTCAGTCAAGACTGAGACAATGCTTCAGACGAACAGAGGACAGTGCCTTAGGCAACAGTGGGAGATAAACTAAGGAAGTACTGACTGTGGGGGGTCTTGTGAGGTTCCAGTAAATGGCACCCCTCATTCCCATCTGAGTTCTAAATAAACTGGGGCATTAGACAAGGGTTAAAACAGGTGAGAGCCCATACATAACCTGTGTTGTAAAAGGCTAAGTCAGAGTATGTAGCTTAGGATGAGAGCCAAAGGGTCTGTTCACTGAGCCCCGCAGTAATCAGACATATGCACCTGGTCCAAAAGGAGCTGGACTACAATTACCTCTTCTTCCAAGGACAGAGACTTGACCATTGAGCTTACTGTATGGCTGCTGGCATCAAGAACACACATTTCCTGTGGGCAGGCCAGCTTCCAAGTGAGGTAGGGGCTATGATACTCAGACCCAGTTCCTAACCCAAACTCACAAGTCAGGTAACTCAACTAGCCAGGACTTTTTAGAGAAAACCCCTCCTCATAGAAACTGGAAGAATGGGGAAAAGGTATTCCTTTCTAACTGTGGGGAATGAAGATGAGAAACATACCTCAAACAAAAAAGTTTTCAGAGGCCAAAACAGGCCTAAATGAAAGGGAAAATGGAATATGTCAAAGATATATCCTTTATAACCGCTTTTCAAAATGAGTTTATACCAATGCAATAGGCCAAGAAAAAGAAAAAAAAAAATGGTCTAAAGACCGAAAACCAAGAAATAAAACAGTCTTTATTTGCAGAAAACAAGATTGAATATGTAGATAATTCTAAGGAATCTACAAAAAATCTACTAGAACTAACATGAAAATTTATCAAGGTCATGGGATAGAAAGTCAATATACAAAAATTAGTTATGTTTATAATACTGCCAACAGTTATTAAATATTAAATTTAATATTAAAATAATGAAAAGCAATGCCATTTATAATAGCATCAGAAAGCATAAAATAGTTAGAAAGTATTGGAACAAAAGATAGGCAAGACTTTGACACTGAAAACTACAAAACATCACATATAAAAATTAAAGAAGATCTAAATAAATGGTTAGATATGCTCAATATTGTTAAAATGCCTTTTCTCCCCAAATTGTGTGTAAATTCAATACAATTCTAATCAAAATCCCAATGGGCCTTTTTGTTGAAATTGACTAGCTGATTCTAAAATTATATGGAAGTGCAAAAGTCTTAGAATAGCCGAAACAAAGAGAAAAACAAAATTAGAGGATTACATTGTCTGATTTTAAGACTTACTGTAAAGATACAGTAATCAAAACAGTGTGGAATTAGCATAAGGTTAGATAAATAGGTCAATGGCACAGAACAGAGTCTAGAAATAGACTCACATGTAAATGCATGGTCAATTTATTTTCAATAAAGGTGTCAAGGTAATTTATTGGGAAAAGGAAAGGTCTTTTCAACAAAATAAAAATAAACCTTGACCCTTACCTCACACCATACATAAAAATTAATTTAAAATGGATCATAGACCTGAACATAAAAGCTAAGACCTTAAAGTTTTTAGAAGAAAACATAGGAAAATATCTTCAAAACCTTGAAATGGGCATAATTTCTTAGGACCCAAAAGTCACTAACCCAAAAGACAAAATTGGTAAATTGGACTTCATTAAAATTAAAAATTTCTGCTCATCTAAAGACACCATTTAAAAAAATGAAAAGGCAAACTATAGACTGGAACAAAATATTCCTGTACCTATCTCTGACAATAGACCTCTATACACAATCTATAAGAATCCTCACAAGTCAATAATGGGCAATTAAAAATGGTCAAAATATGTGAAGAGACACTTCACAAAAGAAGATAAACAAATGCCCAATAAGCACATGAAAATGTGCTCAACATGGTTAGTCACCATCAGGGACTGGCCAATGGGTGGCACCAAGGAGGCTTAGAATTATAGAGTACTAAATAAGATATCTTCTGGTTTCCAGGGCACCACATTCCCAGAGACATTAACAAAGATGGGACCTTGGATTAAGTCATTTACAACCTAATTTGTAGCAAATGGGTTCTAGTTATCACTACTGAAAAAGAAACATTGATTTAGAACTGCATACATATGAGAAAGTAGGCAATGGGCATGGACTGTTGTGTCCCAAGGCTTCTAGATATCTGTCCAAGTTTTCTCATATCTTCCATAGACATAAGAAGGAAGCCATCAAAGATATGCTGAGTGACAGAGTAGTCCAGAATGTTGAAGACCTCCTGCTAATGTCCACATCATTGGAGCAAGATCAGAAATTGACCAGACATGTATTTGGAATATTAAGAAAGGTAGAGTTGAAAGGAAATGGGGAAAAGGCACTCCTGGATTGGTTCACGGTGTCCTATATGGGAGTTCACTTCTCTCCTAGAAGGAAGATGGCAGATCAGGATGGGTCCAAGGTAAGTGGATCAGGGCTTTCAGGGATCTATTGTGAATTTGTGCCACTGCATGAGATGAAACACCAGCTTTGGCCTCACCAAATGTTGGCTATACTTTTGACCTCCCAATAAAATCCTAGTATTCCACTATTGGCCTAACCGAAACATACTGAAGAGAGGAAAGACCTGCAGCATTTACCTATTGTTATTCTTCTGTCTACAGGTTAACGATGAGTGGTATGAAAAGTCCTTTTTGTTGTGGATGGGTGGGCACTTAGAAATTGGTACTTGATTTAAGGAGCAGAATACCCAAATCTGCTCATGCCGCAAATCCCTCCAACCACTTCCAGGGGGTGAGTTTTACAAAGGCAGGTCAGTGGCAACCACTTTGTCTGATGAATTCTTTTCCTTGGATTCTCCATAGGTTTCTTGGAAAGAACTACAAGATCTTATAAGCAGGAGAATATTATGGACACATCACATAATTGTCTGTCTTGTAGGCAAACAATAGCTTGTAACTCAACTGTTAATCGGGGCAACTCAGCTAGATTGAAAGAGATATACAGCACGATATACTGAGAGAAGTTCAAAATTTGATGGGAATGTTGGGTTTTCAGGAAATGGGGCAGGTAAAATACGGAAGGACACGGTCAAGAGTAGATGCCAATCTCAGACCCTGGAAATCAGCCCAGAAGGCCGAGCTGACTACCTTGCATCTGCATTATTAGAGAGAAAAGGGGAATTGGCCATAATTATTGTCATTGATGCTGACTGTGTATTCAGGGGAGCAACACAACTCTTGTAATGGTGACTAACATTTTCAGAGCCACCGATGGACTTGAGGTGAGTCACCAGCAATGGTGGGGTATCTTCATATTCTTGGTTAGTACAAAGACAGGGTCTAGTGTTTAATATTTGAGATCTCACTAAGCAAAGACCTTTGGCTCAAGGCAGCCACATTATTGATGAAGAAGCAGCTATTTTGCTTGGAGTTAGGGACCAAGCACAATACGTTCATTTTCTTTTGAGAATTTAGTAATGGAAGAAATTTTATTTCCAGATTTGGGGCATACTTATATTAGCATATTATTATTAGAGTATCTAAGTATTGTTTGGTTTCAGTTGTAGAACTTCTGATAAGCTATGTCGGACAATATGGTTGGATATAATTTCAGTTAGGAGATAGAATACAGAGTAAACTTGAGGTCTTGGTGGCTGTAGTGGATTGAATAATGGCCCTCCAACAGATATGTCCAAGTCTTAACTCCCAGTACCTGAGAATGTGACCTTGTTTGGAAATAGAGTCTTAGCAGATGTAATCAAGTTGAGGATCTTAAGATGAGATCATCCTGAATTTAGGGTGGGCCCTAAATCCAATGACTGGTGTCCTTATTAGAGAAAGGAAAGGGAGATTTTTCACACAGACAGACCCAGGGAGAAGGTCATGTGAAGAGCATGTGAAGACAGAGGCAGAGAGAGATTGGAGTGATGCTGCCAGAAGCCAAGGAAGACTTGGAGCCACCAGAAGCTGGGACAGATGAGGAAGGATTCTCTCCTAGAGCCTTCAGATGGAGCATGGACTTGCCAACACTTTGATTTCAGACTTCTGGCCTCCAGAACAGTGAGAGAATAAATCTGTTGCTTTAAGCCATCCAGTTGTGGTAATTTGGTACGACAGCCCTAGGAAATGAATACAGTGGCCTTGAGTTACTTTAATTATACAGTTTCAACTAATTTCAGAGCCTTACAGGGGTAAAATCCACCCTGTCCATGAGGACACCCAAAAAATTAGTAGTTGGTACTGCAGAAGTAGCCTCATGAAGAGGGGAAATAGCTTTCTCTAAATGACCATAAGCTTAATGACTAAGCCCAAGAGATTAACAGGAAAAAAACCCAAGGAATGCTGGGGTATGTGTGGGGTTGTTAGTGGCAGATACTTCTTCACTCGTGATATTTCCTCCGTGTAGAAGCAGCTCTGGGGGCCGGCCCCGTGGCTTGGCGGTTAAGTGCACGCGCTCCACTGCTGGCGACCCGGGTTCGGATCCCGGGCGCGCACTGACGCACCACTTCTCCGGCCATGCAGAGGCAGCGTCCCACATACAGCAACTAGAAGGATGTGCAACTATGACGTACAACTATCTACTGGCGGGCTTTGGGGGAAAAAAAGGAGGAGGATTAGGCAATGGATGTTAGCTCAGAGCTGGTCGTCCTCAGCAAAAAGAGGGGGATTAGCACGGATGTTAGCTCAGGGCTGATCTTCCTCACACACACACACACACACACACACACACACACACACACACACACACACAAAAAGAAGCAGCTCTGTTAGTATGACTTTCTTACCCTCTTTACACCCTCTAGCTCATGAGCCCTAGTCCAGAGGGGAACTTAACCTGACTGGTGAGTTTAGAAAGAGGAACTGGACAAATGTAGCTGAGTCTCTCCCCCCACCAACACCCGCCACCAACACCCCCGCCCGCCCCGCCCCCCAGCTCCTTGGGAGCTGCTCATCTGCAGAGAGCACACAGATAGGTCAGGAATCAAGGTGATGTTGTGGTCTTTCTATGCTTTACCTTTCTGTCTTATTGCTCTGTTGGTTCGAGATTTAGAGAAAGGAGTGCTTTTCTTTTTTTTTTTTTATTGCAGTAACATTGGTTTATAAGATTGTATAAATCTCAGGTGTACATCATTATTCTTCTATTTCTGCATAGATTACATCATGTTCACCACCCGAATACTAATTACAATCCATCACCACACACATGTGCCTAATCATCCCTTTTGCCCTCCTCCCTCCTCCCTTCCCCTCTGGTAACCACCAATCCAGTCTATGTCTCTATGTGTTTGTTTGTTGCTGTTTTTATCTTCTACTTATGAATGAGATCATACGGTATTTGATCTTCTCCCTCTGACTTATTTCACTTCGCATAATACCCTCAATGTCCATCCATGTTGTCACAAATGGCTGGATTTCATCATTTGTTATGGCTGAGTAGTATTCCATTGTGTATATATACCACATCT
This sequence comes from Diceros bicornis minor, assembly GCF_020826845.1. Lineage (NCBI taxonomy): Eukaryota > Metazoa > Chordata > Mammalia > Perissodactyla > Rhinocerotidae > Diceros > Diceros bicornis. Next base: position 96,044,642 of record NC_080744.1, read on the forward strand.
TCTTCATCCATTCGTCCCTAAATGGGCACTTAGGTTGCTTCCAAGTCTTGGCTATTGTGAATAGTGCTGCAATGAACACTGGGGTGTATGTATCTTTACGCATTGGTGTTTTCATGTTCTTTGGATAAATATCCAGCAGTGAACTAGCTGGATCATATGGTAGTTCTATCGTTAATTTTCTGAGGAATCTCCATATTGTTTTCCATAGTGGCTGCACCAGTTTGCACTCCCACCAGCAGTGTATGAGAGTTCCCTTCTCTCCACATCCTCTCCAACACATGTTGTTTCCTGTCTTGTTAATTATAGCCATTCTGATGGGCATGAGGTGATATCTCATTGTAGTTTTGATTTGCATTTCCCTGATAGTTGATGATGTTGAATATCTTTTCATGTGCCTGTTGGTTACCTATATATCTTCTTTAGAGAAATGTCTGTTCAGGTCTTTTGCCCATTTTTTAATTGGGTAATTAGTTTTTTTGTTGTTGAGATGTATGTGTTTTTTATATATTTTGGAGATTAACTCCTTATCAGATATATGGCTTGCAAATATCTTCTCCCAATTGTTAGGTTGTGTTTTCGTTTTGTTGATGGTTTCCTTTCCTGTGCAGAAGGTTTTAGTTTGATGTAGTCCCATTTGCTTATTTTTTCTATTGTTTCTCTTGCCTGGTCAGACATGGTGCTTGAAAATATGTTGCTAAGACCGATGTCGAAGAGCATACTGCCTATGTTTTCTTCTTGAAGTTTTGTGGTTTCAGGTCTTACATTCAAGTCTTTAATCCATTTTGAGTTAATTTTTGAGTATGGTGTAAGGTAAGGGTCTACTTTCATTTTTTTCCATGTGGCTATCCAGTTTTCCCAACACCATTTGTTGAAGAGACTTTCTTTTCTCCATTGTATGTTCTTGGCTCCTCTGTCAAAGATTAGCTGTCCATAGATGTGTGGGTTTATTTCTGGGCTTTCGATTCTATTCCATTGATCTGTGTGTCTGTTTTTGTGCCAGTACCATGCTGTTTTGGTTACTATAGCTTTGTAGCATATTTTGAAATCAGGTAGTGTGATACCTTTAGCTTTGTTCTTTTTTCTCAGGATTCCTTTGTCGATTCAGGGTCTTTTGTTGTTCCATATAAATTTTAGGATTCTTTGTTCTATTTCTGTGAAAAATGTTGTTGGAACTTTGATAGGGATTGCATTGAATCTATAGATTGCTCTAGGAAGTATGTACATCTTAACTATGTTAATTCTTCCAATCCAAGAGCACAGAATATCTTTCCATTTCTTTGTGTCTTCTTCAATTTCTTTCAGCAATGTTTTATAGTTTTCAGGGAACAGATCTTTCACCTCTCTGGTTAAGTTTATTCCTAGATATTTTATTCTTTTTGTTGCAATTGTAAATGGGATTGTATTCTTAATTTCTCTTTCTGCTGCTTCGTTGTTAGTGTATAGAAACACAACTGATTTTTGTATGTTGATTTTGTATCCTGCAACTTTACCATATTTATTTATTACTTCTAAAAGTTTTTTGGTGGATTCTGTAGGGTTTTCTATTATAAAATCATGTCATCTGCAAATAGTGACAGTTTAGCTTCTTCCTTTCCAATTTGGATCCCTTCTATTTCTTTTTCTTGCCTGATTCCTCTGGCTAGGACTTCCAATACTATATTAAATAGGAGTGGTGATAGTGGACATGCTTGTCTGGTTCCTGTTCTTAGAGGGATAGCTTTCAGTTTTTCACCATTGAGGATGATATTAGCTGTGGGTTTGTCATATATGGCCTTTATTATGTTGAAGTACTTTCCTTCTTTACCCATTTTATTCAGAGTTTTTATCATAAATGGATGCTGTATCTTGTCAAATGCTTTCTCTGCATCTATTGAGATGATCATCTGATTTTTATTCTTCATTTTATTAATGTGGCATATCACGTTGATTGATTTGCAGATGTTGAACCATCCCTGCATCCCTGGAATAAATCCCACCTGGTCATGGTGTATGATCTTTTTAATGTATTGTTGTATGTGATTTGCTAGTATTTTGTTGAGGATTTTTGCATCGATGTTCATCAGTGATATTGGCCTGTAATTTTCTTTTTTTGTGTTGTCCTTGTCTGGTTTTGGTATCAGGGTAATGTTGGCTTTGTAGAATGACTTAGGGAGCTTCCCCTGCTCTTCAATTTTTTGGAAGAGTTTGAGAAGGATAGGTACTACGTCTTCTTCGAATGTTTGGTAGAATTCAGCAGGGAAGCCGTCTGGTCCTGGACTTTTATTTTGGGGGAGGTTTTTGATTACTGTTTTGATCTCCTTACTGGTGATTGGTCTATTCAAATTCTCTGTTTCTTCTTGATTCAGTTTTGGAAGGTTGTATGATTCTAAGACTTTATCCATTTCTTCTAGATTATCCAATCTGTTGGCATATAGCTTTTCAAAGTATTCTGTTATAATCTTTTGTATTTCTGAGGTGTCCATTGTAATTTCTCCTCTTCCATTTCTGATTTTATTTATTTGAGCCTTCTCTCTTTTTTTCTTGGTGAGTCTAGCTGAAGGTTTGTCAATTTTGTTTATCTTTTCAAAGAACTAGCTCTTGGTTTGATTAATTTTTTCTGTTGTTTTTTTAGTCTCTATTTCATTTATTTCTGCTCTGATTTTATAATTTCCCGTCTTCCACTGATTTTGGGCTTTGTTTGTTCTTCTTTTTCCAATTCCTTCAGGTGCACTTTTAGATTGTTTATTTGAGATTTTTCTTGTTTGTTGAGATAGGCCTGCATTGCTATAAATTTACCTCTTAGAACCACTTTTGCTATATCCCATAAATTCTGGCATGTTGTATTTTCATTTTCATTTGTCTCAGGAGTGTTGTTCTTTGGTTCCCCTTGAACACCAACACTTACCATATTTTTCATTTCAGGCTTTAAGCTAGCTGATGTTTATTATTTATTATCCTACCATTTTATCCTATTTCAGTCTACATATATTTATTCAATCTATATGTATATATTTATAATTGTTGGTGTGAAGCCACAGGAATGATCACAGCTGAGAGGACACAAGAGGACAAGGGCTGTCTTGCTCTCAGCTGTCACTGCCTCAGCCTCTTGGCTCTCCCAATGCATCTGCAACTCAGAAAATGACCATTTTCCACAGGCCCTTGTGACTTGTGAGACTTTGAGGATGGAGGGATTAGTGCTCTCCAAAACCTTTGCTGGGAAGATGACACATTTTGTTTACCTTAAACAGAATATTTTAAAAACCACGGTGTCTGGTTTACATAGCCAGGAGGAAGCTAAAGGAGGAGGCTGGCAAGAAGCAGCTAGGAGGGTACCACACAGGGGAAACCCCCTCACAGAGGGACTGCCTCTGTGATATCATAGGCCAGACGTGGTGAAGAATCAGGTGATGGGGAATCTCCCATGAGATACGCGGGGAGAAGGCCAGCAGAGAGCATCATTAGCCTGGCTCTGGGCATTGGGTTTACACCAATCTGCTTCCAACCAACTGTGGGAAAGAAAACTGGATTGTGTGCTCCTGCCTTAAAGCTTTCCATCAGCATGGTTTCACATCCAGAAGTTTGTCCTACAACATGCACCCAGTCTTCTTAAAACTGTTTTTCCTCCTCCCGGAAGTACCAGTCACCACAGCAACTTTTCCTCTCATCTTCTCCTGATATCTCAAACTCCACAAACTGCTCTCAGCTACCTGGCTATTTCTCTTTTCACTCTTTTCCTTTCTCTTGGATCTTTTCTTCCCTAGGTCACTCCATACAAATTTTTAGTAGAAATTCTTCTTATTCCCTCCAAGCCCGAGAGATGCCTCATAGCTGACTGAGCACTAAAGAATCACTCTATCTTTGAAGGCAGAGGGGGAAAGCAATGTTGCCAACCCGTATCAGTTACCCCTTTTTCTTTTATACTTGTCACACTATTTATTTCCAGAGTGGTCTCCTTACCTTCCTGGCAGGGTCAAATGAGGACATTCACAGTGCATAGCTCTTTTCCCTCATCATGGGGGCAATTGTTGCCAGAGCTGTATCTTGTCACCTCTCTGAGTCTCAGCTACGGGGATGATTCCCTTCCCCAGTTTCCAGCATTAATATAGAATTTTCTATCATATCCATTTAGTGATTCCAGTGGGGAATGGGTGGTTTGAGTAAAACATTTGAGCTCAAGTTATCTTCTTGGATCAGAAGTCTCTATATGACCTGAAATTTCATGTCAATATCAGTTTTTTAAAATTTGTTTTCCATTTTCCTTATTTACGCTTTGCAGAACACTGGACATTTTGTTCTCAATTTTCCTGACCCCATACATGAATTTGGGGATACTTGTTTCATGAAGTCTTTTGGTTTCTTTCTTAGTTTTCAAAAACAACAATAAAAATACACTGCTCTGGCACATATTTAGTGAAATAGCATTTAGCAATTTCATGGGAAATGCCGTGTAAGTCCCACTCTTTCTTTGATGGTAAACCAGAGACCCAGACTAGCAGTGAATGTCAAACTTGCTTTGGAGGATTCAGGGGCTGCTGGGTGAGTCTTTCAGGCTGAAGTTCACAATGGAAGAGCGAAAGAACAGAGCTGAGGAAACATCCTTCAAGCGAGAGCCGCTGAACCATATATGCAAATGGTGAAGACAAAGGCAGAAGTCAAAAGCGGCTCATAATGATTGTTTCTTGGTTTTGTTTTTGAGAAAAAGAAATAAACTTTTGATATTTTCACTGTTTATGGGAAATTATACACACATTACATGCACATTAGAGAACATTTAGAAATTCCTTTCTCGATAAACAGACATATGGATAGACAGTGGATAAATAGGTCACTAGCTGTTTTCACCCACACCATCAACTTCCGTGGCTTCAAGTCTCACCCATATGCTGACGGGTCACAAATCTAAATCTCCAGCCCAGGCTGTCTTCCTGAGTCTAGATCCACAGGCATTTCCAGCTCAAAACGTTCCAGGTGAAGCCATCATCTCTGCACCACCTTTTCCCACTTAATATGCTCCTTTTCCTCTTATGTTCCCAATATCAGCGAACGACACTGCCACCACCCATGGCTTGTGTCAGAAATTAAGGTGCTAGCCTTGATGCATCTCTCCTCGGTACCCTACTTTTTAAGTCATTCACTAAGTCTTATCAATCCTACCTCTCTAATAACTCTCAAATCCATGTATTGTCTTCTATCTCCACTACCTTGTAGTGTTGTACCAGGTTAGGCCATCATGAGCTCTTATTTGGATTATTAAAAATACAGCCAGAGTAATCATTCCTAAAATCCCATCTTATCATATCATTTCTCTGCCAAATATTATAGTAAGTAAGCCACTGTGCTTAGGATAAAGTCCAAAACCCCATAGCATGGCACATGAGACCTTCACAACTTGAGCCCTACCTACTTCTGTCCACTTACTTTTGCCAATTCTGTTTTCACTTTGTGCCCCAAATGTAGTAGTCACCATAGACTAGTAACCAATAACTCAAAAATTTCAGAGGTTTAACAGATAAACGTAATTTCTTGTTCATATAAATTCTAGCATAAGTTGGATGACTCTCTGGGTCAGCTGTCCTTTATGGTGTGGTTCAGCAATCCAGGATCTTTTGATTTTGTGGCTCTGCCATGTCCACACACAGCCTCTATGTCAACTGCCCAAGGGGAAGAGAAAAACTGGAAAAGCCACAGGAGCTTTTCATTGCCTCAACTGGGAAGGGATATACAGCACTTCCACTTTATTTCATTGGCCAGAATAAGTCACATGGCTCTGCCTAACTGCAAGAAGGCTGGGAATTGTAGCCCTCCAGGAGGATCCAGGAAGGAGGCATCTTAGAAGAGATCTGGCAAATATATAGCATTGTCTCTGCCACACCAAACATTTAAAAACACATGGTTGTTGAATTGGAACTTTCGTCTTTAGGCCCTCACACGTTTACCTTTTTGGCTGGAATTCTTACTTCACACCCAAACTGTCTCATGAATAATTCCTGCCCAGAACTATTTTTGTGAAGGAATGCATGGGAATGCCAGGCGAGAACCTCTTTCTCAGGATTATGAAAGCTGGAGCAGTATCCTAGAAACTGGTTTTTAACTGTCACCCATGAAATGAGATATAAATTATGTCTTTCTAAATTTGATTTTCAAATCAAATAAAAACATTTGTTTATATAGATTTTCACATTTCCCTATGTAACATAAAGACATATGTTTAGATGGTTGGTTTTAAGTCAATAAGCAACCATCTCCTTAGTTCTGGATCCGATGTGTTATCCAGTCCATTTCACAGCTGATACCACTGAGAACATACTGGGAAAGAGAAAGGAGATGAACAAGTAACAGATTAATTTTCTTAATTTCTTTTTAATGTAACACAGTCATAGACACTGTATTAATTATTTATTGTTATGTAACAAAGTATCACAAACTTAGTGGCTTAAAAGAACACACATTTACCATCCCACAGTTTCTGTAGTTCAGGAATCTAGGCACGGCTTACTTGGATCTTCTGTTTCCGGGTCTTTCACAAGACTGCAGTTAAGGTGTCAGCCAGGGCTGAGGTCTCATGGGAGGCTTGACTGGGGAAGGATGCACTTTCAAGCTCATGTGGTTGTTGGCAGAGTTGAGTTTTTTGCTGGTTGTCAGCTAGAGGTCCTCAGCTCCTTGCCACATATGTCTATTACGGAGGCTTACTTCATCAAGTCTAGCAAGGGAGAGTGTCTCCTAGCAAGAGGGAAGTTACAATGTTATATAACATAGTCAAAGAAGTGATGTCCCATCACCTTTGCCATATTCAATTGCTAGAAATAAGTCACAAGTCCTATCTACACCCAAGGGGAGGGGATTACACAATGGCATGAATACCAAGAGACAGGGATCATTGGGGGCCCTGTCAGAATCTGTCCACCACAAATATCCTACAATTTTCCCTCAATTCCTTATTAGGCTGAAGGTGTATGCACACATACACATGTGTGTACTTGATGGAAGTGGTCAGATAGGATTTGTTCTAGAGCATGTGATAAATTTATTCATTCTTTCTTAGATCTACCTTGCAGCCATTAATATTATTTTAAATAGTAGATTGTTTTGGGATAGTAGATTGTTTTTTATTGGAGAAAAACCACAGAAGGAGAGTAGACTTATTGTTATTATTATTATTATTTTTACAATAAGATCCTGTGCTTGTACTTAAACTTTAGTCCTCAACTGAAATATCACTTCTAAGAAATCTCCAACATTCCCATGACTGAATTAGTTGCCATCCTACCCAATGCTTTTATAGCTCCCTGTTCTTACACCTCTAGGAACATTTATCACACTGTATCGCATTTGCTCCTTCAGGAAGGGGCTATATCTTATCATGCCATTGTGTTCCCGACCTAGCACGTGATTGGCGTCAAGTAGATTGTCGATTAATATATATTGCATTTCACTGCATTGAACTGAACTGTCCTTTGGACCTAAAGCTGACCGGATGTGGATGGTAGGATCTGAAGGAAACTAGTTCTTCACACTTATCCATAGAATATTTTTGCCTAAGTCTTGTAAAGGCTTAATTGGCTATCAAAACTCTCCCAAAGTTGAGTGTATTTTGCAGAATTTAATACATAGCAATGTTTTTATTGAACTTATATTTGAAAAAAGACTTTTCAAGTATTCCTTTGTGGTGTTTCCAACCCAAATATTGCCAAGCCGACAGAGTAAGGAGCATGTAGGGGAGCAGACTAAACAGGCGGGTCTCGTTTTGTGGTGCAGGGTGAGTGACACGCAGTGCAGCACTGGGGAACACACTTTTGTGCACAACTCATCTTGACAATTTGTAAGAAAACTGACATCACATTTTTAAACAATAAAGTGTACAGTGTTTAGAGTAATACGATTTCTTACTCTGCACTCTGTTCTTTTTGTTCAAATCAATCAATTCTGGAATAAAACCTTGGTCTCTTGGAGTTGTCAGAGATGATGTTCTAGATGTGAATGTTTCAGAAAGCTAAGGATGAATAGTTAAAGGAATACATATTGCTTGGTTTTGTTTTCTTTTTCTTAAATTTAATCCTTTTGTTGGTGAATATTTTTCTAAAGTATGTACTTCCATAAATCCATAAACAGAATCTAAAGAACAAATGTGCTCATAGATGACCTGGATTCACGAACATCAACCCAGTACTGTGCAATGATGTAGTGATCTTCCCAGGCCCCACTGAGGTGAACAAAACTGTAGCTGACTATGGTATTTTTTACTTCTTTTGTGCCTTTTACAGTTTTTCCATAGCACCTTATGCTATCAGTATGCCTTTTCTTAGCAGGCATTCTGTCTCTTTCTAACTTACAGCTTCTAATTTACTCCTGAAGACTAGATGAACCAACATGTTAGAACTATGCACAAAGTAAGAAACAGTAGCCTTCAGTGAGACCTAAGTGTTTGCTTATGTGCACTATGATTAAATCTGTGATGTCAGCTGGATGCTCAGAGGCCGTTTCTGTTCTGGTTGTGGTGAGACTAGAAGAGACTGCTAGAGCTGAGTTCTAGATTAGCGAGGCGTTGCTATAGTATACAAGCAAAGTATAAAACCAATCTCAGAAGGTATATTGGAAGAACCTATTGGAATTTTATAGTTTTCATACTTTCACAATATAATGGAGAAAGTTGATGCTCAGAGAAGCCAGGTGATTTACCCAGAATCCCCCAATTTGTGGCCAAGCCTGGACCAGTAGTGGATTTTCTGACTAGAGCTCCAGTGTTCTCTACACTCACCTTCTGCCTCTGAGGAGAAGAAGATAAGGGTCTTGTCAAGGGCAGAGTGAGATGAGTTCAAAAGCACTGGCAAATCCACTCTTCCTAGGGTATCTATGTTTTGCTCATGCTCCACAGTGGAGTCTCTGTGGACACAGGTATGTGATATGTGCAGGATTATCAAGGTATGAGATACACATAACACTGAGTCAGATGAGCTCCTGCCCAGCTCTGGAGACCAGATGGGAATCAGGCTTGGTTTGGGGCTGGAGAGTCTGCTGGCCCTGGGAAAGGTCACCAGATCCCAACATCTATTTCTTTGCAGCACTTTAGGGGACTCTAGCCCTCCCCTGCCTCACCCTCAAAGATTTGGAACTTTCTAGAAAGAGTCTGTCCAACACCACCCCCACCCACCTGACGGAGATTTTGATTGGCTCAGTCCTCCAGAGCTGTAGTAGTCCTAATTCCTAAACTCCTGACCTGAAATCATGGATCTGGCACCTCTAAGAAGTCATGAAATCATGGATCTGGCACCCTGAGATACTCCTTGGGGATCTCAGTGCAAGAGGAGAGGAAAAACCAAGAACAGGGTGTGCCAAAGCATACAGAGCCCTCACAATGAAGAACCACCTCCTGTCATACCTCTTCCCAAGGGCTGTTTTTGCTTATGAGGCAGAAGAGCAGCCAGATGAAGACTTGAACACGTTTTATAAAGCAAATTTCTGTTCCAAAGAAGGACCCCATTCTGGACAGGCAAAAAGCCACCACCACCAGCTGAGCACGCTCCCCGTGTGGGGCTGGGGACACCTGCGAAGACGTGTGGTGGATGCTGTTGGTGTGGCTGCCCCGTCCAGACTCGTTATTGGCAGATACACCCATCCCTCAGCTTATGCAACTGTGGCAGCCGAGGGCTTGCACCTAAGCCCTTCTCCAGAGCACTGTCTCTGGCTTATGGGAGCCACCAAGGAAGTCACAGCACCACCCAGCTCCAGGGGCAGCAATGGCTGACTGGCAGTGGGTACAACAACCCAGTCCTGTTGCCTCAAGACAGGGCAACTCTATGGTGTGGCTTCTGCTCCAGGGTCCCAGAGGATCAGACAAAGGCTAGATCTTCCCTGGGGTACAGGCTTGCTCTGCTGTTGCCCCTACCCTATCCCGCTTCCTTTACTCCCTTACAGCTTCTTCCTGTGGCAGCACGCCCTCAGAATCTCACACCCCTAAGACACCATGCTCCCCTAATGTCCCCACCTGTCGTCATCTGGTGGACTCGGCTGAAAGCGTGTCCTCCGTGCCTGCTACAGCGGGTCAACTGTAACTTACACAAGTCTGGCCTCCAAGTGCTCCATTTCTCCAAGCCTCTTCTTGGTGTGCTTCCCAGGTCCACCTCACGAGTTCCGTAACCAGAACGAGTACGTCTGCATCAAGAATAAACTCAGGCTAATGCCCTGAAGCGATGGCCCCCTCTCTCTTAGGGTAAAACACACACCCCCCAACACCAGCACCACCAATAGTAACTTCCCTGGTCCACTTGCTCTCTCACAAATTGTGCCTTGTGGTGCTTGTCTGGTGGGGTCAGTAGGCAATGATGGAACGAGGGGTAGGGATCTCGGAAACTCATCCAGGGAAGAAGCTGATCCTAAGACAGATAATAGAAACTGGGAACTCAAGAAGATGCATCTTAGGGAGGAAACAGAACTGGTTTCATAGACCTCTCCGAGTTGAAAGGCACTGCCCTTGTCCCCAGGTGGTGGGGGTTCTTACGGAGGGGGGCAGTCCAGGAGCTAGGCAGGGAGGGCCCTGAACTTGCCCGAGGTAGACTGGGTAGGTAGCTGTACCCAGTAGCCTGATTAGCCAGATTGGCTTTTTTGGGGTTCATTCTTTTCTGTTCTTCCCACTCCTCAATCTTCCCCCACCTCCATGCCTTTGGCAATGTCAAAATGTTTAAACATTTTGGCCAGGCCTCAGGGGAGGGGTGAAGGGTGGGAGGGGAGAGCGGGTGGGTGACTGAGGGAAAGCTCTGCATCTACACTTGCACAGAGTGATGAAGGAGAGTTCTAATGGGGTAGTTAGGTGGTGAGTCCGGGGACAGGACCTGTGGGGTCCAGCCAGCCCTGCCCAGTGGAGTCCTTGTCATCCTCCCTCACAGCACCCTGGCCATAAACGTAGGATTGCTTGACCTTCTAAGGTAGAATGGGAGGCAGAACTTTCACTGGAGCGTTGGCCATGCTTTCTGCTTTTCACTCCTGGCCAGCTGTTCCTTGAGGGGCTGGCCTGACACTAAAAGGAACCCTGGGGAGAGAAACCTCAGCCCCGGCCTCCACACTTAATGTGGGGCCTCTCTAGAGGTTGGCTCAGGAATCAAAAGTGCCCAAGGGAAAATGTGACAGGGAAGTCCTGCTGAGCCATTAATACCTTAGAGCGGAGCAGCTCAGATGTTCCCAACAATCCCCCCACCCCAGAGGCCTTCTCAGTGCCTTCCTGGATTGCAGGCACCGGGAACTCAGCTCAACACAGCTGCCACTGCGCAAGCATAATAGCTCTTTGAACTCTCCATTTCGTCTTGAATATTCATGTGATTTTTGCAATAGACCCCATGACACATCAGGGCTGGTTTTAGAATCTGAATGATGTGAGAAGCGGTGTAGTCTAGATGCTAAGCACATGCGGTGTTAAACCTTTCTACTGCAGTCTCATTTGTAAAATGGAATAACACTAACACCTACCCCACAGGCTGGTGTGGTGACTGAGTTTACACAATTGAAGTGCCCGGCACAGTGCCCGGGGCATTGTAAGTGTTCTGAAATGTAACATCATTGTTCCTCTACTGATAGACACCCCGATGTGAGAAGCACACACAGCAGATCTCCATTATTTGCAGATTCTGTATTTGTGAATTTACTTACTTGCTAAAATTTATTTGCAACCCCAAATCAATACTGGCAGCACTTCGCCGTGGTCATTCGAGGAGGGGTGAACATTTTTAGTCACCTGATATGCATTCCCGGGTAAGGTCAAACAGGGCAACACTCCACCATCTTGTTCCAGATTTCATGCTGTAAATGAGCGTCCTTTTATGGTCTCTAGTGCCACTTTTCACATTTCTGTCTTTTTTTTGTTTGTGATTTCGCTGTTTAAAATGGCACCCAAGAGAAGTGCTGAAGTGCTGTCTAGTGTTCCTAAGCAGAAAAACGCTGTGATGTGCCCTGTGGAGAAAATCTTTATGTTAGATAAGATACTTGTGTTTGATAAGCTTCATTCAGGCATCAGATGTAGTGCTGGTGGCTGTGGGTTCAATGTTAATGAATCAACAATACAGGTTAAATAAAATATTTTTAAAGAGAAACACACATAAAATAAGGTCGTTGATTGGCTGACAAAAATGTGACCAGAGGCTGGCAGGAACCTAACCCTGTACTTCCCCTAGGAGCAGTGGCTCAGTGTTCTCAAATTTATTGTTCCCTTACCTTTCTAAGAATATAACCATGGCGAATAAGGAGATCGACTGTACATAGGTGCACTCTCTCTGGCTTAGCCAGCCCTCCCTGCCCCTTACTGACTAGTTTCCTCCTGCCTCCTGCTCCTCTGCCTCCTTCACACTGAATGTCTTCTGCTCACTTCCCACAAGATTGGGTCATGTAAACATGGAGCAGAGAGACGGTTTTGGAGATCCTCCTCTGGATTTCCAGAGGAAGTCACCAGAGTAAGGAAGGGAAGATGGGCGAGGAAGGCAGGCAGGGCCAGCTCCTCTTGGGAAAGCTCTTCCACTATCTGGAATGTACCAACCACAGAACAGGCAGGAGAGCAACTTCAGGGATGAACAATCGAGGCTTTAGAGAGCAGAGACACGGGCTCCAGTCCTGGCTTTGCAACTCACTATGTGTAAGTAATTTAGCCCCTGAGCCTCAGCTTCCTCATCCGTGAAATGGGAATAATGCTACTAACTGACGCCACCGGACCACTGTGAAAATGAGCTGCACGTAAAGAGCTTGGCACAGTGGCTGGCACACACTAGGCACCCAAAGAAATGATGGCTGTGGCGGTACTTCAGCAGGGGCACAGAGCAGACTTTCCAAGCAATCCCCCGGCCCTTGGCTTGTATACCGCTGAGCTTGGGCCAAGGCCAAGCTCTCTTCGCCTCCAGAAGTCCACAGGGAAATTCACCCCACTTCCCGGTCCCTGACACCGCCACCCCATCCCAAATCCCAGGCCTGGGCACCTCATTATTTAGGAACTGCGGAGCTCTCTGTTACCCAAGCCCGGCTTATGCGAAGTGGCACCAGGTACCGGGCTAAGAGGTGCCCCTACTGGGTCGCTCGTGGTCCCTGGCAGCCAAATGTTCGGGCGATGAGCGAGCCCACCGGAGTCCCGCGGCCCCTGTGCGGGGTCCGCGCCTGGCGCCGCCGGGGGCCAGGAGCGGCCCGCCCGTCTCCGAGTTGGTCACGCCTGGCCGGGAGCGCCTGAGGCTCGCAGGCACGAGCCAGCGGTTCCGGGCAAACCTCCGTGTGGCCGCTGGGCCTGACTTAGCCGAGTCGGCGCCCGGACCCGGGCCGGGTGGGGGGAGGCTCGGGGGGGTCGGGTGTGGGGGGGGCGACGGCATCCTTACTCGCGGCTCCGGCTGAGGCGGGGCGCCCGGGCCGCCGCTCTGCAGCGCGCCCGCCGGCGGTGGCGGTGGCGGCGTCGGCAATCCCGGCTCTTGGCACCACGCCTGGCGGCCGGCCCAGCGCGAGGAGTGGCTTCCAGGAAGCGGGCGGAGGAGCGTTCCAGCCGAGTCTCGCCGTCGCCGCGGCCCCGCGCGCTCCGAGCGGCCCGGGCGCGGCCCTTCACCGGTCTCCTTGCACCCCCGGCGGCCCCCGCTCGGGCCGAGGGCGCGGGGCGGGCGGGCGCCCGGGCGCGCCGCGCACTTGCCGGGCGGTGCAGGTGGCGGCGCGCGCCCTCCGCCGCTGGGCCCCCGCCAGCGCTGCGCTCCGCGCGCCCGGAGGGGCGGAGAGGCGGGGCGGCCCCCATCCCAGCCCCATTTAACTTTGCGGCGGCGGCAGCGGCGCCGCGGGCTGGAGGCCGGCGTCGGGGAAGGTCGTGGTCGCGGATTCCGCACGAGGTGTGGACGCGGCCGCTCCTGCCGGCTCTCCCCAGCGCGCGCCGAGGCCGCGCGGCCCGGACGGCACGTCCCAGATACTCCTGCGGCGCAAGGTGGGTGCTCTGGGCTTGGCGCGGGGGGCGAGGGAAGGCTCTCCCCCGGGGAGTGAGATTCGGAGCAGGGGCTCCTAAGCAAGGTTGAGGGACTCCGATCGGGAGGAGGGGACTAGGCGGACCCTGGGGGGCTCCAGGACTGGGGCGCTCGCCACGGTTTGGAGACCTCGGGGCGGCACGCTCCGTGAGGTCCTGGAGAATTCGGGAGAGAAATTCCGGGCTCTGCGCCGGCCGAGGGACGCTCTCGATTGTGGGGCAACATCATGGGGGGGGATTTCAGGTTTGGGGGTTTCTAGGAAGAAAACGGGCTGACGGCCGCTAGTAGCCTTGAGCGTCGAGAGGGCTGGCAGGTTGGCAAGTGGGTCGCGAGCGCCGAGAGCGCCCAGGGCCGAGGCGACGCGCCCGCCGTGGAAAGTGGGCGCGCGGGGACTGGACGCGGCGCGGACGCTGGGGGAGGACCTCCAGGCAGCGGGTGGTCGGAGGAGCGTGCGCCAAGACCGCTGGTGCCGCGAGCGAGGGGCGCGCGGTCCCGGGGCCCCGCACTGGCCGCCTCCCTGCAACCCAGAGTCGCCGCCTCAGGTCGGAAACAGCAGCACATTTGCGGATCGCATTAGGCCAGGCCCTTAATGCTTTCTCCAGATGGAGAGAAGCCACCGACCCGCCCCCGGACACCGGCTCCGCCAAGGCGCCCGCGAGGCGAAGCGAGAGGCGAGTGTGACCTCGGCTTTTCCAGTCTCGACTCACACTGATTTCCCTGTAGATTGTCAGGAGAACTCCGAAGAACCCCCCGCTGCCCTCCGGGTCTCGGAAGGCCTCTGCCGGTTCGCCCTCACCTACTTTTAGGAGATGGTGCTTTGCTGGCTCTGAGGCTGTACCCTCCGAACTTCCCTTAACTCAGCTCTCAGGCCTCTCTGGCTGCAGGTCTGGGGCTCCGAGGGCGAACGGTGTCATCTGGTGGGGAAAGCTTTGAACTATCAGAGGACCTGCATTCCAGTCCTAGAATGGTCACTATCTTGCTGTGTGACCTTAGGCAGTTCCCGTCCCCTCTCTGGGCTGGCTTCGTTGGTCTTAGACTCATTTAGGCCTGAAGAAGCAGAAGCTGGCAGGTGCCCTAACCCTTGGCTCCATGCTGGCTTCCTGAGTCAGATGCCAATAGACACACCCTGCTGCTGACACATGGGCTGGGAAGTGGCTGGTGCAGAGCCGTCACAGCTTCTGGAGGGCTAGAGGTGTGGGCTGCACACTGGAGGCAAGTCTAGCTGCCTTCCTGACCTTGATGTGGACTCATCCTAAAGAGAGCTCCAGACAGCCTCTCTCCTGGAGTAGGTTGCCCCAGTGTAGACCTTTCAAAGTTGTTGTGTGGGGTTCAGGGTCCCTCCCTCTGATTGGTCTATTAAGTCATGGGTGCTGCCACTGGAGTCAGAGCTGGTTGGAAACCAACTCTTTCCTCTTTTGTAGGCTACAGGTGAGACCCCGCAGGATACAGGACCCCATGGCTTCCTGGAAGAGCCCCTGGTGGCTGCTCATGTGGATTGTCTTCATGCTCCCTGCCCTCCTGCAGGTAACAGAGAGGGGAGGAAGAATGGCAGGCATACGTCTGTTTACTTAGGAGCATTATTCTAGATCACCTAAGACGTGGTATGATTACAGTTAATCCTATACCAAAGAGAATCCAATCTTCTCTCTTCCCTCCAGCACATGGTATTTCTGGTTGCTTTAGCTGTAAGAATGGCCCAGTCCCTTGGTCCTCTCTGAGTCCTGAGCAGGGCCTTAATACCACTGTGGAGACTATGCACCAGTGATGAAGGGGCTGTGGTGGCCCCTGCCTTTTTGGTCTAGAATGGCTGTCTGCATGTGCCTGTAGAGACTGGACTCCAAGAGGCCAGGGCACGGTGAATGGGCAGAGCCCAGGTTCTGCCCTTCGCTCGGCCGCTAAATAAGTATTTTGAGTTTACATCTATCAACACATATCACACTATTTTGCAGTTCTTTCTTTAGACTCCTGTCCTTCCCATGAGCCTGGGTGGGGGGTGGGGGCAGCTCATGCATTGCATCCTCATTTGCCTACAGGGCAGACTACAGCAAAGGAGTGAAGCTAGCATTGCCTGAAAGACCATAGGGAATGGTGGAGACAGTGGCAAAGAGGATGGTACATGCTCCATCTATTAAGAGCAGCCTCTACCCAACTCCAGCTGATCATTGCCTAGTGAGAATGCAGGCCCAGGATTGCTAGATCTTCCTATTTTCCAAGATAGCTGGATCATTCAGATTTCCTATGAAATCTCTCTGTTTTTGAAGCACTGAAAGCCAGACAAATATGTTTGTAGCCTGGATTCAGCCAAGCAGTTTGTAGTCCCAGATCTAAAGGTGCAGAGCACACCTTAGTCAGTATTGTATCCTTAGGGCTGCTGCTAGCCCATACAGTACCTTGTGTGAATTAGAACAGGCTAGCCCACATGGTATCTTGTGTGATTTAGAACAAGACAACCTCTTCCTGCAGGTATAACTTCTCCAGCCCTTGGCTTGGTGGCCAGTGTGCTCTCAGGGTCTAGCAAAGGTCCTGACACTCAGTGAGGGCTCTGCCATCTGCTGAATGAGCATACACACGTGAATAAAGAGATATGCCCTGGGGTAGATTAACCAGACTGCTCTGTCCCTCATTTCACTCTCCTGGACTTAGTGTTCCGAAGGCCTCTTTCAGCTCCAATGCCCCATGATTTTTGTAACTCATGCAGAACTAGTTAGTGAGGTACATCTTCTCCCCCATTACCCATTTTATTGATGCTGCCCCATAATCACATTTTAATAGATATCTTTTGTTAGAACAAAAGTTAAGTATTTTCAGGGTGATTTTAGTTTTTTTCTGGTCAGCAAGGTGTAGTGTTGTGGTAACAGGGTGGAGACTTGCTTTTCCATCCCATCAGTAGATCTGAAACAGGCTGTGAGAGCCTCAGAGATTTGTTCCTGGTCAAATGGGGCTGAGGCTTCAAGGCACAAATTTAAATGTGCTTTGGGACAGTCTGTTGACCTTTGGCCAAAGGCAGTGTTTGCCCAGCTTGAATGACTTACTGACCTCTTTTGGATTTTTCCGTATCTTTGTGCCTCTGGCAGTGTTGTTTCCCTGTATGGGGCAGGGCACATACAAGGTTGTAAAAGGAGATCTCAGGCCAGCGGTCTTCATCATCCACACCATCCGCTGTTTGAATCCCAGCTCCACCACTTCATTACCTGTCACACAGCATCTCTGCCTCTCAGTTTCCACATCTGTAGAGCGGGGGCCTCTACCTCCTAGAGTTGTTTGTAGGACTGAATCCATTGTGAAGTGGAGAAAGTAACAAACAAAAGCAGTGTCTGACACATAACTGTACAATAAATGTTAGCGCTCTGTTCTTGCTGTTGCTTATTAGTATTAACGGTTTGAAACAAGCGTGGTGCCTGTAATTTCTGCTGTGGAACTGTAGGGGGCACTCAGGAGGCATCAGCTGAGGAGAGAAGATGCTGCAGAGACTGGAAGGAGGTGGGGCTGATCCTTTCCGTGGAGGTTACTGCAGGTGTCAGCGGGATTGGCCAGGGCAGTCATACCATAGGCCCTGGGAGACTATTCTAGTGAAGGGTAGGTCAGTCCTGGGGCCCTGCCCATGGGTTGGACACTTGGTTATCTCCCTAGGGTCATCCTGGGTTTGATTCAAAGCTACCCCTCTGAGGTATCTTGGGATTTTGGTGTTTGGGGGGCCTTAAGGTGTTCTTGAGTCTCTCCCCTTGCCTTGTAAGTGCTGCCACCAAGTGGCTAGTGGAGAATTAATAGCCGTGTGAGGCTGAGCCACAGGGAACATGCGATGTGCCAACTAATTTAATAAAAACTAGATTTTCTTTATTAAATCAGCTAAAACTGAAACTCTCACATTCACTGACCACAAGTAATTGTGATAGATTGCAGAGCAAGCCATGAGGTTGGCACACTTGTGTTTTTCTAACTCGTTCTTGACCATTTCTGGAGGAGCTCACCCAGACAGCTGGAAAGACCTCTAGTCTTCCTGTCTCACAGGCCCTGGAAGCTTCCTGCTGCTCTGGGCCCTCTCCTTAGGGACCCTGATCTTCCCTGGTCAGGGAACAGCTGCTACTGCTCCAGCTGTCTCTTCCAGCTTCTTCATCGAGAAGTCTCCACTCAGTGCAGTATAAATATGGAGCCAGTCACCGCTCCAACCGTGCTTTGTCAGATTCATTCTGCTTCCATCCCTTGATGAAATCTTGGGCAGATTCACTTTCATTTATTAAAAGTGCAGTCCAATTTCAAATTTTGATTCCCCGCTTGATTTAAATCTCATCTTCCTTCTGTCTAGTCTAGGCTTGACACCTGGCTCCCAGTCCCTGAAGTGGGGTCGTGCTGTGGTCTGTCCTCTTCTCACCTCGGCCAGTGGTGAGGACTGGTTCTGGGATACTTCTTCCTTTTGATTATTCTGGGTCCAGCTTTCCTGGGGCTGGAAACATGCAGAGGGGACGGGGAGGAGGGCAAATAGCTCTTTGCTTAACCAGATGCCTCTCTCTGGTCGCTGCCGCTGCCTCGACGGCTCTCACTGACTCTTCTGCCCTCTGGGCAGTGTGTGTGAGTTCTTCAGAGGGCTCTGCAGGACCTACCCTTCCTAAAGCGGGAGGTCCAGCTCTGGCTTGCCTCGTGCTGCTGGGGTCATCTTGCCTAGCAGGCAGCCCTGTTGAGTGGAGTGCTGGCAGGATGGTTTAAACCTAGCTCCCTTTGGTGTTGTCCGCTTGATCCATAGGAAATGCACGCATCCTTGCTGTGCAGACAGTAGGGGTATAGGATTCTCCAACGCTGCCTCTTTTCTCTGTCCTGCCAACTCCCTTCAGTTCCTCATCCCTTGCTCTGGTAGGCCCAGGGGCAAATCAGCAGATCCAGTCTAAGCAGATGTCCATCTGGGGAGTGGAGTGCCAGTCTCTCCTTGCAGGCACCCCAGTCTCTATGAGTGATTCTCGTTTTCTTCAATGCATCTCAGTCCTTCTTGGAGAACTGGGAGGGAGTGAGGTAGTGGCTGGTGATAATAGGACTTATTATGCCCCTTCTTAGTGAGCTTAAAGGGCGATGTCCGCCTTACATTGGTAGCTCTCTTTAGAATGTGGGGTAATTAGCTCCCGTTGGTCATCAGCTTTGGCCCCTATATTCCAATGTTTTGGCATTTGGAAAGGTCTCATTGAATATCTTGACACTAAAATTAGACATGTTGGCTCTAGTCCTAGGGTAATGCTAGTCTTGGTGGTAGTTCTGGTCTCAGTGATTCTGATTTCAGTAGTTCTGGTCTGATGTTTTAAGTATTGTTGTTTTAGGTGATTCTTGGTGGTTCTGGTCTCAGTGGTTCTCTCTGGTGTTGTGTTTGGTCTTGGTGTTGTTTCTGGTCTTAATCAGTCTGGTTTCATCAGTTCTGGTGTTGAGAGTGGTTCTGGTCTAAATGATTGGGGATATTTTGGTGGTTCTGGTCTTGACGGCGTTTTTGTCTCTGTGGCTGTCAGCTTGCTGGAGGCTCCGGTGTCAGTAGTTCTTGTCTTTTTGGCTCTGGCCTTGGGGCAGTTCTCCCCTCTGACACCACAAATGTTAATCCCAGCCTTTAGCTTTCACTCCATCTCCTTTAAATCAGGAGGCAGAATCCAAGCTCAAGTGGTTGTTGTGAGGTATAGAAATCGCCCACCTCCTCCAAAACTCTCTTCTGACCCAGGAGAAGGAGGGTGGCAGACTCAGTCCGAGGTGGCAGCATGTGAATTAGGTCCTACATGAGCAATGGTTAGAGATCCACAGACACTCGTGTTCACCCTTTACAATAGTTTCTTATGATACCAATTAATTTGTGGTAGGATCTTTTGTTTTTTCATCCTTTTCATCTGTGTCTCTCTTTGCTCTCATACGCATGATCTCCATATCTTCTGATCATCCTTCCTCAGAACTCCCCAGCCAAGTTCTGTGGCACTTTTCCTGCTGTTCCCTATCCAGGAGGAGGTTTAAGAGAATGACAGTCAGTTGATTGAGCTCATTGCCATAGCTTGACATGCTGTGTCTAGAGGTGCTGATCACTAGCAGATAAATTATGCAAATAAAACATTTAGATTTTAGAAAAATAGAAGGTACAGATAAATGAAAGGAAAATCAAAATAAAAAATTTGCCTTAATACTATCATCCAGATAACAACTATTAACATTTTCATGTGTAATCTTCCAGACTTTTTCTATGCATAAATATGACTTAAATATACATATATATTTTAATAAATGGGATCCTGCTAAATATACTATTTTATACGTCATTTTTTTCAATCAATATATCATGAACATCTTTCCATGTCAGTACATATGTGACTGCATTTTCATTTGTAATGGCTGTGTTCATTGTACTTATGGATATACCACAATACCGTAATTTGCTTATACACATTATTTCTTTATTGGACGTTTGGGTTGTTTCCAGGATGGTTTGTTCACTTATGTCTGCTGTCAGCCACCTGGAATGAACATCTTATGCTCACATGTTTGCTTGCTTATTTGAATATTTCCTTAGAATAATTTTTTCTTAGTGGAATGTGCTCTGCTACACACTTGATACACATTGTGGCCCACCTCCTCTTCACCCTGTTTTATTCCGGGTGGAGTTTTTCCAGCACTTGGTTTTATGTCATAAATGTACTTCCTGTGTGACCTCATCCTCTGCAGTGATTTTGCATGCGTATTCCAAGCTGTGTGGACACTGATGGTGGTCGGAGCAGAAAGACCTAAGCTTCTCCTGGAGGCAGACTCCAGCTTATTACCAGGTTGCCCCCAAGGCCTGCAACTTCAGGAAGGAGGCACTGGTAGACCCAGCGACAGTCCGGGTGGAGGAGACCAGAGCTCTCTCCTTGTCTGTCTACCATACCTGCGCTCTTTCTACCTCTCTGGAGAGGGAACGCCGTCTCAGGCTCTTTCTGTAGCTCATCTTGGGCTCTTTTTAAAAGCTCCTCAATTCCAGGATTCTGCCCTTTGCCCTCTTCTTCCTCTCTCCATATGCCTCCCTCAGGCAGCCTTAGTCACTCTCTCCAGGGGCCTCTGCCTGGGGTTTATCACAGGGGACCCACGTCTCATACTGGTTCAGGCTTTCAAATTTGGGCTTTTTCGATGTTCTCTTCAAATAGGATTATACGTATATATAGACACACACTGAAAAGACAAAAAGTCCATTATTTTACATTAACTGTTAAACGTAAACATTGAAAATAAAACACAATTTTGATAACTCTGTTTTGGTTTTTCTTTCTTTCTTTCTTTTTTTTTTAACTTGAAGACCTCTCCAAAATGGAAGAGGCCCAGCATCTCTGAGAGGCTTCTATCTGCCTCTTCCATGAGCTGCAGATCCATATATCCATGAGCTACTACCCACCTCCAGGATATCCCTTGGGGGCCTCAAACACAATACTTCTTAAACGGAAGTCCTCACCACCTACTCAGCTCTGTCTCACTACCTGGATTCTCCATCATCTAGTCATTCCATCCAGAATCCTGTGATCATTCTAGATGCCTTCTTCTCTGTTGCTCCTGCCCTGGACCCATTCAGCTACTAACTTCCATTTGTTCCATCTCAGAAATGTCTCTTAAATCTGATTCTTCCTCTCTGTTTCCGTTGACCCAATATGTTTGAAGAGTAGGGTACATGGCAGCATGAGGTATGAAATAACAATGAACAAAGACAATTTGTGGCTACACTGGGGAGAAACTTGATGAGCATGCTAAATAAATAAATAATAAAGAGGACTTTATTCAGCGGCCAGCGTGGAGTCCTGTGGGCGTTGATCTGGAGGTGATGGGAGGCACCAGTAAGACTCCATTGGACCACTGGGGGCACATTTGAGCAAAGGATACTTGGGAGGTCACTGGTACTAGTCCAGGTTGGTAATGATGAGACCTTCAACTCGGTTCACACGAGTGCTTGGGTGGGGAGTTAGTTGTGGACAACAGGATATGACTATGGAAACCATTTTAGAACCTGAAGGGATACAACTTGACAAGTGATTACGTGGGATTGAGCGAGAGAGGA
This sequence comes from Diceros bicornis minor, assembly GCF_020826845.1. Lineage (NCBI taxonomy): Eukaryota > Metazoa > Chordata > Mammalia > Perissodactyla > Rhinocerotidae > Diceros > Diceros bicornis. Next base: position 96,066,608 of record NC_080744.1, read on the forward strand.
AAGAATTGAAGATTTTTTCAGGTTTTACACAAGTTTTAGGGACACATGAAGGTGAAAATTCACTCTGAGCTTGTGAAATGGTTGGTTATGTTTGAAGGAGTAGTTTCAGAGGAAGATGCAGAAGGTAAGGCACTGCATAAAGGAAATGTATAATACTCTTTGAGAGGGAAACAGCATCATTAGAAAGGTTTTTCTGAGCAAGGCGAACACTGCAGTATATATGTACTCCAAAGGGAAGCAGCCAGGAGAGAGGGATGGATTAAAGATACAAGAGGAAAAAACCAATTATGTATAATTGTTTCATAACAGAAAAAAAGTAGGCAGTGTTCCCCCATTGCATTGCTAATGGGTCTTAAAGTACCAAAGCTAACATCTTATGGAAACCACATTTCAAGGTTTATGATTGTGATTGCTCTCAGTTTATTTTTACAAAGATGCTAATTTCCATAAATAGCATGGAAGCATAAAGCAATTTCCTCTCCAAGTATTTTATGCAATTACTTTCTGGAATTTGTCAGCACTGAACAGCTCCAGCCAATGTATGCTATAAATTATTGTGGTCAAATACTCAGAAATACATTTGTTCTGCAAGCTTTCACTTATAAATATAATAGGATTTTATTTTGAAAATAATTTTGAAAAAGGAAGAATAACACTATTTTATTAATGCTCATTTATGCTAAAGACGCTTTAAAATCTCTTCACTCTGTCTTGAAATTTCCATTGTGTTTTTTTTCCTGATTTAAAAACATAAAACATATTTATTATAGAAAATGTGGAAAAGACAGGAAAGGACAAAGATGAATAAAATCACCTTTAATTCTACCAATTTTTAGGATTTTGTTGTATATATTTCTAATATTCTTCTTAGAATATTAATATCAATATATATCTTTGAAAAAGTGATTACATTTTTGTTTATAAAGTTTTAAAGATTTAACAATGTGAGGAATATTTCTATATCATTAAATTTTTTTTATAATAATATTTAATGTCTTCATAGTATTGCATCCTTTGGACATGCTATATTTTATTACCTAATTCTTTAGTGCTGAACATTTAGGTTGATCAGTTTTTTGCTATTGCAAGTGATGCTGCTGTAAATATGCTTGCAGATCCATCTTTGCTCACATTTGTGATTATTTTCTTTGAATACATTTCTAGAAAAATGTATGTGTTGAGGCATAATTTTGGGGTCAAAAGCTATGTGCAGTTTTAAGACCTTTGATTTATAGTATCAAATTGCCTTTCAGAAAATTTCTATCACTGTATACTCTTACTTTGCAATAGTTGGCAATATAAGATTTAAGGAAATCTTACTAGTGAGAGATTCTTAAAAACACTTTTGGGCCATTTATATTACTGCTTATGTTTTTGGTCTCCTTAAGACATTTGAAATAGAATAACAGATTTTATCTTCATATTTTTGCATATTTTTCTATTGATAATTTCTTATTACTTTGTAAGTGCTCTTTATATATAAAGAATAATAACCTTTTGTCTTAATATGTTGCAAATAATTTTTCCCTTTTGTCATTAATATTTTATTCTTATTTATGTTTTTGATATACTGACATTTAAAATTTTCGAGTAGTCTACTCTAGGAGTCTCTTAGTTTAAGAATTCTTTGCCTTTGCATCATGCTTGGAAATAACCTCATACTGAGAGAAAATATATGTATATCTATGTTTTCTTCTAGTGTTGTATTTCTAGAATTTTTATTTTAGAATATATTTAGTCAATTAATCTGTCAGTCTCTTCCTGTGCTAATACCATGATTTTAATGTTACCGTAGCTTTGTAATGTGTTTAGTATCTACTAAGGCAAGACCTCTCTTCATTACTATAGTTTTGACTAGTCCAGAAGGTCGTTAAAATTATTTGGTCAAGTTCCAAGAACAAAAGTCCTGTCGTTTTAAGTGCACATGGCATAATGCAGAAGTAACAACAGTTCCTTCTCTCAAAACAAACAAACAACAACAAAAAGAACAAAGTTTATCTCCAAAGAAACAAGGTACTGGCACCAGCCCCCAAGTCAAATTCTGAAGTACTTTTCTGAGTGAGAGAGAATCCTGAAGGCTGGTATGTGTCTCCTTGGATTGTGAGCAGGGCAGAGATTTCGCTAAGGATGACGGTCACAAATTGTACCTATTTAATAAACTTTTGGTAAGAATTGTGAAATTGGGGGCTCTGAGGGGACTTGAAAGAAGTGGGCGTTGTCCCCATAGAGGCCTACTTTGACACCAAAAATGGCAAGGGCTAAGTTGAAGGGAAAATTGTTGACACAGAGTTTTTGTTGACTAGGTGTACAGCATAACCTCCCACAGAGGGAGCCTGCTGAAATGGGCTAAGTGGGGGACGGAGCACACTTTCCAGAACAAAGACCTGTGGTTGAAGGGAGTTTCATGAGAACCTCACTGACTTTTGAATGTTGAAAATAAAAGGAAGATGTGACCCTAGAGAAAAGGAAAGAGCATATTTAGCCAGACAACAAAGCAGAACTGAAGCAATGGACTAGTCACTCTAGTTCATTCCGTCTCGTACCTCATGTCCTCTTCATGCTCTTCTTCAGCAAACAGCTGACCCCTTAGAAACAGCAAAAATAAACACAGTGGAATAAGCACTGGGGACATGCTAGACAGAATGGGTAGTCTACAAGATGAAATATAAAAAAAGAAACAAATGATTATAGCAAAATGATAACAGGAGATCAAATATATGTGTAATTAATAATTCTTGAAAAGAACAGAAAAAATTCAGCAATATATTTAAAGAAAACTTTTCTCACTCTTTTTCCTCAGGTTTTTGTAAATATTGATTCTGTAACTTTTGGCATTGAGTGTTACTAAAGAGAACTCTGTTGCTAATCTGATTTTTTCTCTTGTATGTGCCTGGCTTTGTCTGCCATGATACCTACATGATTTCTTCTTTATTCTGAAGTCCATATTGTCGCCTGGACATGATGTAAATAATTTTTATGTAAATAATTTTTTATCTTCACAAGTGCTAGTGTGTATGTGTTTCAGGAAAGGTTTTTTAATCTGGTCTTCAAATCTGTAATGTTTTTATTTTTGCTCTTATTTATTCTTTTCCTAAGCTCACTTTTTCTGTTGTCTTAAAATGTTTTCTTTGAACTCTTGTGTTTCTACCCAAGCTTTTTAAAAGAGACATCAGGTTGTCTATAATTTATTTGTGACTGTTTTTTTGAATAATTTATTTAGTGATACGTTTGTTGACTACATTTGCTTATGTTTCTTTCTATTTTTAAAAATGTGTATGCATCAATCTTGTGAGAATTCTGTTCTGATAGGGATTCTTTTTTTAATGGTGCTCTGCTCCATGTGTCTCTAATCCTCCTTGGTTAGACCAGCAGGCTACCCAGGGCATGTTCTTTTCTTGGTGTTGACAGAGACATGTGAGAGCAAGTCCAAATGTGCAAGAGTCTTTCTTGTGCCTTCTTCTTGTGTCATTTCTGCTAACATGCCATTGGCCAAAGCAACTCACATAGCTGAAGCCACAGTCAGAGGGTAAGAAGTACCCTCACCTGTTATGAGGCCGAAGCAAGTTATATGGCCAAGCCCCTGATCATTGAGGTAGGCAAGTATGCTCCTCCCATCGAGAGTATGTGTATGTATGTGTTGGGGGGGTGAGGAGGGGTGAGTGAATATTTTCGAATAATAGTCTCATTTAATCTGGCAAAGCCAGGCTTTTCATTGAGGCAGTATAACTCTGGAGAGCATGCTTTTATCACTACACCCACACCATCGTCATAAACTAGTATTACTGAATTGGGAAAGTCAACACTAATGATGAATTGCAGCCAAGCCTCACTTCATGATGTAAAGCCAGCTTTGCTTCATGAGATATATGTTCATGTAAGATAGGGAGGCTGTGATACCTTCCTTCCTACCTTACTCATAATTTTACTTCTAACCCTAAACATTAATCTGTAGCAAGTAGAAATCTAGAAATTGATTCCTTTCAACCTCCTAGTTCAGTGTTACTTAAACTTTTTGACTGTGATCCACAGGAAGAAATACATTTTATATCATGACTCTATGCATGCACATATACATGTATTTATAATCCTGGAACAAAAGTTTCCAGAAACAAGGCTTATCCTTCCTATGAGTGATTCACTGTGATATTTCGTTTTTTATCCATTCCATTCCAATTGATTCCATAAAAATGGCTGGTTAAGATCTAATAAATTCATTTCATGACCCACTAATGGGCTGTATTTATAGTTTGAAAAAACACTGCCTTAGTTACTAAACCCTATTCTCTGTCTGCTTTCGTGTGTATTGATTTTCCTTCTCTGATATTTGGCTGGAGGGAGGGGGTTGGTCAATGAAACTCCTCGCACAACTCTCAGATTCTGGTTGGCCGTCACCTAGTGTAGCTCTGCTCTCCTGGGGTGGTGTGTTCCCCTACCAAACCAACCGTTGCCAGTGGTGAACACGTAAAGCTATAATTCCCAGCATGCTTGGTTATCACGGTTCTTCAAAGCTATCTAGAGGTTTGTATTCTTTTACTCGTCTGACTACTAACATGATGAGTCATATTAATAAGTTTCCTGATATTGAATCATCCTTGTGTTCCTGGCGTTAACTGTACTTGGCCATGATATATTGTTTTTCTAATATTCAGCTGGATTTGGTTTCAGATATTTTGTTGAAAAGTCCTACATCTGTATTCATAAGTAGTGTTGGTTAGTACTATATTTTTCAGGTTTCTATATCAAGCTTTTTGTTAACTTCATAAAATGGATTGGAACATTTTCTGTCATTTTTCCCTTTCTGGATCAGTTTAAATATCACAGGAATAACTTGTTCCTTGAAGGTTTGAAAGAACTTGATAGTAAAATAAATGTAGCATGGAACTTTTTTGGGGGAGTAGTTTTTTGACAGCTTTTTTTACTTTTTATATGATTGTTGAATTATTCAGGTTTTCTCCTGCTTCTTTAATCAAGTTTAGTAATTTACCTTTTCCTAGAAACCTTCTATTTCATCAAAATTTAAAAATTTTGCAGGACAGAGCAAAGGGGAGTATTTTGTAATTAAAAAAAATTTTTTTTATTATTTTACTTTAACTTCTGATCTATTTTTTCCTCAGGGAATGCAGCTTTTGAAGTTTTAAGTTTTGAAGTGCTCAATTTCATGAATGTTGCAAGGATATTTGACAGTTTGACATTTCTCTAAGTTTCCACGGATGGCTGACAAATCGTGTTCTCTGTATTAGGGAATGTTGTGTTATTGTCTCCTCTCTTCCTTCCCTGGTTCTTTCTGTCCACTCTTTCCTCACTCTCACACAAATACCTATTTAGTCCTGGCAGGGAACAGTTTATCTCTTTTCTTCTTGTCTCCTACTGATCCTTGTTCTCAGGAGCTCTCTTTCCCCCCAGTGCTTGTCCAGCTGTCTTTGTGAACAGAGGTGGTTCTCTCCTTAAGGGGAATAGAGGGCCCCGTGTTGGCTAAGATTGAATTCTGCTTCCCCATTTGCTGATCTTGCCTCTGGGTTGTTTTTCAGTTTTTCCAATATTATCAATAATGAAATCTTCAACATCTTTGTACACAAGTATTTTGCTTTATTACCAAGTTGTGCCAGTTCACACTCCTGTTAGTAGACTGAGAGAGGGCCCCTCTCACCATATGTGCACCAGCATTTGATATCATTAAAAAATGTTGTCAGTTTGATGGCAGTCCAGACATTTTAAACCCAGGTAGAACTGACCACTCTGGTTATCAGAGCAGGGAATTCTAGGGGTGGGAATGGCTCATTTAGGGGTACGTTTTAAGCTGTGTTATAAAATGGATAAATGGTGAGTCTGTAGTTCATGAAAAGAGAGACTCCTACATGTTAAAGTCCAAAAATAAGGTACCAGTAACTGGGGGTGGGGGTGGTCTGGTGGATATAATTATAAGCAAAACTTGCTGGTGCTCAGTGGGACCTGGGAGACAGGACCCCGGGTGAGTTTAGAAAGGAGAAAGCACTTTCAGGGTCTTTTGCTGGGTTGAAGGCAGGGACTGTGAAGACCTGCTTGATTTGGTTCTCGGTGAGGCTGGGGGATCTTCCCACTTGCTGGGACTGAAGACTGAAGCCAGTGGTGGAAAGAAGCCAGCCTGAATGTGAGGGGCATGACTGTCCCTCTGGAGGAAGGGTTGCGTAGCTGTTGGCAATCAGTTGTGGTCCTCCTTTGCTCAAGTTGAGAGAGAAGAGAAGGGGAATGTGTGGGATGGGCAGAGTAAAGCAGGTCCAATGTCCTGTGGCTGCTCAAACCAAATTTCTTTCAGTGCAAACACTTCACACTTAGAATGCGGAGCCTCCTTTCCGTGGAGCAGTGGTCAGTGGAACAAGAGCAATGAATACTCCCTCTCCTGATGGCCCTCTGATGGAAGCAGACTCTTCCAGACCCTGGTCAGGCCTTTCTGTCACTCCTCAGGACAGGCTTTGTGGCCTTGCATCGTGGAGGTAGCACAGTGGCTTTGAGCTGACTTTCGAGCCCTCCGTCCGTTCCATCCTTGGGAGGTCCTGCATGTGGCAGGCATCGTTGTTTACAGCTTCGGGGTGGAGCACTTGTGCTGTACACTCTGTAAACACTTTCTGGGATGCATTAGCAGCTTCCATTGTTAGAGCCAGGAAAGCATTTGGTGCACAGAGCAGGGAAGGAACGCGTGGAGCGGCAGGCGGCCCTGCTCTGCGGGCTCTGTTCAGGCCCTGCCGTGAGGAGGCCGTTTACCTGGGTGATGCCGGCTGTGCACCTGGCTGATGCTAGGTGGATCCTTAGCAATGTACTTAGCAACCAGACACTTTAAAAGACCACTGAGAGATTTGAGTTGTGGGGCGGGGAAGAGCCCAACCCATGCTATGGAATGATCTAGCTACAATTTATTACATAGCTAATTGATAAAACTAATAGATAGGACATACACATGTGTGTGCACAGACAGCAACACAGATGCTGTGCTGCTACGACTCCCAGCGGGGCACTGGCGAATCCCTTGAGTGTGACAGGCCGAGTGTCTCTGTCCTTCTTGGCTTCATTGCTAAGTTTTTCTCTGGTGTCTGCTGATCCTCTTTGATGCCCACCCCAGGACACAAGGCATTCCAGTAAGCCTTGGCTCCTGAGCTCTTCCTCGGCCAGCCCTTGGGTGGTGTCCTGGATAGATGCTAACAGTTTTTTCCACTCTAGGAATAACCAAGGGAAGCTTGTCCTTCAAAAGACACATGGTGCACAGGACATAGGCATCTTTTTTAAGCTGTCGTGTGGAAGTACTCACTGAGCTCAGAGCTCTGTTTTGTAATATAAGACTGTGGGATTAGCACATAATTCTGAGATACAATTAACAAATCCATTGACTGGCAATCCCTGATGAGGTCAGGAAAGAAAGTGTTCTTCATGGAAATTAATGCAGGACTAGAGTTGGCACTAAAAGTACAAATGGAGTCCTACTCTGTGTTCAGCATTTGGAATTCATAGATTCTTGCCTCCTTTCTCTGTGATGGTAAGGCATGTGTGTGTACAGGAGTTTTAGCTTCTTTGGTGTGTTAGAATTCCCTTTATGGGATATGTGGTTTGCAGATATTTTCTCCTGATCTATAACTTGTTTTTTTAATCCTCTTACCAGGGTCTTTTGTAGAGGAAAAGTTTTAAATTTTGATGAAGTCCAGTTTATCAATTTTTTTCATTTGTGGATTGTGGTTTTTGGTGTCATGGCTGAGAACTCTTTGCCTAGGTCCTGAAGATTTTCTCCTGTGTTTTCTTTTAAAAGTTTTACATTTTTATATTTAAATTTGTGATCCGTTTTAAATTGATTTTTGTATAAGGTGTGAAGTTAAGGTCAAGACTCACTTTTGCCTGTGGCTGTCCAATTCCTCAGCATCATTTGTTGAAAAGACTATCCTTCCTCTATTGAATTACTGTTGCTCCTTTGTCAAAAATCAGTTGGGAGCATTTCTGTGGGTCTATTTCCAGACTCTCTCTTTTGTTCCATTGATCTATGTGTTTGTCCCTCCTCCAATACCACACTGACTTTGTTACTGTAGCTGTGTAGCAAGTATTAAAACTGAGTATAGTGGTTCCTCCCACTTTATTCTTTATCAAAATTAGTTTAGCTATTCTCTTTCCTTTGCATTTTTATATAAATTTTTGAATAAGCTTGTCTAGATATACAAAAAGTCTTGCTGGAATTTTGATAGGAATTGTGTTAAATATGTTAATCGGTTTAGGGGAGGATTAACATCTTTACTATGTTGAGTCTTCCAATCCATGAACATGGTCTGTCTCTTTATTATTTAGATCTATTTTGGCTTCTTACATAAGTGTTTTGTAAAATTCTGAACATCTTGTTAGATTTGTATCTAAATATTGTGTATTTTTTGGACTGGTTGTAAATGGTATTGGGTTTTTCATTTCATTATTCATATGTTAGCTACTAATACACAGAAATACAATTGAAATACACAGAAATACAATTGATTTTTGTGTATTGCTCTTGTACCCTGCAACCTTCTAAACTCTCATATTAGTTGTAGGAGTTTTTTGGTAGATGCCTTGGGATTCTCTACATGGACAATATGGTGTAAGGCCTAAAATTAAGACCTGGTGTTATGTGTTGGCTTGACTAGGACCTTGACTGGCCTAACTGCAAGTTTCCCTCCGCACTCTAGGGGATATTGTCCCCTAGACAAACAGCCTTCCTTATTGAGGGGGCCAGGCAAAGTTCCTGCTTATGCCTGAGTAGTGGGTTTCAGTCCCCTGCAGCCTGCAGACTTACTCAACAAGTCACTCACATCCTCCTGAAGGACCCAGAGGTCACCTTACCATCCTGATACTACAAAACCAGCCTCCCTTGTCCCTGCTTGTTTACTCTGTCCCTGAGTGCAACCCCGTGTGGCCCTGCATGGCATGTGGCATCCTCTTCCCAGGGTTGTGAGTATATGTGACTAATAAACTGTTGTCTGTCTCATTGCCAGTGTCAGGTGTCATGTGTCTGGCCAATCCCTTCTTCATGAATGGTGTGACTAGGAGGTGATGAAACAGATAATCATGTCATCTACAAATAAGGACAATTTGATTTCTTCCTTTTCAATCTGTATGCTTTTGTTTTCTTTTGTTGCCTTATTGTGCTGACTATCATTATAGTACTGTGTTGAATAAAAGTGATGAGAGTGGACATCCTTGCCTTATTCCTAATCTCAGGGAGAAAATGTTTGGCCTTTCACTGTTAAGTATGACATTGCCTGTAGATCATTGTGCTTCATCAAGTTGAGGAAGTTCCCCTCTATGCCTAGTTTGCTAGGAATTTTTATCATGAATGAGTGTTTAATTTTGTCAAATGCTTTTTTTCTACATCAATTGATAAGATCTTGTGATTTATCTTCTTTACCCTGTTGATTTGACATAGTACACTGATTGATTTTCAAATAACGAAATGGCCTTGCATCCCTAGAATAAACCCCACTTGGTGATGATATATCGTTCTTTTTATAATTGCAGAATATTATTTGCTAATATTTTGTTGAGGATTTTTGCATCTAAATGCATGAGAGATATTCATCTGCAGTTTTCTTTTTTGTGCTGTCTGTGTCTGATTTTGATATCAAGGTAATACTGTTTTCATAAAATGAGTTGAGGAGTGTTCTCTCCTCTTCTGTTTTCTGGAACAGTTTGTGTAGAATTGCTGTTAATTCTTTAAATGTTTGGTAGAATTCTCCAGTGAAACCATGTGATCCTGGAACTTTCTTATTTGACAGGTTTTAAACCATGAACCCAATTTCCTTAATAGTTGTAGCATTATTAAGATTATCTTTTTTATATTGGGTGACTTTTGGTAGTTTCTGTTTTTTTAAGGAATTGGTCTATTTCATTTAAATTGTTGAATTTATGCATGTAGAGTTGTTTGTTGTATTCTCTTATTATCCTTTTAATGACTACAGTATCTGAAGTGATATCCTGTTTCATTCCCAATGTTTGTAGTTTGTATCATCTCTTTTTTATTCTTCGTCAGTCTTACTTGCTTTTTTTCTGTTGGTTTATTGTTTTGTTGATCTTTTCAAAGAATCAGCTTTTTCTGTCATTGATTTCCTTTGTTACTTTTCTATTTCAATGATTTCTGCTCTTTATTATTTTCATCCTTCTGGTTGCTGTTTTTTTTCTCTTTATTTTCTATTTTCTTGGGGTGGAATCAGATTATCAATTTGAGATCTTTTCCTTTTTTCTTTCTTTTTTTTTTTTCTTGTGGGAAGGACTAGCCCTGAGCTAACATCCGATGCTAATCCTACCCCCCCCCCTTTTTTTTCCTTGAGGAAGATTGGCCCTGGGCTAACATCTGTGCCCATCTTCCTCCACTTTATATGGGATGCCACCACAGTGTAGCTTAATAAGTGGTGTATCGGTGCATGCCTGGGGTCTGAACCTGTGAACCCCAGGCCGCCGCAGCGGAGTGTGCGCACTTAACAGCTGCGCCACCGGGCCAGCCCTCCTTTTTTCTAATGTAAGCATTTAGTGTTATAAATTTCTCTTTCTGTAGCTTGTTTTGCCATATTCCACAAAATTTCAAATGTTTTACTTTCATGTTCATTCATTTCTTTGGATTTTTTAATTTCCTTTGAGCAGTTCTCTTTGACCCATGAATTATTTAGAAATATGTTATTTAGCTTCTGTTTGGAGAATTTCCTGTTACCTTTCTGTTACTAATTTCTAGTTTGATTCTGTTATGGTCAGAGAACACACTCTGTATGATTTCAGTTCTGTTATATTTGTTGTGGTTTCTTTTATGTCCAAAAATATGGTCTATCTTGGTAAATGTCCCATGGGAACTTGAAAACAATGTGTATTCTGCTGTAGTTGAGTGGTGTGCTCTTTAAATGTCAATTAGATTTTGTTGGTTGATGATGTTTTTAGTTCTTTTATATCTTTGCTGATTTTCTATCTAGTTATCAATCACAAAGAGGAGTGTTGAAATCCCCAACCATAATAGTAGATTTGTCTATTTTTCCTTACAATTTTGTCAGTTTTTGCTTCAAATATTTTGAAGCTCTGTTGTTTGGTGCATATGATACATTAGTATTCCTATGTTTTCTTGGTAGAATGTTCCTCTATGTCCCTGGTAATTTTTTTTGCTCCAAAGTTTACTTTGTCTGCTTTAATGTAGCCACTTATTTTAAAAATTACTATTAAATATATTTTTAGCATAATATATATTTTTCTTTTACTTTAATATTCTACTTTCCACCTGCATATATCATTATATCTGAAGTGAGTTTTTATAGAGAACATATAGTTGAGTTGTGGTTTTTTAAATCCATTCTGCCAGTCTCGGTGTGGTGTATTTTGTGTATTTCAACCATTAACATTTAAAGTTAATGGTCAACATTATTGAGATGTTATAATTATATGTTATGATTGTTAAAATTATATGTTATAATATGTAGGGCTTTAGCTTGCCACTTAAAATTTTTTTTTCTCTTTCTGTTTTCTCTGTTTTTCTTTTATTGCCTTCCTGTGGGTTACTTGAACATTTTTTAGAATTATGTGTTTATTTATCTATAGAGTTTTTGAATCTCTCTGTCTTCCCCTTGTGATTGCGCTGTCTTATCACAGTCACTTCGAGTAAAATGTAGAAACCTGACCTCCATTTAAGTTCTTTTACCCTTCCCCCTTTTTATTATGGTAACTATCTTAAATATGTTCTTGTCATACACTGAACACGACATCAGATGATATAATTTTTGTTTCAACTATCAAACATATTTAAAAAAAAAAAACTCATTAAGAGAAGGATATTCTATTATCTTTACCCCTATTTTTACCCATTATACTTTTCTTTCTTCCTTCTTGAAGTGCCAAGCCTCCTTCTGCTATCATTTCCTTTCTTTTTGGAACACTTCCTTTATCCTTTCTTTAAGGGTAGGTCTTCTTTAGAGTGGGTCTTCTGGTAACAAATTCTTAGTTTTCTTTCATCTGAGAATGTCTTGATTTCCCCTTTACTCCTGAAGGGTATCTTTGCTAAGTATAGAATTCTGGTCTAAATGTTCTTTTATTTCAGCCCTTGAAACATATGCTACTTCTTTCTGGCACCTATGGTTTCAGATGAGAAATCCGCTGTCCTTCATTTCTCTCTAGCTGATTTGTAGACTTTTGTTTGTTTTTAGATTTCATGTGTTTGATTATGATGTGTCTAGTTGTGTATTTCTTTGGGGTTATTCTGTTTGGGGATTCAGATTCTTGAATCTTTGGTTTTATGCTCTTCCCCAAATTGGGAAATTTCAACCATTATTTCTTCAAATATTTTTTTCAACCCTACACTATTTCTCTTCTCCTTTTTGTACTCCGATGACACAAATGTCACATCTTTTGTTATTGTGGCATAAATCCCTGATGCTCTGTTAATTTTATTTTCAGACTATTTTCCCTCTCTTGTTCAGACTGAGTAGTTGCTCTTTCTCTTTCTTCAAGTTTCCTGATCTGTCATCTCAATATACTAAGAAACTATATCCAGTGAGTTTTTTTGTGTGTGCATTTTTTTTTTTTTGCTGGGATAGATTTGCCCTGAGCTAGCATCTGTTGCCAATCTTCCTCTTTTTTTTGTTTTCCCTCCCCGAAGCCCCAGTAGAGAGTTGTATATTCTAGTTATAAGTCCTTCTAGTTCTTCACTGTGAGCTGCTGCCACAGCATGGCTGCTGACAGATGAGTGCTGTGGTTCTGCGCCCAGAAACTGAACACAGGCCACCGAAGCGGAGTGCACTGAAATTTAACCACTAAGCCATCAGGGCTGGCTCTCTAGTGAGTTTTTAAAATATTGAATTTAAAAAAATAATTAAAAATTTTTATTGTATTTTTAATTCTGTAATTTCTATGTGTTTCTTTTTTGTATCTTCTATTTCTTTTCTGAGATTTTCTATTTTTTCATTTGTTTCAACAGTATTCATAATTGGTCATTGAAGCATTTTTATGATGGCTGCTTCAAAATCCTTGTCAGATAATTTGAACATCTGAGTCATCTCAGTGTTGATTGTCTTTTCTCATTTAAGTTGTAATTTTCTTTTTTCTTGGTATAACAAATGATGTTTTTATTGTATTCTAAATATTTTGGGTATTATGTTATGAGACTCTGGATCCTACTTAAATCTCTCTTCTATTTTAGCAGACAGTCACCCTGTTTAGATTAGTGTACAGGTCCTTGACTGCTTTTGTGGGCCATAATTATAATGACAATTTAATTTTTTGAACTTCTGCAGTGGTATTCTGGTCTGCTTCGTTTGTGTGCAGTGGTATTCCACACTGTAGTTCAGTTCCCAAACCTTTTACACTGTTAATTCTAGTCAGTTGCATATGTGGGTTGGTTAGGAATTTGCTTAGAACTTTATAAGCAGGTCTAAAGATGCCCTTTCTCCAACTCCCTCCCCTCCAAGCTCTGCCCCACCCCGCTCTTCTACTTGGGAGGGGAAAGAGTGCCACTTGCCACTGCTAGGTGGGGGTGGGAGTCCAGGCTACCCACTTGGTCTCAGCAGAGATTGTGCAGCAGTGGGGAAGTATCACACTGGTCTACCCACTATCATTGTGGGTAGGGGTGGGGATCCAGGATTCTCACGTGATCTTTGCTGACATCAAGCCATCAGCTAGGGGAGGGTAGTGTGTTCCAGACTGTCCATTACCACTCATTGGGGAGTGAAAGTCCAGGCTCTCCACTCATTCTCCACTGGCGCTGCTGCTGTTGGTGGTGGGGCATTCATGCTGTTTGGTTAGGGTAAGGTGGTTATTGTCAAAAACTATTTCTGTCCTGCTGGGCTATCACTTGGTCTTTTGGCTACAGAAAGCAGGCTTTTTTTTTTTTTGTCTCTGCTTGTTGGCATTTCTGTGTTGCAGTTTTCTAGCGCTCAGTCCAGAATATATGAAATATAAGAGGAAAACCCAGGGAACCCACCACTGTCTTGTTCCTCAAGTCCCAAGGTCCCTAGCCAGTCTGGCCTCTTCTTTCCTTCTTTCTGAGTCTTCTTATGGTTGTTTGCTGCATTATGTCCAGGGTTTTTAGTTGTTCTTAGCTGGGGAGAGTAGGGAGACATGAGTCTACACCATTTTGTTCATAATCCTGCATTCTTTTTTTTTTATCTTTGAGAAATTCAATGCTTTCACTAGGGTATGACCAGGTTCTGATTTTGATCTGCACGTTTTAGCCATTTTCTTTGGATTGGGGATGTTTTCTTTTAGTATATCTTTAAGTATTTTTTTTCTCTTCCTGATTTTCTGTTCTCTTCTATAAGAACATGAATTATCCATGTGAGATCTCATTGTCTGTTCTCCTTGTCTGTCATCTTCTCTTGTAATTCTTGAATTTTCCTTTTCATTCCTAATTCTCATGCTTGTCTTCTACTTCACTGACTCTTAATTTTCTATAATATAATTTCTGCTCTTTACTCCTTCTAATGCTTTAAGACATTATTTCCTTACATTGTTTTCTTATGCCAGCTCCTTTTTCATTTAAAACTGTTGTCTTATCAACTCATCTTTCTTGTTTTTCAGAGTCCATGTTTACTTTAATTTCCTTAAGCATTCAAAGCAAATGCTATTTAGTTTCCTAGAGTAAAATTTTTTTCCAAAAATTTATCTCTTGCATGTTATGTTATTTTTTTTAATGCTGCAGATGCTTGTAGTTTCCAAGTTAGTTTTACTCTGTTGACTTGTCCTTGAATGAGCATTTGCAATTACCTTATCACCATTTGCATTATTCCAAAGACTAGTGAAGCACATGTTTCCTGGTATCAGTCAGGATAGGCTAGATCATGCTACAGGAACATTCAAAAAATCTCAGTGGCATAACACACAGAAGAATTTTTCTCGTTCATGCATATCTATCACATTTCTGCTCAGTGCTGTTGTCATCTGAGACATTGCTGTTTGCCACGGCAGAGGAAAATAGAAAGTGTGGCAAGTTGGACACTGGTTCTTTAAAGCTTCTGAATAGAAGTGACACATATCACTCACATTTTGTTAGCCAAAGCAATTCATATGGCCACACCTAACTTCAAAGGAGTGGGAACATGCACTCCCACCGTGGATCCAAGAGGAGAACTGGAAATATTTGGGGAACAGCACTAATGGCTACCAAAGCTTCCCCCATTGTTTGCCTTTGTACCATAGAAATCCATCTTAAAGACTGTCAGGATGGATCCGGGCTTGGTTAAGGAAGTACCTGCCAGCCTGGCCATATTGATGGTTACAGCTGACATCTGTCTGATTGGTCAGTGCCTGTGCCTTAGCAGTTGTCAAATACTTAAAATACCATTCTTGATCATATAGTTTTGTTTATTGCAACTTTATTCATCCAGCACCCTAAGGGGCTGATTGTGGGAGCTGGGGTCATGGCTCCCAACTATGGACTCATTTAGGTGTGTCCCCTTGCTTTTCCAGCTGCCTTAGACTGCTCTTGGTCCATGTAAGAGAGAGACTTCAAGTGAAGTTGTTCTTGTCTTCCTGTGCTGTGTCATGGTCTCCAGCTGTCAACTCTCACATCCAGAAGTTCTTCTAGAATTTCATTTACTTACTGCTGTGCACCACTTTCTTAAGAATGGACATATTAAAATCTGCCCTAGTGACTTTTTCTTTATCTGGTCCTGCCCGTACTTAATCTAGCAAAAAAAAAAAAAAGAAAAGAAAAAAAAATCCTTAGAATTTGCACCGTATGGTTGGCATCATTTCAAAACTCTTATTTAAAACTATTGATATTCCCATGTTCTGTATTGGGGTTTTTTGGTCATTTTGGACAGTTTCTGGGTCTGGGGACTTGGTTACCTCAGTTACCTGAATGCTGACATGTTGATGCTGTGAGTCTGGGAATGGGCTTATGATCATAGCAGGCTTCTCTGCATCCTCTATGGTGTAATATGTGGTAGACCAGTTGTGTTTAAAAACGCAAGCGTACGATAAACAGAACACCAAAGATCATGGAGCCCAAAACAGATCTAACTAAGGTCGCAGGACAAGTGAGGGTCAGAGATAAGGCTGGACCCACTCCTCTTGTTCACTTGATGTCTTGCTCTGGACAACCTGTGGCGTCAGTGCCAGTAGCTAGTGGCTGAGTCATTCTACTTGTCCCTACCTTAGGCACATCTTCTTGTACTTCTTTTCTTTCTTTTCTCACTTTTTCACTCTTATATTCCATCCCTTTTTACCCTCTTCCCCAATATATGTTAGGTCTGCCAAAGGAGCCTACCAGTGTTGTTCATCCTTGCTGTTGGCACCAAGTATTGAAAAGATTACTGACTGATGTATTGAAAGAAGAAAGCATTTGGTGTCTAGTTGGAGAATGCTGGTGTTGAAGGGTAGAGAGATTCAGTGCTTGTTTATTGTACAAGGAAGCATGGTAGTACTGTAGTCTAAATAATACTAATTGGTCTTTCCCTTGGCTTTGCCTGAATCATGCTTTTTCCTTAAATTTTCCATCAGAGAGCAGATGTCATCTAATGACTTTCCTACAAACGTTTGCTTTCTTAGAAGTGAGCTATGTTTATTTCTTCAGTTATAAAAATGTGTTGTTTATAACTTGTAAAGAAATATGAATCTATTCTGATTTGCTTCCCATCCACATTTCTCACTAGGTCATGAGCCAGGCGGTTGTCAGGTGGACCAAACTGCCCTCATTATATAGTGGTGGAGGAGGACAGCCCAGGCAGGCCTTCAAAGCTTCCCTGATCTTTATTAGAGTTTAGGAGTACAAGGAAATTCACTTGGAAATATTTGGACTTGGGCCACAAATTCAGTTTAAGGTATTGGCTCAATAAAACTGGTCATTCCTTTGAGCCAAAATGAAACTAGTGTTAGAGGGAAGAATGAAAGTAGATACTTGGTCAGACCTTCCATTTGTGATCATCGCTGTAGGCATTGTTGAGTTCTTACTCTGCCCTTGTATGTGGCTTACTGTTTCCTCCACATGGTGGTGTTGATCGCGTACCCACGCTTTAGTCAAACTCAACTTCGGCTGCCTCATGCTTTCCTCTACGTATTCTCACCTCCTCTCAGTTCTTTCTCCACTTGCCCCTCTGTTCTTAATCCTAGCTATCTTTCAAGATTCAAGACATTCACAGAGTCTTTCCCAGTCCTCTCACTACCCTGCATTTCTCCCTTATTGTGTTCTACTTTGTAATTGAGTTATTTTATACATGTCTTTTCTCCCCCACTGGACTTCACGTTTGGCTTTTCTTTCCTTGAGGTCTGTGTCTGCCTTACTTTGGGCCCCTCACAGGCTAGCACAGATCCCTGGACATCGTGAGGTTTCATTTGAGGACATGCTCCCTGCCTTGGAAGAAGTTCATATTGAGTTGGGGAGACAAGTAGATAACATGAGAAACATAGAATGGTGATGTAGCCTTGCTGGGTCTCTGATCCAGCCATGCCCCACATCCATCCAGTCCTGTACCCTGTGCTTCTCCCACACCTTCATGCTCCAAGTTCAGTAGTGTCTCTTTCCGCTGACCATTCCTGGCCTTTTCCGCACTTGCCCCATATTTTCAAAACCCGGGCCTCTCATACGGGACAGCCTTTGCCTTGAGACATCTTGAAGGCCTGGCTTAGCCTTTGGACAGCCTGACACCATTTAACCTAACTTTTTTGTTGTTTTCTCATTCTGCTTTTAGGAAAAACATTTAAGGTTTCTCCCTCACCTTATAGCACTTTATGTCCCTGGCTGCACACTTCATGCTGATACTCCAACCTTAGGGCTTCCTAGGAGATTTGAAATCAAAAGCAAAGATTACCTGTTTACAACTTAGCAAGAACAGCATTAATTTATCTTTGAGAATCCTTGCTTATTTCCCATAACTCTTCTATTTTTTTGAGATTTATACTTAGTTTGCTAAAACATTTTTATTATGTAATAATTAAGAATTAGAAAGGATTAAATAATAATACAGTGTATACTGATATACCACTGATATTCCAGCTTAAGAAATCAACCATTGTCAGTACAAAGACCTGGGTACATTTTCCTCTTTTCCTTTCTCTTTTGT